>NW_009259716.1:773428-841361 GCF_000687185.1 Egretta garzetta | reverse complement strand
AGGAATGAGCCCTGTGTGACTTGCCCAAAGTCGCATAGGAGTCTCTGGCAGAGCTAGGAGGAGAACCTCAATCTCCTGGTGCCTTCTCATGACCCGGGGAGGGGGTGGCTGCAGCAGTGCCTCACTGCCCACGCCTGGTCGTGGATGTGTGAAGGTTGCTCTCCTGCGGGCTGCAGACTGATGGGAGATTGTTAAGGGCATTTTGATTTCCTCTTGCTTTATTGCAAAGGGGCAAATGGGATTAGAGGGTCATAACTTGTAGACTTTTTCTGCTGAACTACTACCTAGCAGGTCACCATCCATGCATGTTTACGAGTACTAGAAGTCAGATAGCCTGTAGGCAACTGAAGCCATTTTCAGATGTGCATCTGTCTGTGTTGTGGTGATGAACGCATAGCAGGGATCGACAACTGTTGGCTTTGGGTCCTGTCTCAGTCACATTGTTTTTTAAGGTTATTTTCCAAGGAAACAAAATGGACTTTGTACATTAAATATCATCATTAGTGAAATTGTTTGCATATTTATCTGAATCTAAAAGGTTTAGTGCTATAATCAGTGATCATATGTGAATTACAGAAGGATAGGAATACTAGGTTGGATTGCCCACAAATGTAATAAGAAGAGCCTATAGAAGGGGTAGAGGTTGGTACAACAGCAAGACAGTCCTATGAGTTAAGATTTGAATTTCAAGGTATTTAGAAATTAAAAAGATATTCTCATTTATTTTTCTCTGACAATAATTGTCATAGGAAGCACAATGCTAAGTGTTTTCGGAAGAATAATATTAATGACTTAAAAGAGTGTGGTTGCTTTCTAGACCCTCCAATCATTCCTTCGAGTTCACACAGTCTGTTACTCGGCAGGGTGAAATCCAGCAATCTGCACTCAATATTTATGCAGTCTCAGTTGAAATAAACTTCCCAGCAGCTTCAGTAAGACTTTTACCTAAACCAGTTTCTGAATAAGCACTTCAGAATCTGGACCCTAGTGGAAACATGTAATCTGAATTTTAAAAGAATCGTTCTGAGTATACAGAAAGCCGTAACATTCAGCAGCTGGGGAAGAGAATTCACAACATCCTAGCTTTTAAATTATTAATTCCTCTGAATTTGTTATCCTCTACTTTCCTTCAAAACTTTTCACTGTGAAAGAAGTTGTCCTTGCTGGTGTGGGGTTGCTGTCAGTCAGCCCTGCAGCGCTTTTCCTCCAGCTAAGGAGGCATTGGGGCTGGTTACCCTTCGCCAGCCAGGCCCCTCCGTGTGCTGCACACCCCCAGGGACCCCAGGGCAGCTATCATTTATTGTTGTAGATGAAGTCATCATCCAGGAATACGGCTTCATTCTCCTGAATTTACGCAGAGCTGGGGCTCTTGTGCTCTCCTCAGGTGCAGATGGGTGCACCTGACTGCATCCAGACTTCAAATGAGCAATCTGAGTGGATAAAACAATGATAAATATTATTGGGCCATGTCGTAATGCTTCTGTCTTTGTTGTCACCTGGCATACTTCATATTTACTTAAAGGTAGGATGCAACATTTGATGTTAAGACGAAGCAAGCAGAGAAGTGTGTGCTAGATAGACATTCACACTTTGTCACCGTCCTTTGACCTTCTGTGTCTTCTATGTTTTCAAGCAGCACCGATCTGACTTTGGCTAGAAGAATATTTCTGTGTGAATTACTTTTTTTTTCACAGTAGTGTAAAGTAAGAGCAGATTAATGTGGGATTTCCTGACTTTTTTTAAAATTTCTTTGACTATGACAACATTTGCTAAGGGCAGTATAGCTCTGGTCCAACTGCGTGACAGACCTTCCCATTTATACAGAGCCCTATCTAGGTTACCAAATCACAGATTTGATCAGATGATGCTATCCAAAGGATATCTACGCTTTCCCTGCTGCCTTATTGAAACAGGTTCCCTTCTGGGGCAATCGCCTCATGAAGGTCCAGCCTTTCTCCAAACCTGGGGAAGAGAAAGGTCATTAAGACAAACGAAGTTTGCAACCACTGCTGTATGATTTATGGAGTATGCTGGTTTTACTCGCTGAAAGTTTCTAGGTATCTCAGTGTTGGAACAAGGGAGCAATTTAGAGTATATTAAGTGATTAAAAAAATCAAAATGAACGCAGAAAACTTTAATCAAATATTGTGCAATAAAAGCTACTGAATATAGTAATGCTCTCATCTTCTATTGCATATCATTTGTTCAGATTGTACAATACTCTGAGTACTGAATTTTGTATGAATATGGGATGGAATGGGCGATAAATTAAGTGCAGTAATGAATATTAACAGTATTTGGTATTTAGAAACAAAACTATTTTGATTACGCATAGAGGTCAGTTGATATATTGCTGAGTGTAACTCAGCATATTCTTTTTCATCAAAATTCATTCTCACTAATTCAGAATCCCACGTCCTAAAAACCTGGGGTTTAACTGGTTCAGATTTTTGTCTAGAGAAATAAATCTTGCAAAAACTTTTGTTACAGAGAACCCAGTGGAAGAATGAGTGAGCAAATGGACACAATAGTAGGAAGAGCACAGCCTGTGCATATTTGTTTAAGAATTTGGGTCTAAACTTGCTGCTGAAAATAAAAACCTTTAAAGTGAATGTGCTGTGTTATTCAGGGAACCCCAGGGTGCTAACACCTTTGCTGCTTGGATCAATCTACCCCTCAGATTGACTAATGAGCAAGGCCATGGCGCTTGATCATTTGCAGTCAGTGAGAGGTCTGCCACTGAGTTTGATCAGAAAAAACCAGGACCTTTGCCTCCTGCCTGATACTTTCCACCAAACTTCTGTGTTTTGAAAGGTGCCATGCTCAGACTTGACATCTTTGAAAATGTAGATAGACTCAGGGAAGTAAAAAATTATAAACATGCGAGAGAATGAAAAAAAAAAAACCCCGCACAAAACTGGAATCGTCTCTGAGGGCACGAGGGAAAACGCCTTTATTTATAGCCAATGATATGGTTTGTCTTTCGGTGCCCTTAGCAGTTCTTTCAGTCCCCTTGGTCGTAAGCAGTATCAGCTGTAAAAAAATAATTGCCTTTTCTATACTTTTTCTAATAAACTTAAATTAAGTGTTCGTCATTACTAAGTACAAATAAAATAGGGGGAAAATATTTTTAAAGTAATTTTTCAAAATGATTTGTTAAGTTGAATGTCCTCGTTCCTCCCGTTAGCTGAAGGAGACAGCTTCGTCTATGTAGATTTCTCTCTTGGTGGCACAGGGAATCCTCCATAACGACCTAAGCAGTTAATGAGCAGCCAGAGTCTCTCGTGACATGAGGTCAGTCCTTCCTGAGACCCCTCTTGTCCTGGACTGAAGCTAATTAAGAAAACCTTTAAAGGATGAAAGTGAAGCGCAGGGATTGGAACATGTCTGGCCATTTTTCATCAGCTACTTCTCAGCAGTATGGAACAGCATCACGTAATGACCAAAAACTGCCGAAAGCCTCTCGCGTAGGCAATGTGGATGTTACAGAACCAAAGTTATTACACTGAGGGAGAATTTGATCCCAAATGGGAAGATACAGAATGAATTCTTAAAATCAGACTTTTCTGTTGTTTTCCATAGGCGGCCTGGGGATATTTTCAGATTCCTCACACCAACCTGCCAAATCACAGCGTGGGGTTGCTCAGCGTTGTCCTTCCATGACATGTTTTGCCACGTGCAAACTCTCACCTTGCTTCTCAGTGTGCTTTTGTGTTCTGATGTGCTTGCTGTCAAAGGTGCAGGCATTTCCCTAACTTATTAAACTACAAGGAAACTTAATCGTGTAAACGAAAAAGTTCAGTGTCACAGGTAATCCTCTGTCTAAGGGCACATTTCTTGCCAGTGCACGGTTCGATGATGGTAGGAATTGGTTTCTATCATATTATGTCCTGCGAATTCAGAGCGGTGAAAACTTAACTTGCATAGGTTGTAATTGTAATGGATTTTTTCTCCTCATTGTGTATGGATTAGAGCCAGATTGAATTATAATGTCTCTCTGATTTCTTTTCTGTGCATTAGGAATGGAGGAAGGTCAAATGTATCCAATAATATTTTCTCTGTGGAAAGAAGGTGCCACAGAGTGAATTGCAGATGCAAACGAGTGACACAAAAGCCTTTTCATCCTGACTCAGAGCCCCATCTTAACAGCTATTATCCTTGGACTAGTAGTTTACAGTTAGTGTCAAAGTGACCTGACACGTTGCTGGCGCTATGACATGCGATCAGCTGATAATGAGGATTACTGCTTGTCTGCGAGGTTTCTTGCTCTAACTATATTAATAATTCCTCTGAACGAAAGTGATTTTCGTCAGAGGCAAACAGTTGTAGAGCTGCTTGATGGGACACGGGAGGAGATGTGGCTGTTCCAGGGCCTAGAGTGCCAGCTTCAGGACTTCCTTGGTTAGTCTGAGTGCTTTGAAATCCCAGTTGATCAAATTAAGCTCATTGCAATTATTGGGAGTATTTCTGCTGAGTTCAATAATGTTACCAAGAAGTATTTAAAGAAAGAAAAACAACCCCCAAAACTGCATAAAGAAGAGATCATGTTGTTTGAAAAGACTTAAAAGGAAACCTTGATATTTATTAAATAAAAATTATGGTAAGGTATTTCATCATTGTTCTCTTTTCTTGGTTCAATATTTATTTTATAACTTTTCTGCTGAAAGACTCAAACTTAGAATTTCCTAATGCCTGGTTAAATTTTACTTAATACCAGTCACATTTTTATTTTATTCAAATTTTATTCTTGTATTCTATCAGATAAATATAAAATATTGCTACTGGTTTTTATTAGGCCAAAGTATTTCCTGGGCGATACCTTGGTGCAGCTTGGAGTGGTAAACTTGTTCCCTTTCAGCGGTGTTACAGAAATCCTCCTTGGACCTTCCTCCCTGTACCCTACAACCTTCTCAGCCGAAACCTCTCTAACCTTGGCAAAGACACGGGACTTTTCAAAATAGAATTTAAATGAATTATAGAAAACATTGAATACGATTTCAGATTTTTCCCCATTAGCTTGCATTAGATAAATAAAAGAGGCCCTGCATCTTGTATCAAGCCAAACCTATCTTTATGATTCCTGTGCTTTCATCTGAGCCCACAGCAGAGGAAAATGGCACATGCTGAGCAACTTTGTATGCTCGTGGTAATCTCACTATGACAGATTTACCTTAATCTGTCAGTGATTCATGTTTGACACAGCCTTGAATTAATGTTAAGAGAATTAAAATAGGCAAACCTTTTCTCTTTACACTCAGGATGCAAAACAGGCAGGGAGTTGAATACTTCTAGCCAAGACAATTAATATATCAAAGAATGTTCCTTAGGCTAGACCCAAAGATCAGGCGCTCTGGCCATGAGGGAGAGGAATTTATTTGGAAAAAAAAAAAAAAAAAAAAAAAAAAAAAAAAAAAAAAAATCCGTAAAAACTAAAGTAAAAGTGACACTTTCTCCTGTCCCTCAAGAATGGGAACTGCAGTAAGAGATGACTTGGTTTGTATACAATGGGCACAATCAGACTGAAACATGGGGGATGAATACATAGGCAATAATTAAACACGTCAAGCCAGTCAAACACATCAGAGGTGTGCCTCTTTTCATACAGAGAATCTGGAAACAGCAGCTTGGTGCCTGGCAAAGGGTCAAAGGAAAAAATTACCAGATGGAGAGAGGATGCTTTCTTGAAGTCCAAGATTTTGGCTTCCACTCTGTCTTTCTATATAATTGATCCAGTGTCTATTGAAGTAAGTGGGAAAAACTCCCATTGACTTGGCTGCTGCGGATGCAGGAATGGTCTGGCCAAATTTGTGACATCCCCCTCTCCAAGGGATAGTGTTGGAAGCTTCATGGCTTTCAGATCTGCTCCTTCTGAAATCAGTTAGTCTCTCTAATATCTATATACAGTCAATAACCAATATTCGCTGTGTTGAATACCACTGATGCTTAGGTGTCCAGGTCCAGGACACTGCCACTATGCAGCGTTCATAGGAGGGAGGGGGGTTTCTGTGTGTGTCTCCCAGCCTGGGAACTTGCTTTCAGATTAGTACTGTATTGGTTTTTCCTTTTAACTAGGTAGAACCAAGAACATGACGATACTATTACCAGCATGGTTATAAATGTACTCCATAAACCTGGCACACAGACTGGTCTGCCTGGTCATTGGGAAGCTCTTGCATGGGTGAATGTCCACCCAGCTAAATCCTGAAGAACGCTTGTAGAGTTGGACTTGCACAAATCGCCAAATGAAGCTAGGGCATATTTCCCTTGAATAGCCACTTCTGAATTTAGTCTGTTTTCCTTTGGAGAAATATTGACTTGGCAATATTTATACAAGGGCTATTTTGAGGTTTCATTAGAATTTGAGAAAATAAGCAATGTCCGTCCCCTAGGCTTGCAACAGGAAACAAAGGCTATAATTTCCAGAAGCAAATTGTCGTGTTAACTCTTTTGTTCACCTATTTTCATGTCAAGGTTAAAAGGAGAGGGCATACTGGAGTTAGGAAAGCTCAGTGGCGGCGTGAGGTAAGGTACACTAGCATTAGATTTCTGCACCAGTCAGAACTAATAAGTTCAAACCCACACCAGCTCAGGTTATTGTACCCTTGCCTTCAAATGTAAAGGTTAATGCAGAAACAATCACTTAATGCGGGTAAACCTCTTCCGTGTCAAATCACATATCACTAATGAGTTTCTGACTGCAAGTTTGGCTTTCTAAATTGTCAGATTTCCTCTGCATCCACCGAATATGGACAGATATTGGGGTAAAAATACTGATGTTATGGTGACTTCTGCGCTTTAGGTTAAATAAATGCATATAAATTTTCTTTTTACTAAAAAATAACTGCTAGTAAATCAAAAAGGAAGACTCAAGTAAACAGAAGATGGAATATTTGAACAGGTACAAGCAAAATTCAGCACTGCAGACTAGTCTTTTGCAAAGCCTTAAATATATGCAGAGAGATTAGAAATCCCTGGTGAGGAAGTTTTGAATGTTGGCCTATATGCCCCTCCCCAATATTTTGAAGCTTGCTCAAACATGGCATATCTTGTAGTCTAAATAAAAATGGCTTTTTAACATCAAAAAGTGTAGCCAAGCCAATACTTTTCCTTAAACTTGTTATTTGAAGTGGAAAAAATACGTTAAATTTTTTTGTTTAAAAACATACTACTTCATGTTAGTCAAGGTGCAAGACTTCTTTTTTGCCCTCTCTCTCCGGTTCCTCCCTCTCTCCAGTTCCTTCCTCTCTCTGGTTCCTTCCTCTCTTTTAAAAAAAATTTTTAAAAAGAAAACCAACCCAGCAGGTGCACGTTGAGAAATTCCAAATGACCCTTTTGTGAAGCAGTTTTGGAAACAAACACCTGTCCTCGTACTACATTTTTAAAAGATAGCAGTGTCTCTGTGTTTCTTCTATTGCTACATTCAGTCAAAATATTTTTTGCTCTAAAAATAATAAACGAAACATATTTTTCTTTAGGAAATGGACGGCCATCTACTGGTTAAAAACCCAGCAATCTTAATTGGAAAGTACTAGTGAATGGCTCAAACTTTTTGTGTTACAAAATTCTCTAGCTGAATTACAAATCTGCGAAGGGAAGTGCAGAGTGATCAGGGGTTAGAAAGAAAACGAGAAAACAGAGGTATAAAGCCTTACTATATTAAGCCCTGCGGCAGTGCACCGTATTTATACAGCAGAGAGTGTCTGCAGAATAAACAACCAGCCCAACAGATGTATGACTAATGGGTAGGTATGAATCAGGAGATTTGTATGCTTCTCATGTATCCTTCTTCCCCAAAGCACAGAAAATGAAAGAACCCTCCTCCTGAGCTCTCTCACCCATTCATCCCTTTCAAATCTGATGCGCACAGTTATGATAGTTAAATTTTAGCTTTGGGCAACCCGGGGCACTCATCTTACATGATCTCTTCCAAACTAAATCATGCCCTCATGACTCATTTAATTTTCCTTTCTGATTTTTTTCTCTGGGAGGAAACTGTATCCAGGGTCTCTCTATATCAAAATAATGATAATGATACGACCAAAATAAAGACCCAGAACCTCTATCTTGCTGCTGTCTAAACCTAAAGACCTGGAGCATAGGTTTACGTGTCATGGGATCTGGATCATTTCTAGCTTAGGGCCTTCCAGTTTCAATTTAGTTGCATGGATGGGACATTTTCTAAATATCAGGTTTGTAACTACCCTTGAGTGCCAATAAATCAATATCTAATTACTGTGCTGTTAAAATCAATTGACTAATTTGTCTTTAAGGTTTTCATAGGGAGGCAACTACAAAGAATGGAAAGCACCATCTCTGCCGTGGCAAAACACCCCCAGCAAAACAGGGTTACGGAAGCTCAAGGTGGCAGAGAAATCAGCATTCCAGCAAGTGGCTTTGGCTCTAAAAATATCTGGGATGCTTTATCACTAATACTCAATGGAAGTTCAGGTCTGGCTTTTCTGCAAAGCTAGTGCTTGTGGATTACTTGGACGTGTGGGGGGGTTTGAGCTTTTCACCATAAATGCTCCCCTTCCGCACCCCCCCAATATTTGTATTTCTTGTGCTAAAAGATCGAGTGTCATAGCCAGTTTGTGCCTCTACGGCCTTAAATGTTCTTTGCTGTGCAGCTGGGGTTTGAGAGGGATTCCAGTGACTCGTAGGCCTTGTCCTGGATCTTGTACAAGAGCACCTTGGTGGAATATGTTAAAAGAACAGGGTCTTGACCTCGCAGACGTTACTGCATGTGTCAAGCTTCCCCCGCAGGACTCCCTGCATCTCCCTTGGATACTCTCTGAAACTGTGTATGGGAGTATTGATTTTGCAGAGGGGATGATGTCAGGATACAAATCATATTCTGCTAATTACTTTGCCTTTTCAAGGTAATGCAAAAGCACTGCAATCTGCTTTCAGCGGTGATTGGAGTTAGAAGATTAGAACAGTGGGCTTGTATGAAGTGTTGTTGCTTTTACCCAACCTCCTGTTTAAATAGTCTTATTTTGCCTCCGTAAGTGGTGGCAATGTGTTATTCTCATGTTTCATATCTCCAGTTGGGCAATGACAGAAACAAATGCCATATCTGATGAACCTGAAAGTGAAAGTAGGTGGGAGCAAATTTGCCAAGAGTCTTATTCCAGTTGACAGGTCTGCCTCTTGTGACATTAATAATGCTTTCAAGAGCATTGATATAAATGAAGATAGAGCCAGAAGCAAGCTGTAGACAGGACGGGGAGCCATCAGCTCTGCTGTTCCAGTATCCCCAGAGTAAGGCTGCAGCTTTCAGCTGTGAGTACCTTCCTCCTCACCCCACAAACTTGTACAACAAGCATGTTCCACGTCCGCCTCTATGTAATGAATCACATCAGGCACCCCCAGGGCTAAATTGGCAAACTTGATTTAAAGTTTGACCCCAAATCCTGTAGTTTTACAAAAAGTCTTGTCCTTGACTTTGGTGGGCTCAATCCCAGCGTGTCACTGGCACTTACTTCTCTGGTTCCTCTTACGCCTTGGGAGGGCCACATTCCCAGAGCACTCTGAAATCAAGATACCAGCTTGGTCCTCCAGCCCTTATATAAGAAAACACATGTTATGTGTCAACAAATAAGATTGTAGTTGGAAATTTTGCAGAGTTTATGTGCAACTTGTTGGTCGTAGTCCTTATGCTGCTTTTGCAGGCAAGGATGAATCTTGGCCCCTCTGGGCGCTGCAGAGCCTCTCTCGTGCCTGTTGTCCCAGCTCAGGCTGACAGAGGAGTACAGAACAGGGTGACCTACCAGCTGCCTACAGGAGGGGGATGAGACTGGGGGCACAGTCAGCGCTTGCAGTCCCGTGCCAGAGCCCTGCCTAAGGATGAGGGACCTTTTGGAAGTGAAGGGCGTTTCCTTTCCTGCATGTAGCATTCTGTTCCTAAAAATACGTGTTTTAACACCTGCAGCTGCTGATTCTGCTTTTCTGATGTCCCCTGGTTAGGACAGCAAACACCAGAGGATAATATTCTGGCAGGAACTACTCTGCCTGCACTTTTTCCTCCATGAAAGATGCACGAAGGTCAAAAGATTTCGAGGGAGGCTTTGTGGACGAGATTGCTGCGGCATGCCTGTAGTGGGAGATGGATGCCCCGGTAGCATATGGGAAATGGGCGTCATTTCATTGCTTTGCACGCGTTCTTGCCTCATTTTCCAGTAGTGTGAATGGTCCTCACCCGGCAGAGTCAGTTTTGCAACTCTAAAGCCGTCTGTCCTTCTGAACCAGCAGTCAAACTCAGGTCACTTCACCATCTCCCCAGCCCCTTGCTCTGCACGGCTTCTCCTTCTTTCTCCCTGGTCTCAGCCTCCTCACTTCAGGCCCCGTGTAAAGGGCTCTTCCTGCCTCTCCTCCCCCTCCTGGCAGCTTTTACTCCTGGGAGCTGCGTACAAACTGGTTCCTGACACCTGCATCAGCCCTTTCTTTGCCTTGCTAAATGTATAGCCTCCATCACCCTGCGATATAGTCTCTAGGCAAAGGCATAATCTTTTCAATTAACAGTGAAATTTGCTATAAATTCTGGAGGAGTAATTCCCTCTAACTGATGTCAGCATCGGTTAGATCTGTGTACCAAGGAGGGACATTACTCCAAACCTGAACACCAAGGATACTAAATGGATGGAAAGAATGCCCTCTAGACCTTGAACTTCCCAGGAAACCCTCGTTTAATTCCATCAGGGTATTGAGAAAAGGAAATTAAATGGCTTAACATCTGCACTCTCTTTACTGAACTGTAGTTGCTGAGTTTAATGCAGCATTTATGCCTAACAGAATAAATCATCTGTGCAGCATGTTGAGCTCCTGATTATAATAAGATAAGACAATAACCAATAGGACATGAAGCCACATCTCCAACAATGTTGTAGGGCTGAGATAGGAAAAAAAAAATCCCTCTATCCTTGAGGAAAATGGACCTTGTGGAGACCTTGAACATCCACTTGGCCATTGCACGGTAAGGCAAGAGAAGCAACTCCTACTGCATCTTTCTGGACCAGATCTCTGATCACAGCTATTACAGAATGCTGAAACTCCATGGCAGGGAAACTTCTACCCGCATCTGTGTCTGCCTTGCTGGTAAACGTTTGAAATATTGCCCTCCAAACACTCCTCTGGTTCGTGTACTTTAGTACATTTTTCTGATCTTAATAGACTTAAACTTCATGTTTTTCAGATGTGGGCAAGTTTCTCCTACAGTCTTGGATTCCAACCAAGTTCCTTTCAGTTTTGGTTTACCTTCAGCACGTCCTTATGTTTCCAGGGAACAGACTATGCCAATTTGAGGCGGGTTTAGGCTCATCTGAAGTTCTCTCTCAAACCATGCCTTCCACTGTTCCCCTAACATTTGCCTCCCCCCTCGCTTGAAAAGAAAGCAGATTTTGTGACATTATTACACACATTATACTGTTAAATGGCCTTCTTCATGCAGACTATCTTTGAACATTTTGCTACTTTATAGTATTAATTTCCTTACTTTTTCCTTTAAATGTAAATAAATCCCCCCCACAACATCAGATGATGGATTCTCTTCATTTATATAACCTTGCCTTTACCAGGTGCATTTATCCCAGAAAGGCCTGGCAAGCCCCAGGGTTCTCATTTTTCTTGTAATCTCCTTTCATTGGCATCTAAAGTGGCAGTAAGCACACAGACATTTTGACCTTGAAGTCTTCTTGATAGAACAGGAAAGTGAGACCCCTTAAATAATAAAAGCGGCAGTCCATAGTTTTATGGTTATAAAATAAGATCCCATTTCTTTTCAAATGCGGCGGTGATTTTTCAGTGTCTGCATTTGCTGTCTCTTTGGAGAGTTGCAAGTTTGTTTCTTCCATCTCCTGCAAACAGGACTGAAGTCTAGAAGGCATCTTCTTTGTCAAAAAATACACCCTGTTTTAATTTCTGGAAATGCCAGTTCTGGTTCCCCATTTTTACCCTTCCCTTCTTCTGATATTAAACACTCCTTTTTTTCTGTTACTTCTTTTTTTTCTTTTTCTTGGCAAAATGCTTTGTGTTTTATAATAACGTGCTCCCTTTTGACTAAGGATCCTGTAGCATTTTGGATATTCAGTATTAGTCCTTAACTGCTCAGTGCACAGACTTTATAAATACTATATTAGCTTTCTCTTTAACAAAAAGAACCAGAATCCTATTCTTATTAAGAATATAGTGATGAAAACTCATGTAATTTACTTTTGGTACAGTCTCTCATTAAGAGAAATGGAAAACTGATTTTATAGTCTGAGTCTGTACCTTGATAATATAATAGCATATGTCTCATTGACAGAACACAATAAAATATATTTCATTGATACAACACCCCAGTTTCATTTTTAATAAGTAAAGGGTTCACAGTATTCCAGACAATTCATTCTGTGATCAAAGTGTTGGCAGAGACTTTTAAAAAACCTTGCCTGCCGGACATATTCTCCTACATTTCTCTGCAGCGCATAAAGCTTTTCGGCCTAATTACCGCTGCCGCCTTCCGAAACCGTGGCTCGGGAGCCGGGAAGGGGACACTCGAGCGCCGCCCTTGCAGTGGCGTGGCGATGCCTCCTCCGGGCCGGGCAGCAGCAGCCTGCCCGCAGCTCCCGGGGACGGCTCCGCGCCCTCACGGAGAGCGGCCCCAGCCCGGCGGGACCGAAACCTCCCCGGGCGCTGGGGGGCTTCAGCTCGGTGCCTCGGTGCGTCTTCTGGGGAGGGCTGCAAGGCAGCAGGGACCGCTTGCTTTTAAAAGGGACTGAGATGTCCGGGTTAGTCGTCACGCCAGGCTGCGTACACGTGGCAAGAGGGTACAGAAGGATGGGGGGGTGTTTGCAGAGCCTGCATTTTAGATACTAGCTGCAGCTTGTGAACTATTTCTCGGGTGAAGTTTCTCCTGAAGCAAGCGCTGTGCCAGGCTATCGCTGTGAGCGTACCGACCCTCAGGACGTGACGGCGCACAGCTCGGTGGCCTCTGTAAGCTTCTTGTCCCTTAAATGCCAACGTATGAGAGAATTTTTTAATTCTCCCTTTGTGCTTCTCTCTTTCACACTCAGCTGTTCGGTCTTCACATTCTCAGCTCCATTTTCATCCCATTTCTCACTGGAGTTTCTCTCTACTCCCCCACCGATCCTTCTCTCGCCGTCCCCCGAGCAGAAGAACAATCAAGTGACGTTCAGTTTTGTACCAACAGTTTCAACACCGAGTGTTCCAGCTGATTTGAAATGAAGCAGCTTGAATACAGTATTTACAAATCCATGCACAGATGTGCTACAGATAAAGCAAAATTAAAACACTTGAGGAATCGTTTTTGAAATTGCAGCATACATATGAATTTACAAGGCTAGGCCTTAGCCTTGGAAAAACCTTCACTGGAGTTAAAATTGTGCCGTTGACCAATCCCACTAGCAGATGCCCTGCAGATACTCGGTAATGTGTAATGCTGCAGAATATGGACCCTGCTATGATACACAGGACAAAATTGCTGAGGCTGGGTGCTTACCCTGTGTTGTAAAATCATGTATGATCACGTTGTTTGTCCGTAGTTTTGTATGTCTGTGAATTACAGATACATAAAGATTAAGTGGATAACGTTTAAATAGGAAATTTGTGCGCATGTAGAATCCAATTCCACGACAACACCATAGACAACAACACTGCCTCCACACCGTCCGTCCGTCTGTCCATCCACCCATCCATCCTCCTTCGGTAAATCACTTAACGCGTGGTTAAGTCCTTCAGTTCTGTTTAAATGCATACATCCAAGCACCTGCTTATGTACTCTGATATAGATAGAAGTGGGTTTATAGCCTGAATTAAGATATATGGGCATGATCCTGTATCACTGAAGTCAGGGGAAGTTTAATTATTGACTTTAGCAGTCATGTGAGTATTAATGGCTGAAAGCTGGGACCTCATTTATACCTGCAAATTCAGTTAGCCTTTCCCAGTAAAACCTTTTAGACATATAAAGCTTTGTCTGCAATTCTAAAGGATATTCTGAAAATGTGGCCGTGTCAAAGTCGGCTCTTGCAGTTTTATACAAAGCCAGATACCTCATCTAGTGTGTTTAACAGTTCTGCACGTGTGTCTGTGTTATGAACGATGGCTATGATGGGTATGATAATTCTGCCTTGTTTCACTCACGGTGAGCAGAGAATCCCAGAACCGTTTGGGTTGGCAAAGCCCTTTAAGCTCCCCCAGCCCAGCCGTTCCCCTACCCCTGCCATCCCACCCCCAAACCCCGGCCCTCAGCACCGCCTCTGCCCGGCTGTTAAATCCCCCCAGGGCTGGGGACTCGACCCAGGTGAGCTGAAGGCCTGGATCCTATGGTGCGTGTAACCAGACCAGTGTAAATACTGAGAAATGCTTCGTCCGCAGTCATCTTCGCTAGCTGATTCTCTTGCACTAAAACTACCTTCCCAGGAATGTCTTCAGTAAAAAGTTTTCAAGCAATTATCATATGAAACAAGTCATGCAATTTTACCTTTTCACACAAGACTTAAATCTCTCTTGAAAGACGTTGTTAATTTTTAATGATTTTTCTCCAGAACCAGTCTAACTTTTTAAAACTAAAGCTGATATTAGCCCATGAGCGAATGACATCAATTGAAATGTACTTTTTTTCTTCAAGGTGATGGATGTAATTTGGTATTAAAGTGACCTTTTTTAGAAATGTTTTGACTCTAATGATTTCCTGTCCTTTCTGCTCAGCAGTCAGAACAGCAGAACGGCGTAAGCCCGATTCAGCCGCTCGGTGGGGGTGCTTGGCGGGGAGGGAGCTGCACGGCGTGCGCGCCGGGAGGACGGCGGCAGGGAACGCAGGTAAGCGCCAGCACCAACCAGCCCCGGGAATTTAGAGTCCTGACCTGAGGGGTTAGTCGGTAAGGGGACCTGGGCCTCGCAGAACGGCAAATACAGGCAAATTGCTCTCTTCAATTTAATTAGGTTACCGTAAATTTCTGAGGAAGAAGTTTTGTTCTCAAGTGAATTGTGTTTTGACGTGTACGGGCTGATTCATGCCTTTATATAGGCAGACTGATCTCGATTGTGTTGGAAGTCTGGCACCTAGAAAAACTGTGATTTATGCTTCCAAATGATCCCTTGTATAGAGCTATAAAGCCATACCTGCATCTCTGAGAAACAGACTGGTAGCTCGTTGTATGAAACCACCTTGCTATGAGTTTTCCTAATAGAAGTAATAGGGATGGCAGGGATCTTTTGGAGTCGCTGGGTGAATGTTATATTAAAGGTATTTTCAATTAAAAGGGAGAAGCACAGGTAAATGTTACTGTAAGGAAATTTATTCTGAAAAACATAAATCAAAACTTTATACCATGCAGTTACAAAACCAGTGACAAACGAAATAAGGTCCATTCCCACTTGAAAAAAAATAATTCAGAGCAGTCCTACCGCTGAGGCGAGGCAGGGGCTTGGATTCGGAGCCCCGCATGACCCTGCTGGCGTTAGAACCTGTGGCCGTACCGCAGGCTTGTTGCCATCCCAACGCTGTTAAATGCCGCGGCCATACAGGCAGGGTGCTCAGCAAGGCACCCTCACCATGGCGCTGCTTTTTTTTGTTTTCTTCTTGGTTTTATTTTCTTGGTTTTCACTGTAGAGCAGAAAATAATCTTCAACACATAAAGCCGTGTTTATCATCTCCCGTTTGTAGGAGGAGAGGTAGCGAAATGATTTCTGTGATATGCTTTCAACTGTGAACTCATTCATAACAACTCTGTGGTCTTAATGTTTTAGTAAATAAATCAGAAATACAGAATATAACAGAATTAACAGGATCTGTTTAAAAATGAGGTTGTAATTACAAGCCATCCTACTACCAGGATTTATTTCGTAGAGCATATGGCTTCTCTAATTAAGAAGAACACTTTTATTTTTTTATCTTTTAATCTTTTAAGCCGCATATAATACTTTAAGTTCTATTCATGTATTACCGAACTTGTCAGATGTGCCTGCTTTTGCACCTGAATTTCTGCTCTTGTTCAACCCCCTCTTGTTAAAGGCTGAAATAGAAAAAGAGGACACAACATGGAATAATATTTAGCTTTGAAGCTAATGCTGGACTTTCTTTTAAAATTCTTCTCTTATTCTGACACTTTTGAGTTTGTAATCCAGAAGTTTAGTGCTTCCATCTGTCTGAAAGCCTTCATCTGACATTTGTCCTTTACGGCTGCTGTCTCCCATTTCTGAGGTCTATAGGATGATGCATTTATTGCACTGCTGGTGCTGCGTTAGGCATCCTGAACATCATTTGCATAATAATGTTAAGAATAGCCGTGGTTCTTGCAATAAAGTATAGGACATAGTTTGTCCCTTTAGAAAGCAACATTCTGCCTTTTGCTCTGTTGTCTACACAGAAGAATCCGAAGGGTTTAAGTAGACTAACGACCTAGGAGCTATATTTTATGAGGGTTTACTCCAGAATTTGTCTTCTGTCTTTCCTAAGTATATCCACCAGAAGGCCCAAATCTTGCCAGCCGTTAGTCAGCACCTGTACTTGGTGGCTAGATTATGTTTTGGTTTATTGTGTGTGCAGGATGGAAGAGGATCGAAGGGGCATTTTTGCCGCATACACCCAACTCTGGAGATTGGTAAGATTCTGGTGCTGGACCCGCGTCTTGTTGGGTATACCAAATGATACTGAGCTAAGCAGAGAAACCAGCGTGGTCCGGCGCATAAGGCTTTAGGAAAAAAAATGTCTCTCCTTGAAGCACCATTCCGCATTTGCTCTTCTCCACTGCCGTCGGCTCTGGGTGTTGTACACTGAGCAGCAACCCAGTTACAGGGCAGGTCCAGAGGTGACATAGCTGCAGACACAGCCCTGAAAGGAAAAGGCCTCAAAACATCTCAGAAGAGCTGGAGCATAAGTTTTGATGTGTATTCTTAAAGCTGTCCCTCTGACGTCCTGAATGGCTGCTGCTGCTCCTGCGTAGCTTTTGACCAGTCATGTAACTTCTGGAGTATTCAGCTTTTTACCATTGGAAACTGTTGGTACCTCTGGGAAATGAGGTTAGGTGCTACCCAGAAGTTCCCCTTGCCCTTCCCCAGGACGCAATGTGTTTATCAACTAACACGTCTTGCTTTGTCTCCTCCAGCCCGCTACCCTTCCATTAAACGGCCCTTAGTGCACAAGTCATCCTTCTGTTTTCAGTGGGATTACTCATGTGAGTACCACTTTATGTAGGAAAGGTGACAGCATCGGCATCTAAATTGCCCACAACCTGGTTGTTACGACATTAAAGTATATTGTCTGGGATTTACCCACAACGATACTGTTCCAAATTGTGGCATAATTCAGGCTCAATAAAAAGATTTTAAAAAACAAGCAAGCAAAAAGTTTGCTCTTGTTTGAATTCCAACATCCTTCCAGCTATAAAAAAAAACCCAAACCAAACCAAAACCCCAAGCCAATAAAAATCCCCAAGCAAAAACAAGTAGAAAAAT
This sequence comes from Egretta garzetta, assembly GCF_000687185.1. Taxonomy (NCBI): domain Eukaryota; kingdom Metazoa; phylum Chordata; class Aves; order Pelecaniformes; family Ardeidae; genus Egretta; species Egretta garzetta. The sequence continues at coordinate 823,904 of NW_009259716.1, read as the reverse complement.
CATAGAAATTTCAGATCATTGATATCTTTCTCTTATTTTGCGGGACTTTTTGCAAGGCAAACCTGCCCATAGTACTCTTCTGTTTATGAATTCATACACTATCCATTCTTGCAATCAATTTTTTTTGGTAACAAGAAGTCCAGCCCGTCCTTGTTGTACTTGTTCTGTACATTGGCTTATCAATAAATCATTCAAATGATCTTAGTCATCCACTGCAAAGTGGAGAAGCTATTCCTTGTCTCCACTGTCAAATCTGCTCCCAAAGTTATCTGTTCACGGGTATGTGAATATTTATGCAGCCGACATCTTCAAGGCTTCTTTGGCCCTAGATTCTTAATGGAGAAGTTTAAGTGAGTTAAAATTATTTTCTTTTAATTTAGTCTGCAACATTATCGCTGTGTATAAACCAATGCTTACACAGAAAGGTAAAATTGAGGATGCTCATTTTATCCAAAGGTGTTGAGAACTGTTGATTCATTTTTCTACCTAATAATGTAATCATTTGCCAAAATGCAGAAACAGAGCAAGTTATTGACAATTCACCAATGTTTATAAAAGCAGATTCAATAAGGTGCTCTTCACTGCTACTCGCCTTCTTAAACTGAAATCCGAAGATTCATGCAAGACCTCTTTAGGCAAAGTCATGTAAAGTCTAAATTTTGTGAAGATATTCTTTAGTGATGTCAGTAAGAGGGAGGAGGCATGGAGCTGTGCTCTTCGCACCACTGGAGCCACCCATGTCTACGGTTGCAGGTTTATCCCATTATTGCCTTGTGCGTGGAACGAGACGCGTTCAAGTCCCGGATCTGGCCGTGCTCCTCTGTAGCACCTCAGGTTCCTCTGGGAAAAGGGCTGCACAAACGCAGTGCACGGAGATCTCTCCAGATGTGTTGTACTGGATCTGACATCTGTAAAATGGTCTGCACGTGAATGGAACTGAGGAAGTTCCAGCACATTCGCAACAGGTGATTTCCAAAGGGAGCCTTTAACGAGGGTGCTCCCGGTATGCTACCCGTTCTCTACAACAGCTTACGGCTCCACGCTCAGGGTCATCCTCCAAAGCTGAATCTGTGAGTAAGCACGGAGCAGATTTGTCAAGCTGCTGTCCACAGAGCACTTAACAATCTCCACGGTGAGAGGTGGAGGAACAAAACAGATGGTTATAGCTTGAACATTTATTAGATTTCAACTATCAATTTGTTTAAAAGGGGATTATGTTGTTTAGATGAAGTAACGTATAATTAATATGAGACTCAGGAACTGCCTCATTCGATCAGATTGGAACATTACAGAGAATATTTTGTTATATTTTATTTTTGTGTGTGTGTGTGCATCTCTCTCTCAGCAAAATGCCTCCGAATAAGGCCGCGGCTGAAATGGCTGGCTCGCGAGCATCGCAGGGCCTGTTGTGTGAACTCCCTGAGAAGGAGCCTTTGTTTCCATAGGCAACGGAGCCGCCGTGGCACTGTGGATCAAACACATCCGGATTTACTTTTATGCCTCTGAGGTAAACAGTTGCCTGCTGCACTACATAAATACTGAAAGAAAAACTCTCTTGGTGAAAGACCTGACCAGCATGAACCGAGGGTAACCGCAGGCTGCTGAGAGGAGCCCAGCTCAGGCAGCTCGGCGATAAAAGTACCCCGGGAGAGCGCCGCGTGCGCTGCCATTTTTGCCTTTTCTGCCATTTAGTGCTCTTTCTTTTTTGTGGTGCATTTCACAGCTTAAAGACTGATAAAAAAAAATCTTTAACGTGATCTTTTTCCCTCCCCCACCTCCAGGGAAGATATGTTTTGGTTGTCTTGTCACAGCGAGGGTGGAGAAAGCACTATCAAATGTTTCGGCTTTTCACTATTTGAATTGCAGAATTATCAAATGTTTCGCGTTTTCACTATTTGCATTGCAGAATTATCAAATGTTTCGCCTTTTCACTATTTGCAGTGCAGAATTAACTGCAGCCCCAGATCTCAGCCATCCCAAACTGGTGTGGACACAGCTAAACGGGGAGGTTTAGAAGGCAAAGTGCAAATCTTTCTGGTCTTTTGAAAGCATGCCCTTCCATTTTAACCAGGGTAAAATAAATTCGAGCAACATATTATAAATGAAGGCACATGAATAATGACCTTTAAATAAAAAAAACGGAGATGTCTTATGATCGTTGTTGTACAAGAAAAATGAAGCGTGAAGATCCCAGAGAAATGTTAGCTGCTGACAAGTTATGCCTGAATTTGCTGAGTTTGCTTATTCATCTGATTAAAATGATGTCATTCTGTGCAATCTATGTTTAGTTTATTTTGCATTTCCTATTTATCTTGCTAATGGTTTTGTTCTCTAAAATGTAGGTTTTCCGAGGTGCAAGCCACAGAGGCCCTGTACGCTCCAGGGATTCAATGCAAGCGGAGCCTAATCCCGAGGTAAGGATACACAGTTTTACAGATCTTGTGGTAAGAGTTTTATTGACCGATTGACTGGTTTTTAAAGGTGCCCACTGTCACAGCACTGAAACTACTTTTAACCTGTAAAATAATCAAACCCATCAGGTTTCTGCCTCTGTGATATTAAAGAGACATACCAAATGTATTCATTCTGCTGCTAAAAATGCTCTAGCGCTTGCTTGGGCAGCTTAATGAGAAGTGAGACCTTGACCTGCACCCAGGAGCCTGGGAAAGAAGTCGGCGATAGGAGTTTTCCGCAGGATGGAGGCGCTCCGGGCAGAGGGCTGCTGCCCTCTTGCAGGGGCCGATTTGTCCAGCGGCTGCTCCTGCACCGCCTGGCTTTGGCTCTCTGGCGTGGCCGGTGCCCCGTGCCGAGCAAATGCCCCCCGCCTGCTCCCCACGGGGCGCCCAGCCTGCCCCTTCGCGGTCATTCCAGTGGGCCTCCCTTTGCAGCCGCTTCCTGCTGGACGAACGCCCTCACGACCGGGTGCTGGGAGGTGCCCTTCGCCTTCGGCTTTCTCTGTCACGAGAGATCAGCTGCTCTGGTATTTTTATCTCAGCTGCTCTTGTCATAGGACTCCTGGTTTTCATAGAAACGTGCGGTTTATTGTTCTGATTACGGCTACTGAATAAATTAATTATTCAGAGCAAACGCACAGACGTCATTTTAAGGCAGAAACGCGCTAATTATTGGGTCGTGAAGTGATGAGCGCGTTTTTGTGAGTTCTGTCTCCTGGGTCTGTACCACCTTTTTTTGGTTAATGTGAGTTTTTCAAGGTCAGCAATGCCATACAGGTAATGAGGAGCCTGAGGTAGGCTTATGTTAAATGTGTCCTTAGTGCTCAGGTTAATCTTTTCATTTGTGATTTTTTTCCTTCCGTAAATGAATACGTAGAAAGACATTGCCTGTGTTGGAAAACTAATCTTTGCGTCTTTAAATATCATGGTAGCCTATTTTTCTAATAAGAGCCTAACCTATGCATTAAAACCCAGGACAGTCCTTACAGAAATCTCACTTCAAGTGCTTTATTTTGCAAAATGTAAACTCCGGTACTTCCAGGTTGTTTAGATGTAAAAAGTGTGGAGGGATAAATAAAAATAGGGCAGCTTATCTGTGCTGTTACGTTTAATCCAAAATTACACGTTATTCTCTCTGACCCAAATAGGTAGGAAAAAATCAAGTTAGTGCCTGGGACAGATTGCCAGTGTCTTGAAAGCGGAGCTCAGGTTAGGTACCGCTGAGCTGAGCCCCGTAGTCCTTATTTGATCTCGCAGCTCGGCCCGCTTCCTTCACTTCCCATTTATTTTGGAGAGAAGCTGATTGTCATTAGCATGAGCAGCATTTGGTGTTATTTTGTAAAGATTCGCAAGGGTCAGTGTTTGCCAAAATGATTTCAGCTGCTAGGAAATCTCGTGTTTTTATTCTTGCCTCTGACGTTCGTTAGTCTTGAGCAGCAACCTGTCTTCTTGCTTAGGATTTCCTTAGTATAAGGGTCCGGGTGTCACATATTTCCCCGTGCATGAAACTGAACATAAAAAGATACAATATTATCGTAAAAATATTTTTTAGCCTGTTTTTTCATAGAAATAATTTTTATTTTTTGCATTTCTTTGGTCTGGGGCTGTCTAAATGTCTTGTCTGATAACTTTTGAACCCTCTGGCTGGTGTCACCAAATATGACAGAAGGGCAGAAGTATCAAAGATAATTGAGTTCTAGGCAGTATTGTAAAAGTAAGACCCCATAAGCATTTTGACTGAGGGAGAGATAGCAGAGAGCTCAGGTTCTGTGGGAGAAGGTTATAAATTCCCATGCCAGAGGAAGAGCTCAAATCAGAGCTTAAATCGCGAGATACAAATCCACAGGAAACCAAACTGCATTTATTTCAGGCTTTGTTGTTTCACTTTTGTTTCTAATAACATCTTATGGGATTTAGAGATCAAAAAAAAAATTAATCTTGTGTTTTTGTCATTATTTGCACCGTTTATTTAGGTTTCACTGCCCAAACTCATTGATGAGAGATTTTTTCCTTTTCACTTTTTGTCAGATTCTAATCAAGCATCAACTTCTGGGAAGTGCAAATAGTTGCATTTGCTCTATAATTACTCATTTCAGTTCTGTCATTGTGTGGGCTAAAAACATTCCTCCCGTTGTTTTTTTTTTTTTTTTTTTTTTTTTTAATACAAAATCTATATCATAATCTTTGAAAATTGATTTGAAAACTCTGCCATCAGTGAGCGGCGGAGGGTGCTCCCCTCAGTGCCTCGGGGGCTTTGCGTTGGCGCGGGGGGAATCATTCCGAGCGGTCCTTCGGCTGCGCGCGGCGTCTTGCCTGCTGGCAGCAGGGAAGGGGCTTCAGATCCGCGCTGTTTCTCCCTAGTGCCGGTGTGTCTGAACTCCCAGGCTTGAGCAGGCATTTGAACATGCCAGACGAAGCCTTCGCCTTTTCCAGCCAAATCCCTCCCCTGCCAAAGGCCATCGTCATGCCCTCTTCCCCGCCGGAAAGGGCTCTTCCCGTTCTGCGACACCTTTCCTGTGCTGGCAAGGAGAGGACAGCGGTGAAAAGGCACGGGAGGCCGCGGCAACGCGCCTTCTCGGTGACTGGTGGCCCTGGTGGAAAATTACCGGCCTGTGCTCTTTTTTTCTGAAATCTCCTCTGCGTGTTCGATCCTGCCGGGGAGGTAAGGGGGGCTGCGGGCGCCTGCCGCCTTCGGTAGGTTTTCCAGCAGGATGGGCTGCGCAGGAGTGTGTTCTCTGTCCCCGGAGCAGTGACCTCCGAGTCCCCCGACAGCATCGCTGGAGACGGAGAGTTGTGTTCTCTGGACAGCACGTAGAAGTGTGGTAAAAAATGAAGCCAGATAAATCATCCTGAGAGGTTATTGTGTAATCAGGTATTCCAAGCAGTGTTTTGAAAACATTTTACATTTGGAACAGTCACTTGTTCAAAGGGAAGTGGAACTGCAAGCAAGCAAAGACTGCAGGGTTTTGGAGTAACCTGCGTGCCTATCGTTGGAGCGCTGTCACGTCGCACAGCTGCTTTGTGGTATGTGACAGCCATTTTATAGCATGTCGCATCCGAAGCGCCGTGGTGAGTGACATGGCGTCACGCGCAGTGTGTCCTGTGGCACTGAAACCTGCTCAGGCACCGGATAAAAAATTTACGCTTGGTCCATGTTGTACAGTGAACGGTGAAACAGTCGGGAGAAAATTGTATGAAAGGGAAAAAAGAGAAGGAAGGATGATGAGGGGACTGGGGCATCTCCCCTGCGAGGAAAGGCTGAGGGAGCTGGGCTTGTTCAGCCTGGAGAAGAGAAGGCTGAGAGGGGATCTCATCACCACCTACAAATATCTCAAGGGTGGGGGTCACGAGGACAGAGCCAGACTCTTCCCAGTGGTGCCCAGTGCCAGGACAAGGGGCCATGGGCACAAACTGAAGCACAAGAGGTTCCAGTTGAACGTGAGGAAGAACTTGTTGACTGTGAGGGTGCCCGAGCCCTGGCCCAGGCTGCCCAGGGGGGCTGTGGAGTCTCCTTCTCTGGAGATCTTCAACCCCCACCTGGACGCTGTCCTGTGCCCCCTGCTCTGGGTGAGCCTGCTTGGGCAGGGGGGTGGCACTGGGTGAGCTCCTGAGGGCCCTGCCAACCCCTGCTGTTCTGGGATTCTGGGATTCTGTGAACTCCCACTTGTTGGTTGCTTTCTGTTACCGGTTCATTCTAGACCAGTAAGCATGCATTTTGCACTGGTTTGGTACCGTGCTCCACCCTTTGTCCTTTGGAGAGAAGCTTCTGCGTGCCGGAGGTACTCACGAGCTGGGTGTTTTATAAGGGCAAGTCCGGGCTCTGACAGCCCTGCTCTGGCAGGGTTAGCTGCAGGGACCGACAGTTAACCCTTCACACCCTGCTTCTCAGCGGGAAGTAACTACCTGAAGAGCAGAGGCAACGGGCTGGATGCGCCGTGTAGCTCGTAGTCCGGTGGCATAGCTTAAACTGCCGATGAAGGCAGAACTCCAGGCTGTGAACATGCATCCCACTTTATGGTACTGGGGTAGAGCTGGATGGGGGGAACATTTTAAATCACAACAGCTAAATGGTTGAGGCAAATGTGGGCCTGCTGCTGAATGGGGCAGGGGATCTGCTGAAGGATGTGGGAGAGGCCAAGATACTCAGCACCTCTTTGGCTTCAGTCTTTGCTGATAAGACCAGCCTTCAGGAATACTGAGTCCACTGCATTTAACTTCTTCCTCAGTGATGTGTGGATGATGAGGGAGAGTGCTCCTTGTGCAGCTTTGCAGTTGATACAAGACTGGGAGGAGGTTAGGTACACCAGGGGCTTGCGCTGTCATTCAGAAGGACCTGGAGGGAAATGGGCTGACAGAAGTCTCATGAAGCTCAAGAAAGTGAAAAGCAAAGTGCTGTGCCTGGAGAGGAGTAATGCTACACGGCAGTACCTGTTGGGGGCCAGCCAGTAGCTCTGCAGTGGAGGACCTTGGGGTCCTGTCAGACGAGGACATTGCCAGCAGGTCCAGGGGATATGGTTGTCGCCCTCAGCCCGGCACTGGTGAAACACGTCTGGTTGCTGTGTCCAGTTCTGGGCTCCCCAGGACAAGAGGTTGGACTCAATGATAAATGTTGGACTCGATGATCTCAAGGTTGGACTCGATGATCTCAAAGGTCTTTTCCAACCAAAGTGATTCTATGATTCTGTGATTCTAAGAGAAGCATGGACCTGCTGGAGTGAGTCCAGTGAAGGACCATCAGGATCAAGAGACTTGAGTGCCTCTCACATGAGGAGAGGCTGGGACAGCTGGGGTTGTTTACCCTGGAGAAGAGAAGGCTCAGGGGGGATCTTATCAATGTGTGTAAATGCTGAAGGGGGGGAGTACAGAAGATGGATCTAGGCTCTTTTCAGTGGTCCCCAGTGATATGACAAGAGGCAACGTGCACAGCTGAAATACAGGAAATTCGTTTAAACATAGGGAAAAACTTTTTTACAGTAAGGGTGATGAAACACAGGAACAGGTTGCCCAAAGAGGTTGTGAGTCTCTGTCCTTAGAGATACTCAAAGCCTGTCTGGGCACGGCCCTGAGCAGCATGCACTAGCTGGCCCTGCTCTGCCACGGGGCTGGCCCAGCCGACCTCCAGAGGAGCCCTTCCCACCTCAGCCACTCTGCCAGTCTGTGATTCCAAAGCTCACCCGTCAGACTCCTGGGTCACTAGACCTGAAGACAGTTTTGCTTTCAGGATTGTTTGCTGACTTGCTTTACTTTTGTTTGACTGTCAAAGAGAATAAGACATGCAAAATCCACTAATGGGCAAGCATTTGCTAAAGACTTGTACAGTTTGGGGCTAGTAAAAGGGTAACAAAGCCAGTCCTTTGTGCAGGTCACAAGCTGGCAGTTTTGCAAGGTGTTTACTGGAGTGAAATTCCTGACAGGTATGTCCTGAACCTATTCCTACAATTCTGCAAGAAAAGTTTGCTTTCTACTTACGCCTTTAGACAGACACACAAGCTGCTTCCGAACCCACCCTACTGGAATTAAGAGTTTCTCCAAGCCATCGCAGACCCGATACCATTCTTTTAGTGTTTCTTGTCTTAGAGACCCCTTTGAGAGATTTAACTTTCCAGCCTTTGCCCCCTTAAATGCGGTCATCTTTTCAGTAGCAATTTGTAATTCCCACTATTCCTTTTCTGCTGCAGATATGAATGTAAGACCCTACATTATTTATTCTTTCTAAAGTGACGAGGGAGAGTTGTAAACCACTGAATTACAACCTGCAGTTGCCAAGAGGCAGGAACAACTTAAAGAGCAATTTAATTGTAGATGTTTTCCTCCTTTCTCCCTTAACTCTTTCCTCAGGGAGGGATAAACACAACAACAGGCAGTTGAACAGTAAGGAGCAGTTCTGGAGACAGAGAAAACCAGGGATAGAGAAGGTCAGAAGGAATTTTGCAACTAGGACGAGAAAAGACAGCCATAGCATAAGACCATCTTTAGAAAGATGGGTATCTGAAATTAGTATATTGAGTTACTCTGTTCAAGCTTGCTGATGTGATGGAATCTGCTCTTAAAAAATGAAAGTTTGGGAAGGAGTTAAAACTGTTGCATCCTTGTTAGTGGATGAGCATGAGGCTCCAACAGTGCCCTACGGTAGCCCAGCCAGCTCAAGCCGGAGAATTTTGTGAAGGATGCAGATCTGCGGTAAAGGGAAAAGGAAGCCAATGGAAAGCTGTTGGTGGGTCGTTATATCTGTTCAAAGGGTATGGTCTCTGGCCAGCCCACGATGCCATGGTTACACTCTTACTGGTATTTATGTTTGCTTGAGGAGGTCATCATGACAAGTCAGGGCTTCTCTGGACGTGGTACAGGTGTGGAGACAGGTACTTTGACTTGCTTCAAACACATTACTGAAATTACCAACATGTTTAGAATGAGTGAAAGGATTAAAGAGAGTGCTGAATTGGTATAAAACCCCTCCTCTGTCTTTTCTATCCATTCCATTGCTTGTTTATGACCACAGGAACATCTCCTTGTAGGGTCCCTCACCACCTTTTCCTCAGTGATATGGATGTTGCCTGCCTCCTAACAGTGAATCTCTACAAGGTGTTGTTTCCAATAACGGTGTCATCTAGAGAACTCTACACACGTTATACCCACGGTTAATAACAGCCCTGTAATCCTGACCTGCGCGTGCTGTGAAGTGTAGTGCCTGACAACAGCGTGAGCCATTCCTGTTGACTGAAAATGCTCTACTTGATATTTAGAGTAAGGAGTGGCTGAAAGGGGCTTAGAGAAGCTCTTATTTTATCATCTTCCCTAAGCTTCATGTTAAAAGCAATACAAGACTGCAACCTCTTTACCTGGGTACCCACAAGAAGAGAGGGACGTGCCTTGGAGCCAAGAGCTTTTGAGAAAGGCATGGATAATGTTAATGCTATTAGCATGGTTGAAAGAAGAGTGGGCATATTCTTCTGTTGTCAGCTCTTGTGAGGATGTCTGATTTGCTATCAACAGCATAAGCAATACGTATTGTCAGCTAGGGATGACCCTTTTTCTGCACATGCGTTACATGCCACATCGCTGAAGTGTAGAGGCATTTTTGCATGACGCCGTGTGCTATCTTTTCGCAGTTCCTGAATGTAGCTGAGAGGAGAAAGTTTACAAAGCAGATGTAGCAAAGAAGATGTAGAGTAGGCACGCGCAAAAAGATGCTTTAGCAGGGGGGTTGGACTAGATGATCTCCTGAGGTCCCTTCCAACCCTTCTGATTCTGTGAAAAAGATTCTTCTTAGGTTCTTTGCCCAAAGTGGAAGTTCTGCACATCTGCGAGTGCATTAATTCACTATATGATGTGTCTGCCTTTTTTTTTTTTTTTTTGACAATCTGATTATATCTCTGGTCATCAGAATCTGTGTACAAGAGCCAGAATGTGTACAGAAGTCATTGAAAGAAAATCTTTCTCTTCGTTCTTCTCTTTTTGTCTCATTTAATTGGCTTCTTCATGTATCATTCTGTGAACTAAAGAAAGCAGGAAGACAAAAAAATAGTTGCATATTTTTTTGGGAAAAAAAAACCCCTCTCATTGTGATGACAAGTCAAATATGGGGTCATTTGTTTTGTCTGAAATACAAGGCACCGTTAGCCTTGAGCTCGTTCCCTCTAGAGGAGAGAGATTACGTTATAGCCCTAAATGGTGTTAGTCTGAACAAATAAATAAGCCTAGTTCATTCCTTGGAGGTAGGTGGGGGTGAATATATAAGAATAGCAGATTAAGGAGACTTTTCTCTAAGTGGTTGAAATATACTTCTGCAGCCCCATGCAGACACACTGGCTTTAGCTGTCTTCTCCTTTCCTCCTGCAGAAAATCCTCAGGAAACCTGGATGTTTACAGCCCTAACTTCAGTTTGACCAGAAGCTTGAGTTGTGAGTACGCTCTGCTATAACCAACTCTGCAGTGCTCAAGGACGTGAGTCCTTGTGGCCCTCGAAGAAATTCTCTGAGGAAACTTGTCCCTAACCCCTGTGCCTGGGTGTGGCTAACATAAAACCCCTGGGGGGCTTATGGGCAGACCTTGCTGAATCAAGGCCATGTAAGAATTAGAAATGAAAACCACTGTCATTAACCAATTTAAATAATATCCTATAGCGTTCCACTGCCATTTACTGAAGACAGTCCCCAAGCATAAGGGGTGGTCCTTCCAATGCTATTACTATGGCAACAGGTCATACTGCTTTAACAGACCGGTCAGGAAGAAGGAATATTTTTTTTTTTAATCCAAATCTCCATTCTCCAGTATCCTCAAATACAAAAATGACTTTAGTTTCTTTGTACTTCTGTGACTTCTTTGAATTCTATCTGCTGTGACTAGAATATTCTACTGGTTTTGCATGCCAGGTTCTCACCCCTTTTGACATTTTGTGTGTAAGTTCTTTCTCCCAAGTCTTCCTCTATCATTTAGGTTCTCCCCTGCCCAGTGGTTCAAGCGAGCAGCGTGCTCAGCATGTGCGCAGGGATGCTCTGTGGACGTGTCGTCGTCTCTTACGCAGGTCAGACTGTGGCTGGGACATGCTACAGCAACACGTGTGTCGTTGGTGCTAAGCAAATTACCTCCAAAGCCCGCATTTTGAGTTTCCAAACATTCTGTCTTTACTTGATTTAACATTTATTGATTGAGTGGACTGGTTTATTTAAGGACAGGCTGCATTTTAAAACAGGCACAGTCTAAATCTGAAACAATCGGACATATAGATTCTCTTCATAATGAAAATACATCACATTTTTCTGTTCCCTGCTGTGCATGCACAGCTTTCATACTGGGATATAAATAAATGTACTACGGAGGAAAAGCTCTTTCTGTTGATGGCCAAGAGTATATGCCATTGCTTGGGAAAGAATAGTATTGCCTTAATTCTTTTCCCCAGATGGTATTATACCTCACCTCCCTTTCCCTTGTACTTGGTTTATTTATCTTCAACAGCAACTCTCCCTATCCCGAGGGGCTGTGGTAGCCTACCGTGACTTTCTTTTAATTTCTTTTAATGTCAGTGATTCACGTCTGTATAAGGAGGAATAAAGCTCTGGAAGACTTTTTAAAAACAAGTCTTTTTTTATTAATAAAAATTTGAAATGCGAATAGATGCTTTTTCCCTATTTTATTTTCCAAACCCAAAGCATGCCGGCGCCGTGGAGCTGACGTCTTTCATGCGTAGGATGTCACTGTCAGCTTCCAGTAAGTTTACAAAGGGTCTCAAAAGCAAGATACGCATCAGATTCAGATAGTCCGTGGAACGTAAGACACAAAGCCATTGGGCATGGTGTTGTGCGCTGTAGGAACGATGTACCTAATAAACAATAAGTCGTTCTGAAAAAGTAGAAATTTCAGCTTGCTTATGGCTGGCTCAGAAAAGCTTCTGGTTTTCTGCTGATCAGTAACTTTGTGCTACTGAATAAAACAAAACTACTTTCCTAAACCGTTTTTGATGATTTAAAAAATATTATACTGTTAAATTTTGGATAAAAACTTCATAAATATTTTAAATATTGTAACTTCTATAGCTAGTTCTATTAGGTTATAGCTAGTAATAGAATATTACAGGTAGGCTGCTTGTCTTACAGTGATACAAAAAACTTATTCATTTTATTTTGCCAACTTTATTCTGTTGCATGAGCTTTAGTGAGCTGTCCATTGAGAAGAGCCACCTTTTCATAAACCAGAATTATCATTCAAATGTTTCTCAAGGACAGTACCCCTTTAAAATAGATGGGTGGTGTTATTGCCTCTTTTGGCAAACGGGGAAACTGAGGCACGGAGGAAGGCAGGAATGTCTGTTCTAAAGCTGCTGACCAAACGGGTCCAGCTGGACACGGTGGGAAACAATGTTTGCTGCCTCTGGAAAAACAGCCTAACCGACTGAGTTCTGCAGGAATTTGTAACAGGGTCTGGAGGGAAAAAGGGATCCGCTGTGACTTGGTCTTTCTTGTCTCCAACTCGTTTCCTGGGTATAAACGTTATGGGTCAGGACTTTGGAAGGAGGGAGAAGGAGTGGATCTGTTCCAGGTTGGTGCCATATTCCTTTGGGGAGAAGGTTCTTTGTCATTAACTTGCAGTTAATTTTTCCCACAAGCGAAGTTTAAGATAAAACTTGTTTTGAGGAGGTGATCTGCTTGGTGATAACATACTGGTTTATGGAGGAATAAACGAGGTGGGACATGTATTTAAACTGAAATTTCCTCCATGCTGGCCTCCTTTTTAATTCACAGTGTGGCGGAACGTAGCGTAAGGTCCTTCTAGGAAAATGCCGTCCCTGGGAGCAGGGCAGTGACCGCTCCCCGTAAGGGGTGCCCTGGGTTGAGCAGCAGGAGCTGCAGCAGGCTTTCCCGCCTGAATGGCTGTTCTGGGGTGGGTAAGGCTCGGGTTCTGCCCATGGATATTCCTGTGGGAAGCCCCAAAGTCAGCGGGGTTAGATCAAAAGTAATACGTGTAACCTTGTGCTCAACTATAACAACTTGGATATTAAAATTTCTAAGTGATAACAGACGTTCCACAGTACACAATTTACAATTCTTTTCTCCTCTGACCACTCTCAGGTGATTAAAATTCGCTTAACTTCCAAATTCTTAAGTAAACACAACTTGCCAGATTGTTTATTTAGTCTCTATTTTTGGACAGTATTGTTCTGCGATATTTCATTTCAGCTAGACACACCAGGCAGGTATTTGTGATGAATTTGCAATACACATAATACCAAAATTAAGAAGAACGCATGAGAAGAAAAAAACCCCTCCTCCTCTGACTTTGCCTGTGAAAAGATTGGAATTAATTGCTCATGCGCAGCCTTTTCAGAAGCATCCTCAGCGATGCTCAATTTTGAAGCTAAAATTCTGATTAAGGTCACCAAAATAGTTCAAAGGGAGGGCTTTTGAGTCAGGGCTGCATCTTAAACCCGCCGGGGACTAAATATATGGAGCTCTTCACATATCAGCTATTCGAGATAAGCATGTGGGTAAGTGTAAAGGACAGGGACTCCGAAAATAAATTTAGAACCTTTCTTCTGATTTATTTCTTATAGCAAGCAGAGCCTGATCTTCAAATGAAGAACTATAGCAGGAAATAATTCCCCTCCCTTAACTTCTGTTTTTCTTGGTAAAACATGGTTATTTGTGGTGTTTATATGATTATATTCCAGTGTAATTCAAGTATGTAATGATATTTCTCCAATGAAAGCATTTAAATAACTCAGGAAATTGCTTTACTGTTCTGTTTCCTGACTTAAACCCCATTTTGTCATGTTCATTTTATTGTTCAATCTGTCTGAGCTCATCTAGAAATATTCTGCCCTATACAGAGCCAAATAAAATATTTACTAGCTGATCATCGCATATATGTATATATACAAATACACATGTTATATTAAAACCATTCTTATAGAGATATTTATTACTTTCATCCTTTACTCAATTTTAGTTTATATTAAAACCAGAAAGCTCACTCGCATAATGCCAGAGTGGGACTAGAAAAAGAAGTAGAGGAATCTCATTTTAAAAGGGAGTACAAAATAATAATTCTATCGGTTACAGGACAAAAATAAGCAAAAAGAGAAAGCATTTTAATTTTTCTCATAGTATCAATCAAACATAAGAAATAGAAGGGTTTTCCTTTCATTTGGGTGTGTATTAAACCCAGTCTGCATGTACAGCTCAGAGGAGCTGTTTTGTTTTGCTCAGGGAAATGGAAGAGTTTGGTTTGCAGGTGGTATTTTCCAGCAAAGAAGGGGAAAATTTTCCAGACTTGCAGAACTGAATCTTCTCTTACCATGAAGACCCTTCTATGAGACAAGTGATAGGTTAATCTGTCTCATTTTTATCCAGACCTTTTTTAATTTAGTGGATAAGATTAAAGTGCAAGCTGAATACCACAGGTGTAGCTTGGGTTTTTAATCTGCTTGACTCGAGTTATTCTGGCTCCTGAATGGGGCTACTAATAATACAGTTCCCAAAATAAAATAGGAAACGTAAGTACTGCAATGCTTTTATTCAGCTTTGAGGGGAGAGAAACTCGACAGAGGAGATCAAACGCTGCGGAGGGGAATCGCGCTCTGCCGGGGTGCGACCGTGCCCGGAGAAACCGCCGGGGGGGGGCTGCTGCGGAACCCCGCGGGGTTGGCCTGAATAAACAGCTCAGTGACAGCTATGGTCCTGGGTTTCATGCAAAAAATAGAGACCAGTGAGATTACAGTGCTTATTTCTGTGTTATCCGGAGCTGGAAAATACGTCTCCACACTCCAGGGCAAAAATGAGAGGAGAAGCAGCAGCCAAATACCCTGAAATAATTGCTAGCATAGAAGAACCCTCTAATTGGGGCACTACAGCACAAATTCATAAATGCCTTTTTTTCATAAGGCACTTCAAGCTTTATACATTCCAAGCCAAATTCTTTAGCCCTTAGGTGAGCAAAACTCCTGCTGCTCACGCGGAGAGGTCCGCTCGGCTCAAGAGCACCAACGCTTGATCCTGTGTTACACGGGTGGCTTTGGGACGGCTGCAGTTTCTCAGATTTCCTGTGAGTTGAGGACCCACAGACCCTGTCTGTCTCGCCGAGCTCCTGGGAAGGCCCTGGAAAGGCCTTGGGTTTTGGAGATCAGATGGGTGCAACACCCCAGCGGGGACAGAGTGAGAGCAGGAGGGTGATGGGAGAGAGAATCCCAGAATCCCAGAGTGGCAGGGGTTGGCAGGGCCCTCGGGAGGTCACCCAGTGCCACCCCCCTGCCCAAGCAGGCTCACCCAGAGCAGGGGGCACAGGACAGCGCCCAGGCGGGGGTTGAAGATCTCCAGAGAAGGAGACTCCACAGCCCCCCTGGGCAGCCTGGGCCAGGGCTCGGGCACCCTCACAGTCAACAAGTTCTTCCTCACGTTCAACTGGAACCTCTTGTGCTTCAGTTTGTGCCCATGGCCCCTTGTCCTGGCACTGGGCACCACTGGGAAGAGTCTGGCTCCGTCCTCGTGACCCCCACCCTTGAGATATTTGTAGGTGTTGATGAGGAAAGCATCAAGCCGGGGTTAATAATTGCAGGAGGTAATTCGGAGGAGCGGTGGGTTTTGTAAGAGCCTTTCCTTGCTGGGAAGGAACGCTGGAGCGCTCCGTTCCTCCCTGACCCCAGTTTGGCCCGCAGGCACAGCCTGGGCAGGGCTCTGGGCATGGCTGGCGGCGCGGGGGGGGAGGCAGCCCCTGCACCGCACGGCGGCCCCGGGGAAGGACGGGTGCCTCGGCCACATGGGTTCTACCTGGAGAGCCGCTGGCTGCCCTCAGCACTAAGGGTGTCCTGAGGCACTGCTGCCCCGAGTCCCTAAAAGTTTTTCCTACCTCTTAAAGTGCAGGAAGGAACGTGAACTTAACTGATTTTGTTAGGAAATCTGTTTTCCTTTCTTAGAATAAGCACTGTATTTCTTAGCTGCTGGCCTGAATTTGGCAGAATAAAGCCACAGGATATGACTGGAACTGTGCTGGTGCTGCTTCATTTTATGTGCCAACAGTGGCCTAGCCACAGTAGACCAAGTAACTTCAGTTTTCACTAACTGAGCAGTCGATATGTGTTTGTGTGTTTTAGACAATACTCATTCATATATGTATAAATACAGTCTTTTTGTCAGTCTTCAAGTCCAGAAATTAATCCCGTCTTACAATCTCATCTACAGAACTTTTCAAGAAAATTCCATGATCTGACCCGCTGCTACAGCCTGTTGTAACGTTGATAGGACAAGGCGCTCACAGCAACTTGAGGGCTTCTCTGATTTGGTCGAAGATAACTGTAAGTATTTGAGAAACAATCAATGCAAAATACGTGTTTGAATAAAAACACATGCATAAGCATCTGATAGGAGTCCAAGCTTCACTGGGTACTTGTTTTGTGGTGAACAGTAATTACTTACCATTAAACAGGCTGTATTAATCACCGTGTGTGCTGTGGCCGAACCATCGTGCTTATTTGATGTTTCGATAATAATTTTCGTTAAGTAAAGCAAGCATGCTGGTCCTCTGCTGAGCAGTATAAAAGTGCAAGAATGCGAAATCATTTTTAATTTTCCATCTCTTAATCATGTTCTTCATATTTAAGAAATGTAAATTCAACCAGGACTATGTATTTGGCAGGTATTTATTACAACAATCCTTAGAACTAATTTCCATATAGATGTGTTCTCACCGACTGCATTACTTTAAAAAGAAAAAAAGAAAGAAAAAGGTTAGGGTGAGGAGAAGATGAGATTAGATCTCGTCCAGATGAAACTGCATAGAACCCCCCAGTGGAGTAGTGTTACCTACTCCAGGCTAACCCTCTACTCCCCAGCTGGTACAAAAGATGTTTGTAGATGTTGATTTTTTGTGATCTCTGTTCCCGTGAGGAGTTCAAGCTTAAAAACTGTGAGAAGATGCTGAAAAGTCAGTTTTTGGTTCAGAAACCATCTATTTGTTTAAGAAATTTCATGTGTGGTGGTCTGTGGTCCTCCTCTCAGGTAGAGCAGCTGGGGCCAAGCGGGGCTCAGGTGGTTCCCCATCTAATCAGTTGTGATGTATTATGTTTGTGTTAATGATTCCTAACTTCCATCCTTATCTTCAGTGTGGGATGCTGGATTTCTCCCTCCATCCCCACTGAGATGTTTCTTAACAGAACTTCAGCCACATCTTTTTTTGTTTTCAAGTTGTAAATGTGCATTCACACAAGATCTATTAAAAATCTGTAGCAGAATTAAACCTTCTTGACTTGAATTCTGGATTACAAGCTGGCTCGCTTGTGATTAAAACTGTCCCACTGAAATTAAGAATTATTTTAATTGCTAAAAAAGCCACAGAAATCCCACTTGAGTATCTCAACAGGTCCTGCTCAGCGAATAAAGCCTGTTTCAGAGATAGTAGATCCCTCGAGAGTTACCCCTGCCTGAGAAGCAGCGCAGCCGGATTGTCGGGAAGGCCTAGGGGCGAACACGGTGCCTCCATCCTAGCACCTCCGGGCAGGGGCTGTAGGACATCTCCTGATGTCTCCTCATCGGGAGGTAAATCGTGCAGGGTTCCACATCTGCTGGCAGGGAGGGAGTCGCTGAGGGAGCCTGATCCGTTTATGCTAAACATTCTTGCTTTCTGTCCTACATAGGCAATACCTCAGCCTCCGACGGCAGCAGATGCGATGCAAGCTTCAGCGTCTGGGGAAGCAGAGTTCAAATTCCTTTTGTGTCTCACGTGAAAGTCTCTGTGAAGAGAGCTTGGGCCCGCTGCACGAGGAGCCCCGTGGTGAAAGGTGCGATGGGGGAAGGGGAGCCATCTAAAAGACGCACCGGGAACAATTGTTTTCGCTTATCCATCCCAAGAACATTCTCAAACCTTTGGCAAAGGTAAGCCGTGGCTCCTCAGCAGAAGCCAGGATGCACATGAGGCACAGAGGTGAGGCACGTGGCTGGTGGGGAGCACGGTGGCCTGGGTCTGCTGATGGCCAGTCCCGCCTGCCTGCGGTTACTTAACAGCTTTACAAAGCAGTTTGCCTTGACCTACCTGTCAGCTCGCCCAGCTGAGCAGGAGCTGTCATTACAAGCTTAAAAGCTCTATTCAAAGTCCATCAGCGCAATCTCTACAGAAGTTATTGCTCTGACCACAGGGGCTTATCTCCAATACATTTTTCCTTCTTGCTCTGAGTATCTTGGACGGAAAACGTAAAATGAAGTTAATGTGGTAAGCACTTCTCAAGTGAGATCAGGTGCAGTGGTTAGAGCTGGATCAGAGGCGGATGGTCAGCCCAAAGTGGATTCAGCTGAATCTCAGTTAGCTTTTGCTTTCTGTCCCAGCCCACCACCATTCCCTCTCTTGCCCTCCATGTGTGTAGGACCTTGCTAGGCTGTCTGGTGTTTTCCTTCCAGCTATAAGGACTAATGAGTCTGAAATGTGGCAGGTATGGGCTAATGCCTTTGGAGAAAGTTTTTCAATATTGGAGGTTTGCTTTGGTCATACAACTATAAAGATTCTTCTGAGGAGAAGGTGTGGCAAGTTTTCTCATTCCTCCTGCCTCTGGATCTGCCTGGACCTGCCTAGCATGTGTTCTGCAGTCGTCTCTAGCAAGGTAAAGGATTCTGGCTGTGTTGTTCTTCCAGCTTTTGTACACTATGTCATGTCGCAGAGGTAAAGCGTGTGTTTCAGATGCTTGTTAGGCAGAAGCCTACAACAAGAAAAGTTCTGAATGTATCCTGAAGTTTTGGTACTGCTCTGTGCTAGGCAGAAAAGGAATGTTCCAAGTTTTGTGTCTGCATCTCTTGTGAAAGATGGCCCTGGTCATTTTGGATAATGAACTATCTACGCATGTGGGCAAGTTCTGTTTCTTAGTACGAGTTCCTTAAGATGACTGAATGTCAGCTATTTTCCATGGAGACCATGAGCAAACAAGAGTTTAACTCTGGTTCTCCAAGGCTTGGTCACTAGCCTCCTTGCACCAAATTCCCTGATTCTGTGTTATCTGTTGTGCTATTAAAATAACCCCCAATCCCCTGACGTTCTTCTTTCCTGTACCTCTTCCCTACAAATTACATTATTTCCGATGTTGATGACCCAAATGACTTTATTACTGTGTTTGTATAGAGCAGGAATTCTCAGTTCCCATAGAAAAATACGTATTATGGAGGTATGATTTTCAGTTTTAAGACGATTTGCACCCTGGTCTTTTTTAATTCAAAGACCTAATATTTACTGAAGAGATGACTTTTTATTGAAAAGGATACTGTTTATGTACATATCTAACAGTACTGAATCAAAGAAAGGACATTCCTCTAGAAGCTCCTTTTCATAAATGCTTTCAAAGATATTCTGTTGACTTAAGTGATTGTTAAATATTTAGAATTTAAATGCAGGAGACCAAATAGAATAATAAAAGGAAATAATAAATAGATGGAGAATGGAACTTTTAAAGTAAAGATCAGCTGATTATTTTTCAAAGAAAACCCCCCAAACATTTTCTAAAATGAAGTCGGGGCATTGACTGCTTGGCTTGTGGTAGGAACTGTCAGTGGTGGTGCAAAGACCGGCTGCGTCTTACTCTGGCGAGAGGGGTAACGAATGCGTTTGTAGAGGTGACGTTAACTGGAGGCACAGAAAAACCAAACTCTTTCCTTGTTAAACGGGGAGGTGTTAGGGCAGCTGGATGATCTTCCTGCTGCTCTCGCACCATCATCTGTGAGCTGTCTTGCATTCCATTGTAAGTGTCCTTTACGAAAGCTGCGGTCGCCTTTTTCAGCAAAACTCCTTGTCCCTTCTGGCCCTGCAGTCCAGTACCGTCGGCTGCTTCCCTGGTGTCAGGAGCTCTGGCATCAAAACCAAAGTTGGAATGTAGCTTTTCACAATACTTCCGTGATGCCTCGTACAAAAGCATTTAAATATATGTGAGTGTACATAAGATTATAAAAAACCCAACAAAGCTGGGTAGGACTCTGGCAGCCAATGTTTCTCTAGTGACAAATTGCCAGGACTTTTGTTGGAAGGTACTGGAAGGGAGAAACTTCATTTTTTTAAATTACAGAAATAGCCATGCATGGAGGTGTATCATTATAGGACAAACACAGAACGTAATTTTAGCATTATAACCGCTTCTCCGGTGTGCTTTTTGAAAGCCCAGCCTGGGCTGACCTGCAGGCGCTACTTGGGGTTTGAGATCCTTTAGAAGCATGGGCACGGTCTGGCATGGAACTGCTCCATCTTTGCTTGTAGCGGCTGGATTTTACTTTATTCGAGGTAGTTCCAGAGCTCAAAATTAAAAGATGCTAAACCAGTAGCTCTGGGTACTGGTGTTGTACACGTGTGAGTTAAAGGGCTTCTCTTGTTCCAGAGTGGGAACGGTGAAGAGCCAATATTTGGAATGTTGATTCTTTAGCTACCTCTGTAACTCATGTCTGCCTGCTTTCTTTACCATTTTCAAACTGGTTTGATGTGTGGCTACTTCACAGTTAATTAATAAAAACCCTGTAATCACTGTCAGTTTCTAAAAGAAGAAGATTATTTCCTGTTAATTTACTTGCTCTCCTTTTGTGGGATTTTCACTGTGGTATTCTCAACAGCTGAATCCTATTTTCCGAATAAAGTTCCTCTTGCAAGAAAATCTAATACAAGAGAACAACATCAACCTGCCAGGAAGATTGAAGGGGTAATATATGCCCTCTTCCCTTTAATGTGTGGTATCTTTGTGATGCCATGGCCTGTGGTTGACAACTTTGACCCACATCTTTCTTTTTAGTTAACCTCCATCAACTATTTAATATAGCTTCACATGTTTGCCATATGAATTAGTAATTAATGCCAGTCTATCCCTCATGTTAATATGTTCATTGAAAATGACATAGAAGGGAGGGCGCTTAGATCTACAGAGAATTAATTAGCATGTAATTTTCAGTATATCATCTAGTGTTAATTAGCAGTTAAACCATCTTCTGGCGCATGACCTGCTGATTTAAATACAGCACTCTGGTGCAGTGGCCCTGGGGGAAAATGGCTTGAAAGGGTCTTCTCTCGGAAGTGGAACGCTGCGGTTTGTCGCTCTCTGCCTCCTTGTACCTTGGCATCAGATCTTTCTCAGCCCTCTCTACAACAAAAAAGCCCCTTTGCTAAGTGATAAGCAAGCAGCAATTTCGATATTAATCAGACAAGATAATGATAGATTTAAGCACGTCAAAGCGATGTGCCGCCTGATGGTGGGGGGTAACGCTGCTGCTATAGGGGGGCTGCGTCCTCCCTGACGGATCTCTGGAGCTGCAGTGGCTGCAGTCAAGCTTTACCACTTTTTTTTTTTTTTTTTTAAACACATAAAATTTTACCTCCAGGAGCTGTAATATTGGCTAGCTGAGCCATTCAGGAGTCTCCTGGAGTCTCTCGTTAGATAGTTCTAGTGTATGCTTATATTTCTTGTGAAAATAAATGAAACGAGTACCGTATTATATTTTAACTACCGAGCTTAATAGTTCTGCTTATGTTTTGCTATTCCTCCTTTTTTTAAGTTGTAAGTGATCCTTTAAATTTTTGATTTCATCAGTATAAAAATATCTAAAGCTCTATTTTATTGAGCACTTCCATCATCTTGAATACCTTTATTATACTGCTTTTGAGGTCTTATTTTTCTATGCAATTCAATTCCCTTGACCTCAGAAGAATATTCGTTCCTGGTATCCTCTGCTTTATATTATCCAGGCTTTACCCTGGTGTGTCATCAAAACTGTTGCTGTGAAGTGGTGAGTTTTAGTGTTATGAAATTGAACTCTTCCACGGTGATGGAAAACAACTGACCCTAGTTCTTCAATGAGCGGGTGATTGATTGGGAGACAACACCACTCAAGAAGTGAGCTTTTTGTGCTGCCAGCTTTTCTTTTCTTTTTTTTTTTTTTTAAAATAATTCCAAAGAAAAGTAATACAGTGCGGGATGCTATTAAACTGAAAAGAAAATACTCTTGAACACAAGAGATGACTTATCCAGAAAAAGTCCAACTTATGAGTTTCTGAAATGAGAACTCTCTTAATAACCAGAAGAGCAATTCCCTCCGTGGTCACCAGGATCGTGCAGGTTCTCTCAGCAGAAGTCATCAGATGTGCGATACCTGACAGACACACGATATAGGTGTTTTCAGAGACTCTTGGACACTTGCAATGAAATTTCTACCTAAACCAAGGACAGATTGTAAATTTGGTCATTGCCATCGTGAAAGGGTTTTGCAGGCCAATTATACATGCTGTAGTCTCTGGTTAGGTGGTTAATAACTTAATGAACTCTTCAGATCAAAATTTCTTCTTCTTAGCCTATTTTTGCATTGTCCAGAGCTGACTTCAACTTGTTCAATGCATTCGTTATTCAGTTTTCCTACAAGACTCTGTCAGTATGGATTGATCATGAGTTTAGTGCTGAGAGGTAAGCGTTGCTTATATTTACTCTCCATGGAGAGTGGTGAAACTGCATTTGGTTGGAGCCATTTCTGACTAAAGCTATATCCGACCCCAACTCCTACTTCTGTGTTACAAAATCACTGCCTAATCAAACAGACCAGCCCAAGCTCTGAGCAATAAGTTTAAGTACTGATGTTTCCCTAAATGTGACATATTTAAACACTTCCCCACCCTCCTCTGTCATCTTAAATTGCATGCAAAGTAGAACTGGCCTTTGAAATTAAACTCCGAATATGGAAACTATTTGCAAAGCTTTGTGGGGTTTGGTTCTGAAACTGTTTCACCGGCTGCATTCCTGGGCTGGCTGCTGCTGAAGTGGGTGCTGGCTGGGCAGGGCAGAGGCACCAGAAGGTCTGGGTCTATGGCTCGCCTCCCTGTGGTGCGGGGAGAGCTCTTTAGGGTGAATTACTGGGACACTGTTGTGGAGTATTTGGATGGTTTTTTTTTTTTTTTTTTTTCCTCTGGCAGAAAGCTGGATATCGGTGTTTTCAGGCATGGCATAGGAAGTGAAGAACTTGATAATCACAAGGAAAATGACATTTATCAAGCTTTGGACATTTCTGAGCTCTGTGTTCTAAATTCTTTTTTGATGGCTGGAAAAGAAAGTCTCAGTCCTACCAATTAAAAAAATAAGTATGCCACCTTTAAAATACTTTTAAATGCTCAAGATGAGGCAGAGAGGTGTTTAAAACTGAGAGAGCATTCTTACTCTGGTAAGCCTCTTCACAAATCAAAAGCAGGGAATATCTATTTGTGTATCGGTATGTGTAAATACGAAGTGATCAATCCCAGCCATGTTTTATGTGCAGGGAAGAAACACCAATGTCAGAAATGTTGAAGTATGTTCAAATAACCTGTGCTACTTCTCCTTAGCACAGAACAAGCTCTTGTGGCCAGACCCTAATGGATTTGTTGAGATATTTTCTGATTATGAAATCCATCTCAAAAGCTCAGCCCAAAGCTTACTAAAATGGCTCTTCCATT
Organism: Egretta garzetta; assembly: GCF_000687185.1. Taxonomy (NCBI): domain Eukaryota; kingdom Metazoa; phylum Chordata; class Aves; order Pelecaniformes; family Ardeidae; genus Egretta; species Egretta garzetta. The sequence goes on along the minus strand of NW_009259716.1, from coordinate 800,538 downwards.
GTGTTTCCAACTTTTTTTTTCTCTGCAAAAATTTCTTGTAACCACTCCTATCCTACCAAATAACCAGCCGCTCTCTGCCTGGCGTTTGGAGCCTGTTACGAACCCTCTGACTGCAAAATCTTGAGATCCCGCTGTTGGCAACTGTCTCAATTCCCAGTTTCTAGGTCACATTAAAATACGATGATAGTAGCTTCTCTTCATCTTTCCCTGTTTAACTGTCACGTCTTATGGGTTCCTGGCACTGGCGCTCGTGCTGAGAAGTGTTGCTGTGCGTGTGAGTAAGCAGCGCAAATGGAGACTTTGCGGAAGCCTGGAGGCACTAAGCCGTAATTTGCTGAATGAGGAAAAGGGAACAGAGGGAACAGACAGTAAGGTTGGCCCAACACGCTCTGTTTGTCACCATGGGCTGAAGTGTTGAGAACAAGAAAAGAGGAATGTTGCAAAACCCAAATCTTCTTGGGCTCCCTAATGATCCAGAAGTGAACCACTTGCTAAAATTGAAGATACGGGTTTATAACACGTTGGTGTTCGTTGTGTCAACAGGGGAGGTGGTGAATTCTCTTGGTCTAAATAGGAAGGCATTCAGTCATCTGAACAGACTGTAGTAATTCTGCTTGTGAGGCGTTTCTGGTTAGTTCCTCGCTAGGTGCCCCTAACCAAACTACAGCTTTCAGAACGAATGGGAAATTGTGCATCACGTACGGGCTTACAGAGAGTCAGAAATCTGCAGCAAGTTGTCGGGTAACGCTCCTGTGAAAATGCAGCTGGGAAGTTTGGACCATCTTCTAGTCTAATAAAATATGATTGATTAGTTAGTGGGTATGACTCCTATCTTTATTTATGGTGCTATGAAAGTAATTTATGGTACTGTACAAGGATGAGGCAAATTCTAGAGAACATATGCAAATAAAAAGTATTTTTTATTGTTGTGTAATAAAAACTGTCACTATTGGCTTAATGGGACAAGAAAATCCAGGCTCTTCGAAAACAGGTTTACGTATTTTCTGACCCCAGTAGGAAAAAACACTCCCTGGGTCAGGAGATGCTGTTGCAAGTCTTTAGTTTGGGAGAACGTGGGAGTGGAGTGGTGTCTCCTGGAGCTCACTCCAGGAGCGAACAAGGGCAGCTGGGGCGAGCTGTGCAGAGCTTGCCAGGCAGGACGGTGGCAGGCCCTGTGGGGACTTGAGATTTGGGTGGTCCTTATCAGCCGAACGCTGCCGTTCAAACCCAGGCAAGCCCTGCCGTAATGAGCTTGCTTCCAAAGCCAGGTCTGTTACTGTTTTGGAGTGCGTGTTCGAACAGCATCCCTTCCCAAAAATGCTGATGCCTTTCCTTTCTCTTCTGTAATGGAGAATGTCAACTCAGCATCAGATTGACAAGTGTAAGACTACTGATCCTGACTTCAAGTCTGCACCTTTTAGATTTGTTTGTGATATTTCTGGTTTAAATTCAGAATGGTGTGAGAAACTGCATCCTCAATGAAGACAACACTTCTATTTCTGGCCTGTTTCCCAAAGACAGCCTGAGCGACTTCCGCTCCGAGGGAAACGGGTCGCGCTTCACCCCAAAGCAATTGAAATGACAGTTACAGACTCCAGAAAAACTTTATAACAACTCTGCTGACAGATACTCGAGTAAGGAGTACTGGAGGCCAGCAATAGAATATTCATTGCAAGGACAGGCAAACCCATTATGGCTCTCGTTGTACAAATCCTGATCAGGTACCAATTCCACCAAACGCCCTCACCGACGCTGGCAAGTACTTTAAATAACAAATAGTCCGAGTGCAATCCAGGGTAAGCCATTAAAATAAGGAGGAGGGAAAGTGAGGCCTCTCTTTGCCTCTTAGAAAATTCTTACCTTGCTTTAACTGCTCTCATACCTGCAGATTATTCCTCAAATCTTGATTTCCTGCAAGCAGATTTTTATGTCCTCTGGTGTCTGGGGCTGGGTACTGGGACTGAGAAAGAGAAACCAGATTGGAGCAAGCACTGGGCCGATTGCCCGCACTGGGGGCCATGGCAATCTGAAGGAGCCAGTGGGAAAGTGGATGCTCTGCTTTGCTCCCCGGCAAACCCCTGGCCGAGAACGGGAACGGCCAACCTGCTTACGAGGCCCTCCAAAACCTCTGTGCACCGGCGTAAAGGGGTCCGGTGTGGTCTCGTCACCGCTCGGAGGATTTCTGAGTTGAAAGCCTTTAATGAAGAGCGATGCGCTCTGCTGTCGTAGGGGGAGCAGAAACTCTGCCATTTAGCTTATGAGGATGAAAATTATCTACTTATCCTTTCTGTTCTCTGTTAAAGCACCTTGGATTCTTAATCGCCTGATGTTTGGACCAGTGCAGCGTGCAATGAATGCATTCGGTGCCTATTGTTAATCTGGTTTTTTTCTGAGCAGTAAAACTATCGCTGACTCCTCTCTGGTACGTGTGTACTTGGGGCCAACTCGCACTGAAGGCGATCAAAGCTATGTGTGAGTTTGTAGGGGCGAAATTGGGCATTGGCAGCTCACATGGTGACAGAGCAGTGGCTGAATGCAGCGAAGTGGGAAAAGCTCTTTTTCCAGAAAACCTGAAGAGCAGGTTAGTGACACTGAAATAATACCGCGGTGAAAGCTCCTTCTTTTGTAGTAAGTCCCAGTCTCTTTGGAGGCTAACAATTTGATGGTGTTAATCCCTGAGTGTCTAAAATGAGATGGGCCAGCTGTGGTTCATGGATCACCGACAGTCTGTGGTGGCCCATCTGTTATAAAGGGGATTAGGGAGGAATCCATTAATCTTCAGGCAACTATGCTTTGCTGGTTGTTTTAGGGACTCGCAGAACCTTCAGCAATGATTCTTTTTCACCTTACCCATTAAAATAAAGGTACCAAGCACTCAGCTGTCCTGCACTATGATGTCTTTTCTGGTACCTTTTTGCAGGAAATTTGGCCTTTACTGTTCTGAAATGGAAAGAGGGGGAGTGGGACTGCGAAGGCCAGCCTTGAATTTCAAAATGACCTGGAAATTTTGAAGTAGCTTCTAAGAACAAGGCAGATATGGGACTCGTAAGCTTCTGCAGTCAGGGAGAAGTAAATATTACAATTTCATAGACATCATGAAGCACAGTAGAATTCATTACATCTCTTTCTGCTTAGAACTGTGCTACTTTGATGCATAACGCAGTAGGGGAGTCGCACGAGGGAACGCGCTGGCTTGTGGCTGGAGTCCGAGAGCCCTGCTGGCCGGGAAGGTGGGGCTGTGCTAGGAGTGGCCTCAATGGGAAGTAGTCCAAGATCTTCTTTTAAATACCGTAATCTCCCTGGGGCGTTAACACTGATTAGCAAAGCAGCCGCTAAATTATTACCATTTCTGTTGGCGCTGTTTAAGCGTGTGACCCAAACAGGAGAGCTGTTGACTGCTTCTCCCTACTCAACATTGAAATTCAAGTCCAGAACTTTGCTCTTCGCTTTGTCGGCCGGGACTCAGATATTTCTCTGAAGACTTTAATAATGCTGTCTTCAGTCTTGAGGAGTCTTAAATAAAAGAATAGAGAATCTCACACAGATATCTTTCTAAGCTCTTGCAGTTCTAATAAAGTGGTATTGCAAAAATCTGTGTTAAAATTTAAATTGTAGGAAAGAAAAATGGGGCAGGAGGCAGTGAGGAAAAAAGGGCAGTGGAGAAAAAAGAAGGAGAGGAGATAGTATTCTGTAAGCTCTTTGTGGTGAGGAAGGATTCCTGGTGTATAATTGTGCAGAACAGCACACCAGCGGGCCTCATTAATGCCAGTTATTTGCCACTTAGTACTAAACACTTGTACTAAAACTGTTAGCAAGAAACAAAGAGACATTGGCAGAAGAATGCAATGATGGAAGGGAAGGGCAGGAAACGCAACACACAAATCCCCCTTGAGACCGTCTAAATCCTGCTTAAGACCGTAGGAGCCTCTTGGAAGCAGGGACTGCCAACGCAAGCTACGGCTGTGTGATGACAGTGGTGGTAAATGGGGGTGCAGCAGTGCTGGGGCGGGGAAGGGCCGAATGTCTCTGCGTTTCCGTGGGAGATTTGGCCCAAGGTAGTCTTGTCGTGGGTTTATTGTAAGCTGATCTAGGTTGTGGGAGCTGGTAACAGGCTTCAGGAGAACATGCCAAGGTCTGGGTTTCACTGAGGCCATGGAGGGGCCTGGTTTCTCTGGCTGCGTGAGGGTTTGGGACTGAAATGGAGTAGGAAGTACCCGAAAGGGCGCCGCTCTCCCCGTTCAGCCAAGTGCTGCTTTTACGCGACACTGCCCTATTTCAGGGAAAAATTAGTTTAGGAGTATTTCAGGTTTTGTGCACTAGAAGATTATGCAGATTTTGGTTACAATTGATAACATTACACGTCATATTTCTAGGTGTTGTTTTACAGACAGGTTTATTTTTACACGGTTGGTTTGATGTCATCTGGTTCGTTGCCGTGAGCTTCTCTAGGTGCGTTACCAAATGTGAGGGAATATTCCCTGATCTGTCTGAATAACGGAAGAGCTGATGTGCAGCCTCTGTCAACCAGGGACTTCAGGGCGTTTATCTAGGAGGTATCGTGTTGTATACGTGCTGCGAGGGGTAACAAATTTTGGGAATGGGGTTTGCTCATGCAATAACATTTAAACTCATCTTTTAAAAAGCTAGAGTGATGTCTGTTCAAACTTCTAGCTTTGCAATGGTGGAGGTATTCACTAGTCACCTCCGGACTGAGCTCTGACGGCTCCGTGCTTGTATATCTCGCTCCTCTTCCTCCACGTAGACACCTTGGAGAAGGAGCTACTGCCTTGGGAACGGCAGTAACGATGAGAGTACGGCAGTACCACCCTGCGGGCTGGGCGCGTCTCGCGTGCGAAACCCGAGCGTGCCTTGTTAGCGTTTTGCCTAACGGTAATCCATGATTTACAGAAGTTCAGATGCCTGTGATCTTGTGATCAGCCTATGCCTATGACCAGCCTCCTTCACCTGAAAGGCCTATGATTTTTCTCTGATTCAAATGCAAAGTTGTACTGGTGGTATTGGTTGGTTTTTTCTTTGCGTTGGCAGGACCTCGGGGTAAAAGTACGTAAGAATTTGTTATGCTCCAGACTACGGGTTTGGAGATTGAGCCGGTAATGTTGTAGTTAGCAGTTTTACATAATCTCATTGACTCCAGTGGCTTTATCCTTTTCTTGCACCATGAATGAAAAAGACTCAGTCCATTAACATTTAAATTGGAGATACAGATTCCTGATGTGAACTATTTGCAATGACATTAATAGTGGGCACAGCCCATTAGTGTGAGCTCATATTAGCAACATCTTAATAATCATGACGGAGCTTTTTTTAAAGTTATGGGAATTTCACTGTAGCATATAATTAAATGTGTATGGAATTTTTATTGGTTATAATTAAGATGCATGATCTTTGTTTATTATAGCATTAGAAAGTACTATAACAGCTCTGAAAAGCGCTGCTTGTCATGTGGTATTGCTTAATTATGGAAAAATACTATAACACTTCAGGTTGGGCTGATTAACGCAATTAGCACAAAATTATAATTGGGTGCTATTAAAGTACATAAAAATATTTACAAGCCTCCTCATGACTCTGGGAATTGGGCATTAAATGTTGCTGTTCTTAAGGAGATGATGCAATTTATATTTTTACTGTTAGGAAGTAAGAAAAGAAAATATGAATCTATTAAATTCTCATTGGGCAGCGTTAGCAGGGACTTACGTGTGTGCAGGTACTTACAAGTATTTTCATGTCCTTTAGAATCTGAAGTTGTGTGCGTTGGTCTTATCCACGGGAGCTTTCCCATTTGTATTTCTCCAACCAGTAATATACGGTGTAGAAATGGGATCCTTCTTTTGCTATCAGACCCACAGTTCGTGTCTATGTACCAAGGCTGTGATAAGATTCTTTTCTCCTGTCCCTTCGTCTCTACTTGAGAAACACTGACCGACAAGGAAATTCCCTCCTGGGCACAATAACTACGCCGATGGCAATATTTCTCCCAGTTTACCGTATGGGCAGACATTGGATGTCTGGTCACCCCTTCTTGTTATGAGGGTTTGGGTTCTGTGTGGATCCTGGAGGTGTCCAGCATTTTAGGGTAGCTGGAACCAGCAACGCCGCTGACTAAAACTTGCAAATCAAGAGGGTGGAGGGAAGAAGGCCTTAAATCTTTTTAATTATGGTTATTCTGTCATCTTCTGGGTTTTGAATCTTTGGCGTGCACTTCAGTAAGGTTTCTCTCCACAGCCATATGCCATAAGAACTCAAGTATTTAAAAATAACAAATACAAAGAGGGTGTCATTGGCAGTGCAGGGACAGCCCTTTCTCTCTGAGCTGTGGCACCTTGGAAATGGTTTCTCCCTGTTTGCACAGCAAGCTCTCCGGCTCCTTCTTGAATCCGCTACCCACGGGGAGACCTGATGATGAGAACAGAGCTCTATAGCAGCAAGGACTGAGCAGGGAGATACCATCAGTTGCAAGAAAAAGGTATTTTTTTGGTCTCAAAAGTCTTCCTGCTGCTGTACATCATGCACTGAGAGCTTTCAGTCCATTTTATTCTTTCCTAAAAGAAGCTCTGAGACATTCCTGCCTTATACCTGCCCCAGCAGGGGAGGTGGAACGATCCTGGTTCAGCTGGGAGATGTCCCATTTGTTCTGGTAAGAGAATTAAGTATGGTTTTCAGTGTTTTTATTTCCTTATTCTCTTCAACCTTGGGCATTTGCATAAATGAGAGATGGCAAATTGTGAGATGCAATATTTCCCTCAGCAGGTAATGTGTTCCCTGGAAGTGTGTTAAACTGCGCTGTGCCTTTCTTTAATGTTCCGTGTCAGTGGCTTGCTTAACACTAAACCTGCAATGTTTTTCTACTTATTTTCTGTTCTTCTTTTCCCCAAACTGGGGAGTCTGAGTTTCCATGACACACAGATGCCAACTGTCCCCATGCGCTACACAAACCATTTCAGCTGTGTGCAGCTCCGTGGTTCTGCTGAGTTGTTGTGGATGTTTTAAAAAAAAAAAAAAAAAAAATCCAAGTCATGAGACTCTAAACCAAAATTCTTTCTGTGTCTGGACATCGTATGTGAGCTTACAGGGCATGTAGGTACCACACACGAGATTGTCTGGTGCAAAGTGTTTGAATGGCAAGTGCCCCGTGGGTGCTCCCTATGGTCACGCTTCAGTGATGGCACTAAGATGTTTCCTTTTCCTGCTTAAAACCCTTACTTACCTGATTAATATAAGTTCTTTCAAATGAGATACTATTATCTGTGCATTTTTGTTCTGTTAGGATTCTCTTTAGCCATACACGATTGTGTTGACTCCAGGCTGTGCACAGTAGTTCTTTAAAAGCGACGTCGCTGCTCGCCTCAAGCTGTACCTCTCCCTTAAAGCTACCCCCACGGCGAGGACCTTCGCTTGCGTTTCTCTGTGTGTGCAAGGGGACGCTCGGCTGAGGCATGAGGCTGAGCCAGGGGTAGTGAGTTGGAGAGTGGAAAGTGGAAGACCGTTTGCTTAGGTATTCATCCACTGGCGAATTAATGTGCTTTGGAATCTTAAGCACCTCATTCTACAAACCCCACCAGCATGACGAGACTTGAGGTAGCTAGGAAAGCGGACTGGTTCTGGTGTTTGGGATATTTTTAATTTATTTTTTTATTTTTGCACAACCTCAGTTGGGTCCTTCTTAGTGTCAGTGGCGTATCCACGTTAAGAGTAGCTCAGAGGAATCACTGTGCTGGTCCACCAGCTTCTGTCCCGCCCAGTGACAACTTATCCAAAACCCTGCAGCTCCGTTTCATCTCTTGGACCGTGCACTTCCTGAAGTGGCATCTTCCAGCCGTTCCTCTTTCAGTCTTGGCATGCTCCCCCGGCATCTGTGGCCCTTCACAAAACGGGTTATGGAACTGGTTAGAACACTAACCAGTTCTGGTTACACATCTACTCTGAACTTGGTCTGTCTGACTTTTTTCGGATACAATAAGTGATGAAAATGCAAATTCTAAAACTAAATCCGTCTGCTTTCTCCTGCAGTGCAGTTCTCCGACCATTTAGATAAATAGTTTGTTGATATGATTTAGGCTACCCAATCTCCTTTGCTCAGTGCTGTCGCAGTGCTCTCGCGTGTTCTCTAATATCTGACTTTCTGTGTTTCTCATGAAAGACGTATCCTTGTAAGAGAAATGAAACTAGAACGGGAGGGCCGATGGATGCTAGAAAATCCAGCTCTGATGCCAGCATCGTCCAGCTACCGGGGTGAGAGCAGTGCTGTGGGTCAGCAGCAGCCAGAATGCCACTCAAACTGCTCTGTCCACCCAAGCTTGCCCTTTGGTATGGGAATTGTAACTTTTCTCCTGACACTTTTTAAATTTTTTTTTTTATTTTGACAGAAGTCTGGACTACTGTTTTTTAAATTTAAACAATAATAATTAAAAACCCCCAGAGCTATTGTTGCAGGTGTTAATGAAGTCGAGATTGTTTGCATGCCAAGCACACGCTATGCTGACATTTTGCTTTATAGCTACAGCAGTGATCGCCCCGGGACTGTGCTCCAGTCTCCAGATACTCCTCTCCCCTGCTCGTAGGCGAGTTATTTAAATTAATGTACAATAAGCACTTATCAGGTTCTGAGATGAAGTACAAAGCAGCTGAGGCAAATGATGCCCAGCCAGCTAATTGCCTGGATTAACTTTTTGATTCCTACATTCAATGGCAAATGTGTCATCACCAAAGACACGGTCCCCTTCTGCCTGGCTCAGCTGTTCGGGTTTTGGTCAGGACTGTAACTGGCAATATCACAGTGAGAGCGGGATTCGGGGACCTCTGGTGTGGCGGGGTTTCAGCTGCTTTGTCTCACTGGGAGGGCTTTGAATTTTTCAGTCAACTTAGCAACATAATCTTTGATAGCCTCTTCATTACTGAGCTAATAGGGAGGCACATGGAGGACTTCAGAATGGCCTGAAGTGTGGAACCAGTCGGTAATATGTGTAATGAGGCCATCGCTACTGCTGCGTGCTTGGTGGAGTTCAGCTCCAAAGGAACTTGAAATTGGTTCTGGCTTGAGTTAGACCGACACCTGCGAATGGCAGAGGCGTTGGGAATGTCGGGCAAACACCCTGGGATCTCTTAATTGACTCAAGTTATCTGTGCGTAAGCAATCTTGCAGGAGCTGATTTGGGGGAAGGGGAAAGAACTTTTTTTTTTCTTTCTTTCTTTCTTTCTTTCTTTTTTCTTGTGAGGAAAACGGCAACACCCCCCTCCCCCCCATGTGTATTCCCCCTATCTTTCTCCTCCGAGGTTCTGACTGCTGACAAGGTTTCTTCTCTCCCTTACCTGCCTGTGGATCTTGGGTTTCCTTTCGTATCCAAATGATCTCAAGGCTTCTCACGGCGCTATAATGCTGTGGTATCCACCGGCCTAGCAACCCCACCTAGGTCCCCTTTTGCAGAGACCTGGGGGCTTTCAGGTCTTGCTGCGGATGTCAAACACTTGGTGGTAGAACAAGGCTATTCAGAATTAATTTTTCAACTTCTCCAGGTCCGTCTATGTATCCGGAATTGGGAAGTCATAAAACGACGCCCAGCCTGGTGGTTTTGGAAAGGTGGATGTTCTTGTGGCTGAGGCTGGGGGGGGGTGAGCAGAGGGCAGGAATAAAGACCTGGTCCTTATGTCTGCCAAGTACTTTGCGCCTTATAATAGCCTGTGGCTTGGTCCCTGCCTGTCTCCGCAGGGGTCTTGTAAGGACTCATGCCCATGGGGGTAGCAGCCCTTCTCTCCTCTCCTCTCATCCATCCCCTTGGTTTGGTTTGTGGACCCTGACTAGTAAAAATCTGGTTTTTACAGTGTCTGTGTAATGAGATGATCTCTATAGTGTCTCCTTCAAGCTGTACCATAAATATCTTTGAGGATCATCTGTCAAAATATCTTAAAGAAAAACCCCCACGTTCTTAAGGAAACAAAGTTCCTGGGCTTCGGGCTTTTTAGTTTTTTTCCTTGTAGTCCGCAAAGAGCCCAGCCTGTGCTTCCTGGCACAGCCGGTGGGCTTCCTCTTCCCCAAGAATTGCTGAGCTGTACTGGGAGCTGTGATCTCTCATCAGGGCGACCGGAACTGGGAAGCTGTAGGGGCTGGTTAGGAAGGAGGTCAAGGTCAGAACAGCGACTCAGGTGACCGCGCCTCGGTCGTGTTCTGACCAGGGATTACGTGTTTCCAGCCCTGCTCCCTTGGAAGGGTTTGTCTTGATTTGTTGTGTTTATTATATATCTATGGGAATTTTATCCTGTATGAAATGGGAAAATACAGTTGCTGAATCGATATATGGAATTTAAACAAGTGATGGAGAAATTTCAAGGGGAACAAAAATGCTGATTTGGGTCATGAGGTTGGTTTTGTTTGTTTTTACGAGGGGGTTTTGTTTGTTTTTACGAGGGGGTTTTGTTTGTTTTTACGAGGGGGTTTTGTTTGTTTTTACGAGGGGGTTTTGTTTGTTTGTTTGAGTTCTGTTTGGTGTATTTAACATAGTGAACGTGGGGCGGGTTATACCTAAGGACTTGCAGAAGTAACACACAAATAATAACAAAGCAAATCCGTGCCTGGGCCAATGCAAGTGATTGCGCACTTGTGAAAACGAGAGCCAGCCTGAATTTGCTGTTTCTTACTCACAAGAAACCTGGGAGACCCAGGAAAGTGAAGCGAGGTTTGGGAGGCGGGGGGGACCCGGCTGCCCGCGCTCAGGCAGAAGAGGGTTCGGTATGTGGGGGGCCAAGGCTGCTCCCCCGGGGGGCGAGGGAGGGGGGTTCCGCAGCGATGGGGGGTTGAGGGAGGGGAGAGAATGGAAGTGGGAGACTCAAAATTCTTAAAATAGCTTTTTAGGTTTTGGCCATCGCAGCGAAATATAAAGTGCAGCCTTAAGACTTTAGTGACTTTAATCAGGCTTTTCTTGAACTCTGGAGCTTTTTGGCTTCTACTTCCAACTCCAGGAGGAAAAAAAAAAAAAAAAAAAAGTTCCAGCCCTGTTTCTCATGGAAGTAGATAAATTGAGGAAATTCTGATTCTGGGGGAAAAAAAGCTGTTCACAAAATACAGGAGAAATATATCCTTGAGACTTTGATACCTAAAAGTGGTTGAAGAAATCTGAACCTGGGGCTGCTGCTTGTGTAGTGCAGACTTTGACAATTGGACTACTTTTTTTTTTTTTTTTTTTTTTTAAATGTCCCAAAATGTTCAATAGAGTTCTTTTGATTTTAAGGATAGGAGCACATCCTAACACTCCCAACCAGAAGAGCAAAGTTGCAATACCAAAAACTGTCCTGAGGAAACCTGTTCCTGCCGTGAGACCCCGGACAGGGCGACTCGAATGAAATCGTGGATGCTTCAGGGCTCCCCCAAACCCTGCGAACTCTGGACCCGTAGGGATTCACACGTCGGTAGTTTCTGTGTGAAAGAGCTTCTGAGGCAAATCCAGGAGCACTGTCTGTCTGTCGAAGCCTTTTGCGGCGGCCCGGCAGCGGGGTGGCGGTGGTCAGAGCAAGGCACGGGGCAGGTCCCGCCACGCTGCCGCGGAGGTAGCGCCGTGCCCCGGCAGCACGGGGCGGTGCTGGGGCAGGACGTGGCGCGACCGCGTCGCTTCTCGCCCTGTCCCAGGGCTTTTCTCAGCTCTTCACCTGGACGTGTGAAGCTGTCGAGTTTCGGGGCCCCGTTCGTGCCTGTATGCGTTGGCGCGACTGATTTGGAGTCAGCGGGGTTGGAACTGTTTAAAGGTGTGCAAAAAATGTCAGCTGGGTGAGCAAAACAAAAAAAAAAAGATGAGATTGGAGCAGAAGTTGTGAGAGTTCGAAGTGCTGCGGGGTTTGAGCTGATTTCTAATTCTTTTTATTCTTACTGAGAGAGCCAGGGCAGGCAGGCAGGTGATTTCTTTTGGTTGATGTTACTGAGCCACAGCTGGAAAACCAAACTTGGCTGGTTTTGTTTGGTTTCCTTTACTCTTAGAAGCCCCTCGTTGGCTGGGGTTAATCCGTGTGGCATTCCCTAGCCCAGGCGCATCAGCCGCCCCCTGCAGCCTTGGGATTTCCCGCGGCCCCTGCAAGCCTTCACGTTGCCCAGGACCCGCAGAAGAGCAGCTCCGGGCAGTTTTACCCCATCCTCCTTCTCCCAGCTTTACAGTGCTAAAGATTGGGTAGGGAGGAAGGAGGTGATGGAGAAGTACTCCCTTCCCTTCAGGAGGCTGGGCTGGAAGCAGGCAGCCGAGCTGCTCCTGGATGTGTTGAGTTAATAGGACAGTTATTCCTGGCTACCCGCGTACCCGGAGCCAGGCTGAGGAACTTAACGATCTCAGTTCAAGTAAAATAGAAATGTGGATCTTCAAATACAAGAGACAGTGAAACTCTGATTTTTCATGTCAGGTTCTCTGTCACGGGACAGTCGTGTGTGATGCTTTCTTTTCTGATGGTCAGGCACCACATTGTCACTCCTGAGACAGCAGAGTATCTTTTAATAGGAAAACTGAGGAAATGGCCTCTAATGATTCCGTGCGAGATGCCATTTCTACCTCTGCAATGGCTGATTTAGGTCTCGCTGGTGGCCAACAGCCAGGAAAAGAAGACGACGGTGCTTTCTAATAGAGAATGTGAATCTTCCTCACAAGGTTAAAATAAGGAATATGGGATCATTTCCTTCGGAGGCGAGCAAGGCTGGGTCCTGCCCGGGAGGGCTGTGCGCCCTGTGAAGCCTCTCCCGGGGCGGTGGTGACCTGGTGTTCTCTTGGGTTTGCAGAGGCAGCCCACGTTCTCGTGCCTTTCTGTTCCGTTTAACTCTGAGACCGTCGCGCTCGCGCCGCCAGCCTGGGGGAGCGCTGTGCCGGGCCCTGCGCCGGGCGTGCAGGCGCCTCCTCCCTTCGAGATGTCCCGGGGGTGAGCTCTGGGACCCCCGCCCTTAACCAAATGAAATTAAAATTAAAATGGAAAGAAAACTTTTCCTTGAAGCTTTTGAAGTTAAAATTTTACTTCATTTTGGCTACTCTTCTGCTTTGCTTTCTTCTTTTGTGCATCTTACCCCGCCTTTATTGTATGAGCCTACATGTTTGTATGTGGAGCAAAGCGGAAGGAGGAATTCCTGCACTTGCTTTTTGATTTGGACTGGTTTTAAGACTTAAAGATCCAAGTAGTCTGCCTTTTTGATGCAATAATTTTGAAATAATAAAAAAATAAAATTGACAGGCATCAAGTTGTAATAAAAAGTTTTTGTTCTTCCTTTCTGTTTTGATTGAACCCACTGAAATGAAGCCGCTGACTTATTCAGGGGGAAGCCTGGGAGCCTCACACCCCAGGACACTGAGGCTGGAACTGCGCTAACCGAAACCTAAATGAACGTACTAGACGGGAAAGCCTTGTACACGCGGGGATTATATAAAATATTTTTTTGTGAAGAATTACAGGGGCATAACACAAATAGTGGACGTGATGGGAAACTTTCAGTCTTTTGGCTTCAGTAAAATTAAAACATTTGAAGGATACAGGACGCCAGGAAATAGTGTCGTAATATTAACGACTGCTGCTCTACATCAGGGCTATCGGGCTTTGAATACTGATTTTACTACAAAGGCAGTGGGAATGTCTGAGTATCCTTGCATTTGAGACTCTGCCTTGGTTCATTGTAGAAGTTACAAAATGAGTGAATTAAAATATGACTAAATATTAAACTGGGGAAATCCCGTCTGTTCCCAGGCTCCTGCTTCACGCCTCGTACCAGCAGCGGTCCGCAGCGGTGTCGCGGGTGCTGAGGCGTTGAGCAGGGACTGGATTCTCCTATTCTTTGGGTTGGGAGCGTTCTGTCCATGGCTGCCTCCGAGACCGGCTGGGTGCCAAGCTACGGACCTGGGCCCCGTGCCTGCTGCTGCCTGCTGCTCTGGGGAGGAGAACCTCTTCTTGTGCCGGCAGGCCCAGCTTTGGGCTGCTCTGAGCCGGGCACCGGGCTCTACATTATTTCTTTTACCAGCCTCCTAATTATTTTGAAACTCAGCAGCTGGGCTGCTAACAAACCGCACTACTTTCCTGAAGAATTGCCTCTAATGCAAATGCGCGGTATAAATATTTTGTCAGCTTTCCTATTTCGTATCTATGGGTGCGTGCGGAGGGAGCTGGCTGTGGTTTAGCGGCAGAACGGGGGCTTCAGAGGCTGGCCCTTGGGGGAGCTGCTAACGCTCTCCGCTGTCTTCCGTGAGCGTGCCGGAAAAGCCGCTTTTTCGGAAGCGAAGGCGGCCGTACTGGTGGCAGCACGAGGGAGGGGGCTGTGGTTCCTTGCACCCGGGGATCGGCGGACGCTGCTTTGCCAAGTGTTCGCACACGTGGATTTCCGAGGAGCGTTTGTCCAGACCTGACAGAGGTTGCAGCTCTAACGCTTGCCATGGGATCCAAGGTGACATTTTTTCCCTAGGCAAAATAACAAATTTTGCGCAAATTTGTCCCGGTGAGGATTTAATGCTATTTTCACTAAGAAATGTCCCTGTTTTCAGTGTGAATCATCCCTGGTTTATATCGTGTGAAACAGCAGTTCTCCATCTTTGCAAATACTTTACTTTTGGAAGCAAACTTGTGAAAATTCAGTGTAGAAAGTTTTGGTTTTCTGGGCAAGTTTCTTCTTGTTTCTATGCAAGGTGATTTCTCTCTTTTCCTTTTCCCCCTTCCTATCTGCTAGCTCTGGTTTATTGATGATGTTTCCCCCCTTGTGCCTTTTTTTTTCCTGTTTCTTTAACTTATTGACAAAAAAAAGAAAAATCTTAAATGAAGGCCCAAGAATTTTTGATAAGGCGCTCATCCTATCGATCGTTGATGGGGCTCGCAGCGAGCGTTAAGTCCTGGCTCAGGTCATAATCCAGGACCTGAACTGCAGGCCGTGTAGGCTGGAGCGAACAGACCCGGCTAACTTGTACCTGCCAGGGGTTTGGCCCAATTATTTTGGCTATGAGGAAGAAAATTAATGTTCTAAATTAGCCAAATGTGAAATATTTTGCATTTATCTTGGTGCTAATTCACAGTTCATTGTATATTACAGTATCAAGCTTAAATGGAATAAACACTCTTTTGAATCCTGTCATCCTACAGTAATAGGAGGGGACGTCTACCAGTTGCTCTGAAGTATCTTATTTAAAAGTAAATAACCTTTGTACTGGAAATAAAATTAAAAGCTACTTAATTGTGTGCTGCCATGCCAAAAGCAGGGCTGTTTATAAAGGGCTTCAGGCCTGCAATGAGTGCTGTCAGCAGGGGCTTTGAGTCGAAAGGTGCGCTCCCCGTGGATAATGTAAAGGAGCAAAATAAGATGCTGCATCCTAACCTAACAAACCTACTTTAATCTTGAGTTTCGTTTGTGAGTGGTGTGTGTCTGTCCCTTCCATCCATGCTTTAAGAATCCTCAAAGGCTACCATCTCCCCCGGTTATTTTTCCCCGGCTCCTGTTCGTGATTCCCAATGTTGGTAGCTCCTTTTGTGATCTTCTTGAAAGTCTTCTCATCTCTCACAGTGCATTTGCATCCCCCTTCTTCCCTGCAAGGTGTTAATCTTTCTCTGTGCTTCTACTTCACGTGCTAATTTTCCCTTTCCTTGATTTCTTAAAACGCTTTTAAGCCCCCCATATCTTTGTGTAACAATGGCATTCTGAAACTGGTCATGTGGTTTTGTCAGAATGCCTTGTAGAAAAAAAAAAAAAAAAAAAAAAAGACAATAAAACTCCTTAAGTGGCCACAGTTATGGAAGTGACGTGAACCACTCTTCTGCACTGTGCCTGAATGTATGAGCAAGCGCTGCAGGGCTCCGGGTACCACGGCCAGATCCTCCCCAGCCACAGACAGTATATTCAGTCTTGGAAGGAATGTAAGGAATGTTCAAGATGATTCAAATTTAAGGAGTACAGAATAAATGCCATTTAGTGAGGTTTTTTGGGGGGGTTGTCTTCTCAATCCGCTTACTTTCTGCCTGGCTGATTCTTACTGCATTGTGAATTCAGGGTAATGCCCTTGAAAACAACACCAGCAACCTGAATGGTTTTGGGTTTTTGTGGTTTTTTTTTTTCCACTCTGGCATGCCTCATCTGGGGGGCGGGGGGGGCAGAGAAGGTTGGAGGAACAGGGATGAGGGACTAAGCCTGTTGCTCTGAACCTCCAAAGCAGCTGCCCCCAAACTTTTCTGCCCTGGACCGTTGTTGATCATGCGTATCCTGATGGTCGCCTGCCGAATCGAGGTGGTTTAACTTTGCATCACGGCGTTACCTGATGGCGTGTTCTTTGCTTTCCTTACTGTCCTGTGCTGTTAAAAACCGAACGCTGCACCGTGGCGTGTGCTGGTGTCGGAGGAAATGTTCTGTTGCTGGGCTTGTGTTTGCCCGTCAAGCAAAGGAGGAAGAGCAAGGGCTGGCGGAGCGCTGGCACCAATGGTAGCGACGGACCCGCCGGACTCTGTTCTGGAACGGTCACGTCCATGGCACGGGGCTCTTCTTTGTTTAAAGACAACACTTATATGAGGTCAGAATGCAATACTTCTGTTGCCACGAATTTTGTTACCGCTTCCAGTGGTGCTGAGCCTGCGGGTGGCGTTGGCTGCGGGGGTGGCAGCCGGTGAGCCCTGCCCTGCCTTGGGCACCATGCAAGGGCCCAGCAAAGGCAACAGCGAATTCCGTCCCGTGTCCCCCCCGTTGAACTCTCACGGTGTCCTCGCAAGGCCGATGAATTATGTATTGCTGCTTGACTTCCCTCGTATGCTCATCCGCATTAACCAAGGCGGTTTTAGCGGGGTTGGCCGGTCCTTGGCCGGCCCGTGCCCGTGGGGAGCTGGCTGCCAGGCAATGCTCTGCCTGGGGGCCGGGCTGGCCACGGGTCCCAAAGCCCCGGCGCTCCCGAAGGCTGGGACTGCTGGGCATCCTTCCTCCCGGGCATGTTCAGCATCCGCTGTGCGTTGCCTGTTTGTATGTGGCCATGCTTCTGTTTGTGTTTCTCTACAGCCACTTTCCTGTAGAAAATCTAAATATTTTAGACACAAGGCTTTAGAATGTTTTGTGTTGTTGCTCACCAAAAGGTATGTGCTGTATTTTTCCAGCACTTTTGCTAAATGCATATATAACTTTTTTCCCTATAAGGTAGAATCTATTCCCTAAGGAGTTAACTAATATCTCTGAAGCCTTCTGAGGTTAAGATTTGAGAAGTCTTCAATATATGTCCCTGATTTTCTGACTCTATTGCTTATTTGTTTAGTCTGATGGGAATAGGCTTTGTCTACTGCGCTTGAAGAAGAAAAGAAGATTTTTGTGCTCCTGGGAGGCACAGGCAGTTTTCATTGGCATTTTAGTGAAATATTAAAGGCAAAGCAGATTTGGAGGGACACACTGCAGAGGCTGTCACGGTGATCAGAGAAGCACTGGAGTGAGGAGAGGGACGGCTAAACGTGTAGGTGGAGAGCCGGCCCATTTGTGCAAAGCTATGAGTAACCGAGGTTATGAATTGGTTGCAGATGGGAGCTGGCAAGCAAGAAAAGTGGAACAGAATTATATTGACATCCCCGTGTTGTCTAAAGACCACTACAAGACCATTAGTATTGCTGCGCAGCCAGCAGGGAGGCCCTGTCAGGGTGAGATTTTACTTAGGCAACTGGTATTGATTTTTGGTCTGCCGCCAGGATGTAGGAAGGAAAAGATTCCCCCCGCTCCGTGTCTGTATTCCTGGTCACAAAGCAGCGTGCCTGGAGCTGGGATGTGGCCCTGAGAGCGGCCGTGTGCTGCCAGGACTCTGGCTCCACGCGGGGAACACAGTGATGATTTTGCATCGCCCTTCAGACTTCTTGCCTTGTCTTTGCTCCTCTCGTGTCTTCTAAAAGGCAAAAGCAAGGCTCCAACACGTGGTGATGGCTTGAAGCATCATGTATGGAAAACTTTATTTTTTTATTTTTTTTTTAATCTCTCTGAATTAATTGTGAGTGGCTTCTTGGTGTCTCCGGCTGCCCAAACCGGCAGCCCCGTGCTTGCCCCCGAGCAGCAGCTGCCCCAGCTCTCCCTGGGGTCTCGCTGGGTGCTGTGGGGCCAAACCTCCCCGCGGTGCAGGGGGTAGCCCTAAGGATTCGCATCTCCCATTTCTGGCCAAACTCTGATCGGGACGCTGCTCAGTGAAGCTGAGAGTCGTGCTCCTGTGCTCTCTGCTTTTGAAAACGGATTGGGGCTAAAAAAGGGCCATGAAGCATCTGCTGGGCTGGGCAGCAGCTCCTGTGCTTGGGTCTCACCTGAAGTGGCAGCCTAGAGGGGGAAGAGCTTAGCCCTGAGTAGTGACCGCTCCTCCTCTTCCTCCCCTGCCCCGGAGGTGTGCCGGCGCTGGTTTTGGTTATGTATTTACGAGCGCCCAGCGTAACCTGTTTGCAGTGGGTCCTACCCCTGCTGCCTGGGAGGAAGCTTGGCAAAGAGATTTCTGGCAAGGGAAAAACTTGTGTGAAAAATAGTGATCTACGGTCTGCTTGTAATAGATGTACAGAGACTGACCTGACCTTAAATCACATCGGAGCCTTCTCTGGACTTAAACCGGCTCCTAGTGTAGTGTTATTAATATAGTCCTTTAGCGGAGAAAATAAATCTGGTAGAAATATGTTTTTCTTCATTCTGTTGCGGGTAGAATAAACACTTAGCGAAGGGTGCCTTGTCTTTAAAATGTAAATACCCCCCCCCCCCCCCCAGAAAACTGAGACTGCTGAATCGCTAGTGAAGCAGGCGCTAAAACAGAGCAGTGCTGTTTAACTGTAATACATTAATTAAATATCCCATGCCACTTCATCCCTCTTCATCTATGTCCTTACCTTTTTTCACGTTGTGAAGCCTACTGAAATGTCATTCTGCCGCTGGTTTGACAGGAGCTTATTACTACGGGAGGAGCTTATTACTACGGCAGGGTGGATCGGAGCACTGCTTGTTTCCAGGGGATACAATGAAAGTATTCTCTGGGGAATTTGGCCCTTTAATTATGGATAATTTTAAAACAAATTAATTTTGATCATCGAAACTCCAGATTAAATCTGGGCATTGATTGCTGTCAGTTCTGTTAACGCTCCAGACCTGTGTGGTCCCGGCAGCTGTCTGTCCTGGAGGTTTGTTTGCTGCTGCCGTACGTATGCTCTCTCCTGCTTTGCTTTTGGCCACGTGTCTGATGGGGAAAGCAATTACAGTCAAGAAAACCAACCCCAATCCAAGGTAGTGTGGCTTTTTAAATTATAAAACTCTTTAGTTTTGGCTTATTAGTAGTGATTAATTAGAATTTTTAACTATTTAAGAGTAAAATGGTGATTAAAGAGTAAAGAGCCCCTCGTTACCAAATCCTGCCAAAGCGCTGGGGTTTCCCACCTGCTCAAGCCCTCACCTTACCCTTCCTCCTTGGCTCTCCCTCCAGGACCTGCTCAGGTGCTCTCTGGCTTGATTTTTAACTCTGAAATGGAAAATTATCTGCTACTGCATTGGGTCGAGTCACGGAGAAATGCCCCTGCCGGTCTGCGGAGGGCGCGAGCCCCCCGGGGCAGAACGACGGGAGCGCTCTGGGTTACCGCCTGCTCGCTGAGGGCTGGCGAGGTCTGCAGCACATGGCGTTGCCTTGAACTTCACTGTTCAATGCTTGCTTTTTTTTTTTTTTTTTTTCCCCCCCCTGCCCCCATGAAGTCCCAGCCTTTGTCTGAGCTCTGCCTAGTTAGGCTACGGAGCAATCGGAACACGGCGACTGGTTTTTATTTGCTGTAGAAAAGCTGTCGTGACACAAATCCCGATTTGTAACGCTGCGTGTGCAGCAATGGCTTTATGAGCTGCAAGCATAAGGTCTGTTCTCTTGAGAAACTGAGGTGCTTCATGAAGGCCTACCAGTGCGATAGAAAACCCTTTCATCGGCCCGCTTTGGAAGAAAATGGGAGCGGAGGCTTGGATGCCATTTAGCTGGTGTGTTATCTGTGAGCATGGCTGCTTTTTAATCGTGCTTTTGAAAAAGCCTAGTATGACAGCACCATTTATTTCTTCTTCTAGTAAGGTTTTCATAGAAATAAATAACTTAAGAATTAATCCTACACTCAAAAAAATAATAGCTTGCAAGTTTGCCGGAACAGTCGTGCCCACCACAGATCCTCAGCATGCGCGTGCTGTACTCTGGTTGCCCTTCTAAAACCTTGCACTTGAATTTTGGGCTGAACACCGTAAATGCCTTAAACTGAGTACAGTCTCTTGCCTTTTGCAGACACATTTGCTAAATTTAGCAGCGTGTACAACAGTTCCAGGGAACGCTACGCAGAACCCTTCCTTTACAGCGTTGGCTGATGAGTACCCACCCTCTTGCAAGCCAGCAAGATGGGTGGTGCCTTCCTCCCTGCTGCTCGGTAGCAAATGATTGCAGACAAGCTGTAGCCTTATCCGTTTAGTCACAAGGACTTTGTCTTGCAGCTGAAAGAAACGTTCCCAGTTCAGGAAGCTCTCTGCGTGTGGCGATCAATTCTAACCGTCCCTCTCTGCTGGTAATGGAAGCTTCTGCCTCATCCTCCTCTGGCTCGCGCGAGCGGCCTCTCCGATGCGCCCCGAGTTTAAGACAGATGTTTGTGTATGTCACTTCATGGTAACAGAAGATATTGCCAGGCTATATATATATATATATATATTCAAAAGGACTAAACACAGCAGTGTTGACCTGCCTTTGGTTATATCTATTTATTACCCCACATGAATACACGCAGCGTTTCATGAAACCCCACCAAGACTTTAACCAAGTTACGCGTGTTGGGAGAGGGGGAAGCTGCAGTAGGGACCCCGTTGACTGAACCGCACACGCGGTGGAGCGCAGAACGCGAATTAAGGAGACCTTTGCTCTGAACCGCCACCATTCACCACGCAAGCCAGGAGAATCTTTTCTAAGAACGCTCATAGGCCCCTGGGACTTTGTACGCCGGGTAATACTGGGTGACACAACCGCAGGCGAGTGCATCCACTAGGGGGTATTGGCACGCTGTATATGGTAGTGCGTTATAGGTAATATCTAACAAGTCTCATTTATTATGCCTCTATACGAGCCCTTTAAAAGTCCTCCTGTGAAGTCCATATCCCCCAGAATCTCTTCAATTTTCTGGTGGCAAATGCGTTCCTAAAACCAGCTCAATTGCCATTAGGAGAGCAAACGGGTGGGAAGCTGCTCACCACCAAATTACCACACGGCTCTTGCCCAGATGGCGACTGAAATATTAATGTGGTCGGAAGTCTTCTAGGGGGGCTGAATGTCAGCTGAGTGGCATGAGGACTTGCCCCTTCCTCGCACGGTGGCTTTCAGGAGAGGGATAAGAGGGTTCATATTCTGTGGTCCCAGCATTTCCAAAACGCATCCATCCTGGGGGCAAGGGAGAGGGAAGCACAGCAAGGGAGCTCTTATGTTTAATAACATCCAAGGAGCCCGTTGCTATCAGGACTTTTAAAACAAATTATATGGGAGCTTTTAAGGTACAAGGCTGGTTTAGTTCGGAGAACTTCCATTTGCTCAGAGAAACACCACGCCATATTGTAATCCGAAGAGCATTCCTTTGGGATTTAAAATGTTTATGGGTTATGATTGCTCCATGAATTGCTTGTGGTTTCACTCATAAACGACGATTAAAAGGAAGAGAGAAGGAAAGCATGTAGGTGTGCCTGTAAGATGGAAGCTATCAAGTGCCTCTCATGGGCCTGACTCAAGGTGCACTGGAGTCAACAGAAAACTGGGGAGCTTCCATTAAAAAACAAAAAACCCCTCATTTTGTGGAAAACATTGAGAAAAGTGAAATATCAGCTGCAGTCAGGTGAAACTGCTTTCAGTGTTTCAAGTCAACCTGATTACCGGGGGGGAAAAAAAAAAGCTAATGCCTCCTGAATATCTTTTTGTTGTTGTTGTTGTCTTGAAAATGTTAAGGTTTCCCCCCAAAGATCTGTGTCTCTCCTTGTGCATAATAAATGGTGGTTCACCCATGTGCATTTTGCATTGAGATACATAGAGAGATACAACAGTAACGCCTGCAAATTCCTGCGAGAGCCTGGGTCCTACCGGTCACAAAAGGAATTTTCGGGCTGGTATAAAAAAACCCGTCAAGACTGGGGGTGTGCCCGCCCTACCGGTAACCACCCCGCTGGGGATGTGAGCAAGGCTCAGCCAGGTGGGCTGAGCCCAACAGCCGTTTGTCCCCAGCAGTGCAGATGGGCAACTGAGTGGTGAAAGTGAAACCAATAAATACAAACCCACCACCGCCCGCTACCTCGTCCCTGCTGCAGAAGCCACTGTCCTCCTTTGCCGTGAGGAGCCGCTGGCTCGGGGGGTTGGTGGCCATGAAGATGGGCACCTCGGGAAGGAATTTCCGTGAGAAAGCCCTTTATGTAATATCTGTTTTCCCTCAAATTGGAGATTGAGGGATCAGGTAACGGGGCGAGATGTTCAGGGATTGATCTGTAAGAAATCGTTTTATTGTTGTAGTCATTAATGGAAGTGTTCTCCTTAAATATTCAAACGTCTACAGCAGTATTAAAAATTAATCTATATACTGCATACCAATACTTGCTAATTTTTTTTTGTAGAAGGTAAATTTTAAAAAGCTGATTATGTAGAGGGAAGTACTTGCTTAGATAGCTGTTTTTTTTTTTTCCTTGTAGCATTGATAGTATTGTTTGAATAATTTATTTGAAATTTAGCGAGGGATAAAGACTGCTTAGGCTTTCTGATTCTTCTCCTTCCAAAATAGGGTTTCACAATAAAGTGCAGATTCCAGTGGCCTGCCTAATCTAATTTAAAATTATCCAGGTTATGAAATTCCTGCCAGTTCTTTGAGAGATTGAGCAGGTTAGCAGATGAGGCTAAGAGCTTGCCATTCCTAATGCTTAATCTCTCTTTTTTTTTTTTTTTTTTTTTTTTTTCCCCCCCCCCTGCAGAAGGAATGGAAATATATTCTGCAGAGCAGCCTTTAAGAATGAGAGTACTTCTTCTCTTTTTGGATATTTTCAGACATGTAGACTTCAGCGGTCTGCTTTCAGACACGTGTACTTCAACATGGTTTCAAAGAGTCACACGCAACTTTATGCAGGGCTTTGCCAGTGCCACGTTTCGTTGCGGACGTGTCTGGTTTCTGCCCGCTATTGCTTCCAAACGCCTTTCAGTACAGGCAGCTCTGTAACCGCCGTCACACCGTGTGCCTGGTGTGCCGTTAAATAGGCTAGCTCGCCTTCTGCCTTATCGAATACCGCTCGTTATCGTCTGTCCGCGGTTCTCAATTTCTGTTTTATTTCTTATTTCTGTCATCGTGGACAGAAATCGGCTATCGATATGCATCATTATATCTGTAATTGCTTTTTAATACAAAGTATTTGCAAATGTAATTAACAGATTTGTTCCAATTGCTCCAAAATAATTATGACTTTTGAATGAGGCTGATGTAATGTATGTAATTCCTTTTACGTGGAATTCTGAGGTGTACCTAAGCTAGCCCGATGGAATGTTGGGATATAATAGGATTTTGGGTGAAAGCTTTATAACTCTGGGTATTTTTACCTCTCTTTCCTAACTCTCAGGCTAAATGTTATTGCTGCACTCTGAAAAGTCTTAATTTTTTTTGCTATTAATTTTTGCTACTAAAAATGCAGCGAGTTCACTGATAAACTCACCCTCGCTCCCCCCGCAAAGTAGGATGAATAATCAAGTAACAGAAACAAGGCTGTGTCTTCCAGCGAGCAGCCGCAGAGAGCAGGGTCCTTGCATTTGCATTTCTTTATCCAAAGGTTGGGAGCATCAGCAGTTTAGCGTTTCCATTCTGCATTACAATATCCTACCACTAAAAACCTTCCTGAATATCACTTTAATGGATTGAGAAAGACTATTGTAGCTGATGAATTTTTTTTTTTGTTACTTTAAATTTAGTATTATCACTTTGGCATGACTTTAATTCTTTTTCTGCTTTATGACTCTACTTCCATTGTGTTTGTGGTATGATGATGGGGCAGTTTTGCAGAGCTTTAAGTAAATTATGGGATTAATGATGTTTCCATTGAAAAATTAATGGTAAAATATTTTTTTTTCCTTTTTTTAACACTTTGAATTGCTGTTACCTCAACAGTTGCCTCAAGTTTGATGCTCAGATACAACACATCTCTTTCTCAAGCCGATGATTAGGTTTAGGAATGAACAACAATATAAAGATGCATCCTGTGTTAGACATGAATAGCTCTTCAGGACCCATTTCATAGAATCATCATAGAATGGTTTGGGTGGGAAGGGACCCCTAGAGGTCACCCAGCCCAACCCCCCTGCAGGGAGCCGGGACACCGCTAACCAGATCAGGTTGCTCTGAATTTCCAGCACTTGCCTTAGTAAAACAGCTGACAAAACCATGGAAGCTGAGAAATCTCATACTTTCCCTCAGCATCCAAGAGATCTATTTACTCTGGAGAAAAGAAATACTTCTCATTTCTGGGGATTCTAGTGTTTTGGTGAATTGCCTTGGGATCGCCAGCAGTGCAGGGCCGGTGCTGCACCACCAGCCGCTGGGGTTCTGCCGGGCTGAGGGTGCAAAGCGCGGCTGGGCTGGGGGGGCTTTTCTCTCTAAGCCCGTGTTTCTGTGGGTCTGTCTCGTTGGGCTGGGGGTGCTTTTCTCTCTAAGCCCGTGTTTCTGTGGGTCTGTCTCGTTGGGCTGGGGGTGCTTTTCTCTCTAAGCCCATGTTTCTGTGGGTCTGTCTCGCTGTACAGACGCGTCCATAAAGTCTGCCAGGAGCATGGATGGCAGAAGGCAGAAGTTCACGCTGCACGTGGGATTCTTGGTGGTTTTGATGTGCTCTTAAGGGGTGAAAGAAACTTTTTAATCCAGGTTTTGGAATCCAAGTTTCCAATTACAAAAGTGGTCCGTGACATTAGTGTACACCCCCCTACGGTACCGACCTCCCCTGCAGCTTCAGCCAGCCTTCCCTCGTCTTCCTTCCGTGCTCTGTGGCTGTAGGGTTAGGTTTTCCCATGCAGTTCCTTTTTCCCACTGCGCTGCTGACGGGATATATTTTGTGTGTTGTTTGTAGCAGATTTTTGGGCTGGATGCTGTCCTCCATGACAGTAAAATTTGACAGATAAGGAAAAAAGTTATTTCCCTGCCTCCATTAGTACCTTTTACATAGGATGTGAAACACTGCCACACAAATTAAGCCATACTTGATACATGGGAAAGGAAAATAAATCAAAACCCCTCCAAAGCCCCAAATCAAATTATTTTTCTCAGATGAAGCTATCAGTATTTCTGACATAGCCTAAAATAAAATGCCAGCTTTATGTGCAAATACCTACAACTGAGAACATGAATATATTCAAAATACCGGTGATCCCTCCTTTTCAAAAAGCTTCCGAAATGTCATGTCAGTTGACAATTACATTGCTTTAAGCTCTGTTTTTAGAGGCACTTGAGGACTTTTTTTGTTGTGGGTTTTGTTGTTGGTTCCCCCCAACTCCAGTTCCCATGCCCACATTGTGTGTAGTCCAGGTTGCTTTCCTGTATAAGTGGTTTTTTGGCATTCAGCCCCGTGAAGCTTCTTTGGAAGGTCAAAGCAAGTGGAAAACTTTTTGCTTATATTTAAAGCAGCTACTCAAGTATGCATTTAAGTCAAAGCAAGACAGATGCTGGCAAATACATATTTTAGATGTTCTTTTTTGGGACATTCTGCAGCAAGAGCACCTGTCCTGCCAAATGAAAACATCACGTAGGGATGAAGTGGCACTTGTGCTGGTTCAGGCGTTTTAAAGCAGAGATACTCGGCTATCGCTCAGGAAAGCGGCATCTGTGGCACAGGAGAAGCCCGAGGTCGTGCTGCTGCTTGGGCGTGCTTGGTCACCTCTGCGTCTGCTGTTCCAGCCTCTCTGCCCGGTGCCATGCAAAGACGTCTCGGTGACTTTGGGAAAGGAAATGTAAACTACAGCTTTGCTTATAGAGCAGAGACGTCCAACGCTTCTTAGGGCAAAGAACGCAGGGATCACAGCGGCCAAGTCTTTTTGCGTGTTTTACCTACAGAGGCGAGGAGGTGTTTGCTCTCCTCTCCCTGTCTGCTTGGCTTGGAGTTGGTAGGAATTACTCTGGTAGCTTCGTCACATTGCATCTGCCGATCTGTAGGACTGGAAGATGAGCATTTCCAGGTTAAAGAATCATGTTTTATTAATGGGAAAGTTCACTTACCTAGGGCACAGGATTTTTCCGGTTGTTGTGGACTGTTGCACAGCAAGCCAAAACTTTCTTATGAACAACAACCAGATGTGCAGCCGACACATCTGACCCTCTGTGAGCGTCTTTGAGCAGGGGCGGCGCAGTAGATAAAGCAAATGCCCTCCTTGGTTCTTAAATACCACCCTGTTCTCCTTATGCCTGAAGTGCATGACCAAAAGTAATGTCCCATAACGTTGTTTTCCCTTCATCTCACAAATGTTTTTGATCTAACAGATGCTTTTGTACATGCAGGATATTTCTGCAGAGGACATCAACTCTGCTGAAATCAACTGTTTTGATTTAGCTGCATGGAGTGTAATTCAAATCTTTAAATTGAAATCAATTTCCATTTGTGTTTTGGTGATCTGTAGGTTGTTTTTTCCCCCTCTCTGAAATGATTCGCATTATAAATAACTTGTATAAATGGTCTTAGCTGTAAGCGATTAACTGATTTGGATTTTTTTTTTTTTTGTTTAAGGTATATTGTTTCCAGAATGATAGCAGCATGTTTACTCTTATCAGAGTTGCTGTTATCCGACTGAGGTCTAGATGATCTAGACTGTTTATTTATTTATCTGTTGATAGTAAATAGCTAAAGGTGTAAATGTTACCATCAAATGATGAAGTTCTTGGCTCTGAAGTCCTAAGACCAAGCGTGTTGTGGGATGTACTTTGTTGTCGACTCAGGGGAAATCTGGAGTTAATTTCTCCACTAGAAGCACAGGCTGGGATTTGCTTTATTTCAGTACTATAAAATATGAATGAATCTTAAATGTATTCCTAATACCCCAAGCTTTGCAGTAGAGAAATACCAATAAGACTGTTGGTAGTGCACTGCTGAGGTGCCGGTCTTGTAATTCTGTCGTGCCTTGCAAGTGAGTAGCCTTGAG
>NW_009259716.1:760431-773365 GCF_000687185.1 Egretta garzetta | reverse complement strand
AAGAACTCCATTTCGCCGCCCTCCGAGCTGAGCAGCCGTCCAGCTGAAACAGCCGTGTGCCAATGTGCGTCCAGGGAAATAGCCCAAAGCCTGACCTGGGGTCCTGGGAAGGAGGGGGCATTGGAGTCACAGGAGGATCAGACCTTTGTCACTCTGTGTTAGTCAGGTGCTCGGGTATTAAAAACGGAGGAAAAACTGGCCCAGCTCGGTTACCTCAGTTATTATGTAGATCAGCTGGACAGTCAGCGTGCCGTAGTGGTGTTTAGTTGTTTAGAGCGGTTTACAGATCTTTAGTTTAACAAGTCGCCTCAAGCATGGCCTGTGATTAAAGGAAGCCAGTACAGAAATCAGCAGGACGAACACAAGTGTTTCACGTCGTGCTACTTGAGTTTTCAGTGATTCAGAAATTTTTGATACATAATTAACCTTTACCAGGGATAAACTGAGCACTGCAATATTGAGAACCTGAACGCAAACAGTGGAATTCATTTTATTAATTTTCACTGTCTAGCTTATGAAATATGTGGAAATGGAAGATCATAAATAGAAGGAAAAAGGGTTTTGTTTTTTTTCTTTCTTTCACTTTGATTTATTGGAAGAAAACTTAGACCAACTACTACTCTACAACAGAAGTTTGGTATAATAAATAAAAAGGTTACGATTCTGGAACAGCAATTTCCTTATTTAATAATGCTAATGGGAAAAGTTAGAGATATTAATTTGTCAATTAGATTTGAAATGCATTAACCTGACACAGATAGCTCAGTCAGAATAGGCTCGGAATAGCTCATTACCCCCGCAAATGCCGCGGTCCAGCCCTAACTGCTGAACGTGTGTTCTCAGTAAAAAGCAACGAGCAGTTTAAAAAAGTTTGCCCAGAAAGCGCGAACGCCTGGCAAGCCTCCCCGGGCTCGTTACAGATGCGTACCTGTGTGTCGGCTCTTTTCTTATTTCCCCTGGCGGAACAGGTTAAATGTTAAATCCATGTGGTGCCTCTAACAGCGCTTACCAGACTGGTTTTGGAAATATTGCTGTCAAGACAAAAACTCTAGAATAGCAAAGAATCATTTCAAGAGACAAAGACATTAAAAGGAATGGTTTTCAGCGTAGGTTTTTCTCCTAAACAGGATCATTTGTGGTTGTCAGTGCCCATGAGGTCTTTTACAAGTGAACCCACCTTTCTGGCTTTTTTCCCCTGTAATGTGAATTATAGTACTGAATGTTTTCAAATAGGTAAGAAATTTGGATGGGTTTGGGGTTTTTTTTTGTCTTTTGGGTTTTTTCTTTTGTAAATCAAACCCAAAGTGGCTCATAAAAGCACCTCAGTGTCTTTAAATGTATTTAAATGTTTGTCTGATCTCGCGTATATGAAACTTTTAGGAAAAAAAAAAAATTGAAGGCCTCATCTACGTTCAGTTTTCTCTAAGGGGTAGTCTGAAAAATAATTTGGGGACAACATGCGGTTAAGTGTCTGGAACAGAAAAAACTCTCACACCTGAACAGCCGTTCATCCGTTTGAACTGTTAGGCAAATATTCAGTATGTGTGTTATGTGACGGACATGTCCTTGGAGGAGATGAGTGCTCCGTTCAAACCCAGATTAAAGTCCGGGTGCGGTTTTGTGGCACTGAGCTGGACCGGGAATATGGGACCAGCTCCTGCAGGGCTGCTCCGAGGGGCTGTGGAGGGAGGGGGGCAGCGTACAGCGCCCTAGCCCGGCGAGCACGTTGCTGCATGCAGCGAGGAGCCCCGGGCTCTGTGCTGAGTTTGCAAGGCCTCTGGGCTGAGGCTTGTCTCGCGCACTTTGAATCAGCCCGTCTTGAGCCTCCTTTATGCTTCCATTTGCTGCAACAGCAACTTTTCCGAGAGCCTATATCTGCTTTTGCTGCTGTCTGTATTGTACAACAGCAGTGTCTGCCCAAAGACAGCAGCGACCGGTCGCGGTTCCGCACAGAGCGAGGCGTTAATGGTTCTGACGTAATGGCGCAGCGTAGAGAAGCGCAGCCTGGCGGGGCGGCACGGGCCCTGGAGGTGGGGGCGCGGGGTGCCTGCTGGAGGAGCACGGGCACAGGGTGATGGGAAGTTGCACACAGGTGGGCACCAGAGACCCCATGGCTTTAAAGGACTCACCAGTGGTCAGTTAAAGAAACACAGAAGTTGGGTAAAACCAGTGTTGGGACAGCAGAGAGAGTAAAGAACAGGTAGCTTGTATGCAAAATCCACTACGTACAGTAAATCTGAACCACTAAAGAAAAAGCAAGGTTTAAAAGAGCGTTGGAAGGCATAAAAATGACCTTCAGTGCATCCTGGAGAGGTCATTGTCAACACCGTGCCCCTTGCAGTGAAGGAGCTGGGGTGCGGGAGGCACTGGCTGCATCCCCCTGCCAGACGGGAACTGTCGGCGTGACGAGCCCAAGGGACAGAAGAAGGGTAAGCACGATGCCGGAGATAATATACAATAACGTGATATATTGTTACATTATACAGCAATACATTATTTTATAACAGCGTCATCTTTTTCTGTAACAACCTAACTGGACCCAGATCTGTGGCTAGGCTGTGACCAGGCAGTTATTCCAACAGGAACTTCTTGGCTCTCCGCCTGGAACGCGACTTTGAGCAGCGGGTGTTCTCCGCTGTGCTGGGCTCACGTGCGGGTGAAGCTGCTGGGCTCCCTGGGCACCAATCCTGCTGTGGCCGTGGGCGTTACCGCCCCCAGGGCAGCGCTCGATTCCCCGCAGTTCGGCAGCGGGACGAGGCTGCTCCTGGTCCAGGGCTGCGCGCTGCAGCTCTCCGCTGGTATTGGGAGCGCTGCCGAGGGCCAGGTGAGAAGCGGTGGCCCGACCTCTTCCCTGCCGAAACAAGTTTGCCTTAAAAAGTGGGCATGACAGCTTAGTGTGAACGCTCGCAACTCTTCATCGCGTTTTCCTAATGCGGTCTTCCTCCGTGGCTGGCTCCGCGTCAGGGCTCTGGGGAGCCCCAGCTACCTCCGTCTGCAGCCTGGGACCAGCAACGTCGCCTTGTTGTACGTCTCGGCGCTGCAAACGTAAGTCTCCGATGATGGATATGGCCTTGAAGAGAGGCTTAAAAGGCACCGCTGCTTTTGCCCAGTTTGAGCACTATTTCACCGAGCACCTGCTCACCACAACCACGCTGTATTTAGTGGTATCCATCACGTGGGAATAGCAGAAGTTAATCTGGTGGTAAAGACGCAAGCCTTCATTCCTCTTGGGACTCAGGCCCCCGTCAGCCACTTTAAGGATCTAAATCTAAACCTGGATTCCTTTTGTCTCGGCTCAGCTTACACCCAGACTAGGGTATTTCTCAGTTTCCAAAACTGATGGTTTTTTGAAGGCTGAATTTCTGCTTTCCCAAGCTCTGGGGGGTTTCTGTGCTGGGAACACCAGGGCACTCGAGAGCTGCTGGGCTTAGCACGATCCTCCTGCTGCTGCTGGCTCAGGACCGCTTCCTGGGCCAGCGCCGAATGGCTGCGAGAGGCGCTGCAGGGGCTCCTTGCCATGGACAGTGACTGGGGCATCCAGCCGGGAGGCCAGGCGCCGTCACCCAGCTCCCCCAGGCGCCTTTGCCCAGCGGTTATTTCAGCTACCGGCCGAACTGGGCAGCGTGATGGTTAGAAATGAGGGTGCCAGCTGAGATAAATCAGGCGTAGGAGAGGCTTAGGTAAGGTCTCTCTCAGTGCCAGCGTTCCAGCTGGTGGGTTGGGGCACAAACCATTTCTGTTCTTTTTTTAAACTTGCCTTAAGATTCACGGCCTTTGAGGCATCTTTAGGAATTCAGCCCCCGAGCTGAAGACCAAGTCCCGGAGAAGAACAGACCTGGGAATGCCCTTGTCTTCCTGGTGGCACTGAGGGTGTGGGTCCCTTGCGTTGTGAAATTATGACAACTTCATTGGGTCGGGAAACGATACGAATTTGGATGGGTTACTTATTTCTAGCACGAGTCTGCTTGCTGGTGAGAAAAATAAGACTCTCGTAAAGCTTTTTACAATTATAATTGCATGCAGCAGGCAGGTAGGCAATCTTAATTGGTATACACACATTCACCGTGCCGAGGCGCCTGCAGAAGACAGAATGCAAATAATCAAATTAGCAGGAAGTCCCAGGAGCCCTGGAAGGGATCCTGAGCCAAAAGGATCCCATCACATTTCCAACGGTCTTGTGAAAATGATCATCTCCACCTTCTTTTAAATGCATTGGTCTGTGGGGGGGAGGCAGAATGGGGAGAACAGACCTGGGTAAGAAAGCAGAAACCTGTAGTTTACAGCCAAAGTTACGGGTTGCTTGTTGCTAAGATTTCATTTCCCCGGTATTCTGCTTTGATACTGGTCAATGAGAACATGCGCAGGTTTTATCCAAGCTGCAGAAAAAAAATATATTAAAGGAAAATCTGTGCTGCTGATTTTGTGGTCTTCAGTTAATTGCAGCAAATGTTTACTCATGCATATTTCTGTTTGGAGTACCTACATTCAGATTTCAGCCAGGAATTCGCTCCATCAAGAAAGTGATGTTGTTTAATTATTAAGATACCTTGCAATGTGACATGCTTAATAATATAATATTAACTCCTTTAGGCTTTCCATACCAGCATAAACATTTAGATAAAGTTTGGTTCATGGGAAACACTTGCTTCAAAACCAGTAAGCGAGTAAAATCCAGCAAGTGTGCGGCATTGCCACGGCTGCAATACCGATCCTTTGGAAAACAGAAGCGCATGCAATAAATCACAGAAACCGTCTGGGGAACGAAGGCAAGGCTCCTCTTCCCCTTCACTGGGGCATCTGCTTTTGAGAGAGAGAGAGAGGAAACTGAAGCTGGTTTGCCTGGAAAGCTGATTTCATTTCAACCCTGAGCTCAAATCAAAATCTTCTGTAAAAGCTTGTAGCTACATGTTACAAGAGATTTCTTTTCTCGTGAATTTCCAAGTTAAAAACTTCCATCCACCAGAGGATATGGAAATTCTCATAAACATATATATATATTTCATTTTTTCTATGTCATTAAATAATACCCTCCCTCTACTGCTGTGCATTTTGCCCGAGCCTGGATCACTGTAGCCTTGTCACTGTGCTATGGAAAGGGGTTGGGCATCCCATGAACTCTTTTATTGTTATTTTTAGTGTTTACTTATACACCTCTTCTAGGGACTGGCGTCAGAGCAATATGGGTACACAGGCTATAGGGTTTAAAGAAACCAAGCTGCTTTTTGACTGTCTTCTGAAACGATGATACCTCTCAGAACATATCCTAGGTAGTGTCCTGCTGTGTGCATGCGCGCCTCTGCATTCCACAGTCGCTGACGTTCCAAGGAGCATCTCTGAAAGGAGAAAAAGTGCTGGCGTTGATGCTGCTCAGGAATAACGATTTCATTTGTAGAAAGAGACAGGAAGGCAAGTGTTGTTAACAGATGGAAACCTTCAGAGAAAGCCGCTGTTTTACTTCTTGCCTTCTCCGGAGTCTTCTGGAAGTCCTTCTGCATCAGTGATTTCTGATCGTGGCCTGCAGGGAAACCCCCTTTTTGCAATTTGTGCGGTACGGCTGGGAAGCGGTGCAGTTAGGGGAGACAGTGTCATCCCTCAGCAAAATGAGATGTTGCAGACAATGTCTGCGTTGTTCCCAGGGCGCTTTGGGGGCAATCTGACGAGCCCTCAGATGCCAGCAGTGTCTGAGCCGTGGCTAATGGGCCTTGCACCTGGAAGTGCAAGTCATAAGGGCGGTATTTTGTTATTGAGTAGGAAGATAGGTTTTGGTTTTTTCTTGTGGTTTTGTGGGAGCTTTTTGGTTTTATTTATTTATGGATAGTTTGACATTACACGCCGTAGAAATGAGCCTTTTGGAGTGTGGGACATCCTGTGTTGATGCGCTGATAGCCCTTTAGAGTTGTAGTCCGACAAGTGTGTGTCCTGAAGCCAGCTCTTCATTCTGAAGGGTTGGAGCCTGCTGCCGGTTCCGAAGTTCTTGTATCCGTCTGCATGGTGTCCCCGCTCTGCCCCCTCCCGCCTGCCCACGCACAAAGGCTCGCAGCCACCCAGCCCCTAAAAGGGGGCCAAGTTCTTCACCCCTCCACCTTTACAGCAATGGTGACACCTATTTGAGGTATCTAAACTGATTGGCTTGTTGGGCTTATCAGGTTCTGAATTTGTTGACAAAAAGTCTCCCAGAAGCTCTGCGTATTGGAAGGGGCCCTTTGGTAGAAGCAGTTCGCCCCCGCCGCGCGCTCCGTCGCTAGGCACGCTCTGGTCAGCAGAAGTTGGCTTTGGGACAGAGAGCGTTAGGTTATGGAGTAACATGGGACGGTAGGGCTTGCAAAATCTTTGTTCTGGCACTTTTGGAAATAAACGTGTAAATTAATGATGGTCTGGAAAGGTGACACAGATGTACAAGAGCTAAATCTAGTGTGACTTTAGACATCACTTCAGTGTAAATTGCCTGAAAAAAAAATCCCTTTGAAAGGTAAATGTATTTTCAGGTTAACCTCCCATGACATCTTTGTGCAGTAATTTTCATAAATGAACAAAAAGTTGTATTAAAAACAGGAGTTTGAGATTAACGAAATGAGTTTGTGATGAGGAAGTCGTGAATGGGGAAGCCTTCTCCAGGGCTGGTACTTAGCACCTCCTTTTTACCTTCTTGGGGCCGCAGAACGGTAGTGGTGACTTCTTCTTTCACTGGATCGTGCACACTTGATGAACCAAACTTTGAAATTACGGTCCTCTATGCCCAAAATACAGGGTACAATATGAACAGAATGCTTCTTGATATGCAGAAAAACTCAATACCAAATGACAATCAAGCAATTAACTGTAGGATGACGTCCGTTTTAGCCTGGGGATCGAGTGCATCTTACGAAGTGTCTGTTTAGGTTTGGTAGTGTTGGTCGTTTGCAGTCCTCCAGCAAGTCATCTCCTCGGGCTCCTTTCCCTTTTCTCTAGACGGGAACTTGCCGTGTAAAAGCAGGTACCAGCACGTGATATCACTGGCGAAAGGAGGCTTTGTCTCAGGGGAAGTCTTTAACACTTGGCATCACCGGTGCTGCCGCTGGAGCTGAACTTGTCCTCTTTTGCAGTGACCTGTGCAGTGAATGAAGCACTGGGGCAGCCATCGGGAGTCCGACTCCGCAAGCTCTCGTCTTCTCGTTGAGCTAATTGCAGAACAGGCTTTGCTCTGTCTCAGCAACAGGAGGGGCTGCAGACCCGTAGTGTGGCGGTGGGGCTGCGTATTTTGAATTTCACTCTAAGGGCCTTAAAGCCATGGGGGACGAGGAGACTTCACGCGTGGGTAGCGGGGACTGGAGAGCAGCGGCTTGGGCGCGCTTACGGCAGCGTGGGGAAAGGGTCAGCTACGCTTGCAGCTGCTGGTTGCTCTTTTCTGCACATGTAACCGCTTCGAAATATTTAATCCTTTACAGTCTAATTCCATGTTCATGAACAAAGACTGTCTTACTGATGTTACGCTTCAGTTTGGCCCCCAAAGTCAATCCAAGGGAAACAGCTAGAGATCTTCAATTAAAGTAATGATATTTTATAAATCGATTATTGATTAAGCTGGCGTGATGGGGGGCTAGTTATGGCCTCGTGATAAATGTCTCCAATTACAGGTGCCTCTGTTGGAGGCATGATCTGAAATTTAATAGTAGAGTTCTAGTAGGCTTATATAAACTTGCAACTTGATTTAAATTATCAGGCTGATCCCGGGCAGGTCCATAACACATCAGTTCCTAGGCTAATGAACCATACATCCCTGTCGACTGTAGTAATGTTTTGACAGTTTTTGCCTCGGTGCCTTTGAATTACAAGCGCGTGGAGATGTATTGCTTACTGCTGCAACAGGTCTCTCCCTCAGGACACGGTAGGTCACATTTGCTGAATCCGAATTGCTTAACTAAACAATGACAATTTCTGTAATGCCTTAGAAGGAGGTTACGAACGGCTTTTATAGTTGTAATTGCAATTTTTGTTTTTCACAAGGAGAAAGATATTAAAAGAATGACATTTTCCAATTTCATACATTATTTAACTTCTCTGCAATCACACTTTCAGAGTTCTTAAAATATAGAGGATTTATATAGCCGCGTGATTAATTCTAAGACGGTAGAAAACTGCTGTTGATCCTCCCCTCACAAACAGAAATGCAAAATAATTCAGGTTTGAAAATGGGGCTGTCTTTATCTTCTCACTAATGAATGTGTTATGTGACTAAACCAGCTGCAGCAACTGTCGTATATCATTTACTTGTTTGAGTTTGCCCTACCAGCTAACCTTGCTTAGTTAGGGGTATTCTTCATAAACAAGATAAATTTTTTTCTTTTTTTTTTCCCCCCTCTCTATGTTTTTCCTGTGGCTGGTTTGCTGAAGCTGAAGAAAAGCCTGCAGTGCTGAATGTTTGATCTTTTCCGTGGATTTTCTGTTGTTGTCTGGAGTTCACAGGAAGCAAACCAGACACATAAAGGTAGACGGTTTCAACAAATGACGGATCATATTAATATGAAATGTCTACATTTTCTTAACTTGTCTATTTTTCCCCTTTTTGGAACAAAATAGAGTGGGGCTTAAGTGAATCTTAAACACTGAGGTCAGCTCTCTGATGAGGGTGGAGTATTATTTCATAGAATCACAGAATGGTTTGGGTGGGAAGGGACCCCCAGAGGTCACCCAGCCCAACCCCCCTGCAGGAGCAGGGACACCTTGAACCACATCAGGTTGCTCACAGCCCCGGCCAACCTGGCCTGGAATGTTCCCAGGGATGGGGCCTCCACCCCCTCTCTGGGCAACCCCTGCCAGGGTTTCACCACCCTAAACACATTCCATGTGTTTGAAACGCTGCATTGCTTTGTTACTGTATGAGGGAGGGAAAGGCAAGGCTGGCTTTATTAAACGTTGTGCCCCCCTGAAGTGGAGACTCTGCAAACTTACCTGTGGTGTTTCCAAGTACAGAAGTCACGGGGAATGCGTCTTTTGTGGAAAATTGTGAATCTTATGGTTCCCAGGATGCTTTCTCAAAGCCGGGTCATATTTGAGTGAAGCACGTTCCACGATGCATTGTCATTCAGCGAGTTATGGGAAGCGTGAGCAGATATGTAGTTTTACTTTCATTCACTCTGTTCCTACAATGCCCATCATTCTAACATTTAAGTGCATGATTTAGAAGCACAGTCAATGGCATTTATTCACCACTAGAATGCTTTTTGTTCATGTCTGCTCGTGTTCGTGACCTCTGAAAGGGCCCCTGTGGCTGCTGGAAAAAGGATGACTGCAGTGAGGGTAGCGATGGTGTCACATCCATCCACTCCTGTCTTCCACTCCCTTGTGGAAGCCAAATGTAGCATGGGACCTGTTGTAGTCTTTGTTAAAATCTGTTATATAAATTTCAGAATAGGCATAATAGCCCGTAACAAGGACCATAATCCCCATTGCTGCCCATTACGAATGTGCAATTATCTGCTCAATAGTCCATTATTGTACCTTTGGATTCATTATCATATAACACATTAAGGTCTTAAAGTTTTAGTTCATGGATCATCACCCTTCAAAGCTCTCTGACAATCTATTAAGTAAACGCAGATAATTCGGTCTTTAAAAATTTGAATAATTTTTTTTTCAAAATGACAGTGTTCTAGATGGAGCACATCTTGCACCTCTTCCACCTCACTGCAGCCAGGCAAGATGCATGTGGATTTGAAGCAAGTCCTGTAATACAGGACAGTTATGGACAGTAATGAATTTTCAAAACAGAGCAAGATCCAGGCTGGCTCTTAGGTGTGCACGCAGCAGAGGACAGTGGGGAAGCGTGTTTTCCACAGTTTGTATAAGGCAGTTTAAAACCATTCTGTTGTATTTAGAGCCATCAAGCATCAGTCCCGCTGAAGCCATGCTGGATCTCCTAGAGCCCCCAGCTTTTCTGTGTTTCTCCATCGCCCTGTGTGCCTGGTGCGGGTCGGTGTTGGAATGGTACAGAAGGAGAATAAATACAATAGTTCTCCAGCTCTCTTGCGTGCTCCTCCCACTCATCTTTTCTGCATTTTGTTTTATGGTATAGAGAACGTGCAAAATGTACGGCAGAGAGAGCCTGCAAGGAGAGCCCTGTTGGGTTGAAGCCTTGTTATTTGTTTCTCAGCCGCAGAAGTTTTCCAGCTGAAGGGCACCTGAACTTAGATTTGAGACCCCCTGCAATGGAAAGGTAAACGATGCAAGTTGTACCAATTGCGGAGATGATGCAATGTTGGCTTTGTCCCTGTGAAAAGGGATTTTTGATGCTGCTTAGTCCATAAAAGATTCAGGACCCTGACCGAGAGGTTGATTAGTTATGACAAACTATTGAACTAAAGAGATGTTGCAGATAAATTCTAACAGGATGAGTGTGCAGCGCCTGGGTCACTGCACTTGGACAACCTGTCCAGTAGTTGTTTGGGTTTTTTCCCCCAGTTTGCTGAAGTTTTTTTGCCCCTCTTACAATCTGTATCCTTGTCTTAATTTAAATATGGATGAACGACTCTCAATTAGGGGCTTAGTTCTTCGAATGGCACCTCGATCGTTCCTGCACTCAGTGCAGCAGGACCTGGGAGGAATCATCTGTGGTCTTTGCACAACCTTCAGACAACTGCGGTCGTGCCACTGACAGAAGGCGTAGGCTCTCGCTTTTGGAAGTGGCTGTTTACGGCGTAGAAGATGGCTCGTCTTGCTCTGCTATCCCTTTGCTTTGCTTTGAGAAAGAAAGGCGAAGCAGACAGCTGAGCTAGTGTTTACAAGGATGGATGTCTTCATAGCAAACATGAAATCTCGGGCCACTTTATGTACGTTTGGCGCTATAGGAAGCGTAGCTGTGGCCGCTGTCACTGTGATTTGTAGTTTGGGGAAATCTGGTTTTCGTGGCTGATAAGACGCGTTAATTAATTCTGGTACAGCTTGCTCTGTGTTTCATTGCATCACGCTACCGATAGCGTGTATCTGCTTGGATGCTAACGTGATGACTGGGAGCTGGATCTAATCGCAGCGCTGCGCCGTGCCGGGCGCGCACCCTCCGCTGCGAAGCCCTCGGGGGCGCTGTGCTCGTCCTGTGCCCGGGGCCTCTCCCTGGTCCTGCCACACTGCTCGCTTGCGGGAGAGTGTATTTGTCTTGCAAGAAAGTACAGAAAACTGCTTTAAAAACAAAATAAAAATTGGCACTCGCACGGCCTTGCCTGTGCTCTTGCTGGAACGCGGGGGGGACGCAGCGAGGGCTGCAGGAGCGAGCAGGCTTCGGCTGGGAGGGGGCTAAACCCCCCGAGATGCTGAGCCGTGGCTGCGGGGTGGGCGCCCTCAGCGCTGGAAGAGCACAGATTCCTCATTTCTCTATGTTTGGCACCCTTTCATCATCGTGCCGGTGTTATATAAAATAGTTCATTTCAATTAAGTATCAAAGCAGGAAAAGAGAAGTCGGAAACCTCCGGCAAAGGAAAAAAAAAATACTTTTGTTGTGGCGGCTTTCCTGTCTTTATGGGACAGTGACCCTGCCTGATTCAACATTTGCCTCCAGATTTCTTACTGTGATTCCCCCCGCCACGATTCTCAAGCTGCAGGTTTTTTTAAGCTCATTGCTTTTAAATTGCAGAACATTTAAGACATGGCAGGCGTGCAGAATTAGCTTGGACAGTGTTGAAGGTCACACTACCGAGGACTAACCTGTAACGACAGATGGGTAGTCTGCTTGATGGTCTTTTTATCCAGCTAATGTATCCGATTCTGGTTTTATTAACGGGTGCTTTCCTTCCAACACTGGCAAGGATACTCCAATAGTTCAGCATTGATGTTTTAAACCTGTATTTTTTACAAAAAGTTTTGTTTGAGCGAACATCGGATTTGTTTGGTTACTCTCATCTAGTCAAGTCTGAATGTGTTTCGCTCATAAATGTGTTCGCACATAAATCTTCCTTGAAATGAAGCCTTTCAGTTGTTTGTTTTGTAACGCTGTAATACCCATCGACGTGGTGATAGATGAACAAAACCACTGGAGGCGTAGTCGCCATTTATTACGTGAAATCTGGGAGAAGATGGATCTGGACAAAGAAGTACAACTCATCCTAGCGTTGCGTTTTTTTCAGTTAATGGTAGCATTAAAGACTTCTGACATTCTGGCAGTGTCCCCTCTGAAGGGAAGAGCAGGCCCCATGTGCAGATGGGACGTCTGCTGCCTCCCTGCGGCCCCGGTTAAAGAGGTGAAGAGAAAACTCCCTGCCCTGGAACGGCGCCCAGCTCATGAGTCAGTACTGACTCTTCAGGTGGGCAGCGATCGAGTTGCAGTAAGAAATCTGAGGGCAATCAAGAGAGACTGCATGGCCTTGGGGTGACTGGTTAAAGGATCGGGAGCACAAGTAGTGTTCTCCTCTATCCTTCCAGTTATGGGGAATGATGAGGGAAGAAACAGCCCTCCTTCTGTTGCTGATGTGTTTGCAGAAATATTTTTTACTGTCTTTTATGGTGGTAGCCAGATTAAGTACTAGCTGGGCTTTGGCCTTTCTAATTTTCTCCCTGCATAACCTCATGACTTCCCTGTAGTCCTCCCGAGTTCCACTGGGGTCACAATAACCCCATGCAACGCTCCAGGTGTGGGGCAGAGGGGCTGGAAAGCTGCCTGGAGGGAAAGGACCTGGGGGTGTTGGTCGAGAGGGGGCTGAATATGAGCCAGCAGGGTGCCCAGGTGGCCAAGAGGGCCAGCAGCATCCTGGCTTGTATCAGGAGTGGTGTGGCCAGCAGGAGCAGGGCAGGGACCGGGCCCCTGTACTCGGTGCCGGTGAGGCCGCACCTTGAATACTGGGGTCAGGGTTGGGCCCCTCACTACAAGACAGACATTGCGTTGCTGGAGCGTGTCCAGAGGAGAGAAACAAAGCTGGGGAGGGGTCTGGAGCCCCAGGCTGCTGGGGAGCAGCTGGGGGAGCTGGGGGGG
>NW_009259716.1:759953-760320 GCF_000687185.1 Egretta garzetta | reverse complement strand
GGACAGGGTTTGGGGGTGGGATGGCAGGGGTAGGGGGGCGGTTGGGCTTGATGAACTCAAAGGGCTTTGCCAACCCAAATGGTTCTGGGATTCTTAAACCAAAGTTGTGCCGTGGTGCTGTTCTCGTGGGCTGGGGCAGTGGCCCCCTTTGGGTTTCCTATTTTCTTAGTGAGCATCAGTGGTGCCGTGGTCTTGTGAAAAGAGCCCATCTCCTCCTGCTGTGTAGAAACAGAAATATAGGCGGTAAGAAGTACAAAAGCGATCGCTCTTCTCCCCTCGTTGCTGGTAGGAACTCAGCTGGAGTGGTGTC
The DNA here is from genome assembly GCF_000687185.1 of Egretta garzetta. Lineage (NCBI taxonomy): Eukaryota > Metazoa > Chordata > Aves > Pelecaniformes > Ardeidae > Egretta > Egretta garzetta. The sequence continues at coordinate 760,010 of NW_009259716.1, read as the reverse complement.
CACCCAAGCCGTGGCTCCAAGAACCCCGTGCTATTCTGTCTGGGGGGGGGCTTATAA
>NW_009259716.1:748981-757183 GCF_000687185.1 Egretta garzetta | reverse complement strand
TGGGCTTGATGAACTCAAAGGGCTTTGCCAACCCAAATGGTTCTGGGATTCTTAAACCAAAGTTGTGCCGTGGTGCTGTTCTCGTGGGCTGGGGCAGTGGCCCCCTTTGGGTTTCCTATTTTCTTAGTGAGCATCAGTGGTGCCGTGGTCTTGTGAAAAGAGCCCATCTCCTCCTGCTGTGTAGAAACAGAAATATAGGCGGTAAGAAGTACAAAAGCGATCGCTCTTCTCCCCTCGTTGCTGGTAGGAACTCAGCTGGAGTGGTGTCCACCCAAGCCGTGGCTAGAAGCACCGCGTGCTATTCTGTCTGGAGAGGAGCTTATAATATTTTCCATCACAAAGTTCTCCGAGCATCTTTTGATTTATTAGTAGCTATTAGTTATTTAATAATATTTATTTAATTTTTATTTTATTTAAATAATGTAATTATTTATTTAATTTAAAAATCTAATTCAGTAGAAGCACCGCGTGCTATTCTGTCTGGAGAGGAGCTTATAATATTTTCCATCACAAAGTTCTCCGAGCATCTTTTGATTTATTAGTAGCTATTAGTTATTTAATAATATTTATTTAATTTTTATGTTATTTAAATAATGTAATTATTTATTTAATTTCAAAATCTAATTCAGGTCAAAATTTTACTTTTGGGTGCGTGTCTGTAAATAACATATGCAATTGCGCAAGAATTATTTGAATACCAAGAATATTGGTATTCAGAACTATTGTTTTGTACAGGCTAGGTCTGATGAGAAATCTGTAAGGAACACACTGCAGATAGCCTCCCTACTACTCCTCTTGTGAAAAATATAAAGCAAAACAGAAGATGACAGCACATAATTATAACGAAATGGATCCATTTGTTAGTGCTTCTACGGTGGAATTTTGTTATTGGCAGCAATAACAACATAACCGTTTGCGTTTGGCTGAGGGCATGCAGTGATATTCGCAGTGGGGTCAAAAATGTCCCTGTAGAGTTCTCCATGGAAGGAGCATTGCTTTAAAAAACCCCAACTTGTCAGGCTATGGAAGAACTTTATGTTGCTATTGTGTGTTTTATTATTTTTTTTTTTTTCTTAAGGTCTATTTCTCTCTCATCTAAAGCATTTCCCAGTATCAAATACTCCTAGAGAACTGAAAGCTGTCTTCCAAATATATTTTCTAATATGTGTCTTTAAGCTGCCTTTGTAAGTACACAAATGCACATGTTACAGTTTATTTACTGATTATTCCTAAAGCTTTGAGTAGAATCTTTGAGCTGAAGCAGAATAAATTCACTAAAGTATCTGCAAAGCAAACCCAGTGTTTGGTGGGTGGCTGGCTACTGATGAACGCCAGGGAAACCAGACAGGAGGGAAATAAGGTATGGATATGGAAAGGGAGGTGCAAGCAGCATCAGGAGAATTCTGCAGCTTGATAAATCTGGTTTGGAATGTGGAAAAAAGAAAGATGGGAATGCTGCGCGGTGGTCCCGCTCTGACACGCAGAGCTGCCGCTGGGCTCTGAGGCTCCGGGACGGCACGCGAGCCAGGGTTTTCCCCCAGCAGCTCCATCACCCAGCCCTTCCGAAGGAGCCAGAGTGAAGAGCTGGAGCTGTGGCCTCCTGACTTCAGGTGGTGCTGGGCAGAACGGAGAGCGCCGCATCCGTTGCGCGGTACGTGCGAAGCAGCGATAGCTCTATACGTCCACCTATCTTGCATAGCACGGAGTTCCTGCTGTTGAAGATCTTACAGTGTGGAAAATATTCTGCAGGCTTTGCTACGGGAACTGGCGTGTGTCAGAAATTCAGCTGAACGCTTTCTGGATGTCTGTGTGTCCGAGCGCCATGGAGATGGTACGACCGTCACGCTTGTACAGCTGCCTCAAGCGGTCATTTTGTGACCAGGCAAAGCACAGGAACAGCAGTTCCTCATTGCACACCTTTAAGTTACTGCATTAACTTCATTCCGCTACCCCGTAATTATCTTTTCATTTTCTAGATCCTGTGACACTTCCCAAAGCTGTTTGGGTCTGCAAATGAAGTTGTGACGTGCTTAGAACAGCCTTCCTGCCGTATCCTGTGACACTTCCCAAAGCTGTTTGGGTCTGAAAATGAAGTGACGTGCTTAGAACAGCCTTCCTGCCGAGCCCCAAACTTCTTAGCTCTGGTAAATATTCACAATAACACAAACCACCTTCGCAGTGATCGGTCATCGCAAGGCACCCCAGACAGCACGGTGACAGCAGGGACCGCGCTTTAGGCCTGATAAGAGTCAACGGCTGTGATTTTTTTCCTCTTTGGTTTCGTGGTGAAGCTTACAGGACAGCCCCTCTCTACAGCGGTTGTGCCTGTGATTGCTGGACTCGCTCTAGAAAGCAAAAGGAGACGTTGAATTCCAGGTACGCTGTTCCCAGTTACCTCCGAGGAGACAGGGGAACGGTAACATTTTAATGTCACAGCAGCGTCGTTCATTTGAAGGCGGCTGAATAAACACAGAGAGCCAGAAAAGTGAACAGTAACAGCAACCAGAAGAGCAGATAAAACGTGGAGAAAACTAAGAAAACTTTATGTTTAGATGAGTGTAAATTCTGTAAAAACCTCTGTGGGATCATTAAAAGATACTGCTTGATCGTAGAATCATGGACTGTTTTGGGTGGGAAGGGACCCCCAGAGGTCACCCAGCCCAACCCCCCTGCAGGAGCAGGGACACCTTGAACCACATCAGGTTGCTCACAGCCCCGTCCAACCTGGTCTGGAATGTTCCCAGGGATGGGGCCTCCACCCCCTCTCGGGGCAACCCCTGCCAGGGTTTCACCACCCTCACTGCAAAGAATTTCTTCCTTAGATCCAGTCTAACGGATAAAAGGAGTATGAATGATTAACAGATACACGTACCTTACAGCCATACAGGAGCGCTGTGTGGTTAATGGTGCTCACCGGTGCCAGTCAGAAGGGTTACAAACATTTAGACCCACTGTACACAACTGTTGGAGAGTCCACTGAGCTGCTTTTTGATAAACCAGCTATTAAGAAGTCATTAATCTTTCCATAACTGCTTGTGGCATTCATGTAAAATACGTCTGAGTCTCCTCATGCTGATGTTAATAAGATTTATGGTTGGGTTTTTGAGGTTTTCTGCTTTCCCCCTTCCAGATGGTGAGCAGGATGCCTTAACAGAGACGAGAGAAAATGGGAAGCTGTTAAGTCTCATGTGTCCGGCTCTTGTGGCCGTTATTATGGTGGGTTCAATACTTTGTATGCTCCGTCAGTTGCCTGACTGTAGTACTAGGAAAACACGTTCCTTGTTTGGGGAAAAAACCAAGGAGAGAGAGAAGACGTATCGGCGGGTGGTTACGCAGGTAGAAAACAGCTAACAGCCGAAGGGCCGTAACTCACCCAGAAACGGATGTTGTAGTGCTCGGAGAGTGTTCACCAGCTATTTCCCTTGGGAATGGGATAAAACTGCTTCCAAAATACAAGCAGTTACCAGTAAGTGCTTCTAACCAGTTTGCATTTTCATAACCTACCTCATTGCAAATCAAACCCAAGCTAAAAGAGTAACCTGCCTGATCTTAACTCGGCTCTTTTCAGACATATGTACGTCAATATTCCTTTTATTTAAAAAAAAATTTTCTACTGTCTTGAGTCTCTGCTTCTTTGATCGTTTGCCGCCCAACTTCTGCAGCTTCCTATGTGGTGGTGTGTCAATAAGAAAGTATCGAGCCTGGGGAAATGTGGGTGGAAATCCTGTGAAAATGAAATGTGAAATGGGGTGGCGTGGGGGAGGGAGGGAAGCCGCTCTTCTGCACGAGCGGTAACTGCTGCAGGGGCTTGAAGGGCCCTCTACTGGAAGTGCCATATTTCTGCACTCTGCAAACTATGCAAGTGGTTGCGGGCGATTCCTTACCTTGACTTCAGTTGAAAATGATCAAACCTGTAAGGGAATTGGAGGTTTAGAAAAGCTCAAATATCTGCTGGTCTTTGTGTCTGTCCTTACTATTGATTGACCAGTGGAGAAGTCTACGGTAGAGAAATATGACAGGGAGATGACATGAGATGAAATATTTTTTCAGCTAGCAATGACCTTGCAATCCATGAATGGTGACATGAAGTGGAACTAGGAATGAATTATGTGGGGATGTCCTAATGAGTAGGAGTTGGGTTTGGTCAAGTTCTGGCCACTGCAGAATTTCTAAGCTAAATGTGTTAAATGTATTTCATATTGCTATTCCCCACACAAGGTCAAAAATGGAGGGAGCTTGTATAGGGGAACCTACAGGCTGCTTTAGCTGTTTATCCAGGAGGGTGGCAGTGATGTTTGGCAAATGTGGTTGAACACAACCATGGCATTAAAATGTTCAGGTAATGATCATGGCCATTCACAGTTTGTTGCTGTAACTTTAGATCATACACTGCTCTAAAGCTTATGTTCATTTCTTGCAGATAAGGCTTGGGGTTTTTAATATATCTGTATTTAATCCTGTTGATTTTTTTTAAGTGACATTTTCATAGGCCTGACTAAGCCAACAGGAGTGGTACTTGAATCGTTGTTAAGAAATGTGTAAGATTTTTAGCTAAATGATCATTTAGCTGAGGTTTAACTTCTGAAAGAGACCTTTAATGTTTGTTTATATACAAGCCATGTGACTAGTGGATATCAAATATAAAAAAATTATTGGTAAGTGAGAACTTTTCTCAGACTATCTGCGGTGTTTTACCTTCTGGGGAGAGCTCTGCAGAAAGCGCTTCTTGCGGTTCTGTCAGGTCTCTGCCCCATGGTTCTTACACCAAGGTGGATGCAAGTAGCTTGGAACTGCTTGTATAAAAGAAGTCGTTTCATGAAATCCAACCTTTATTGCTGTTCTTTTCTTCATGGGTGACTTAAGGAGGTCTTGTTACCTGTGTGACTCTTATTGACTCGTAGAACTCATCAGTTTGATGCTCAAAATTTCTTCTTCAAATGGCTGTAGGAATGCAAAGGCTGAATACGATTTTGTTATTTTATAGCAAAATACTTCCACTGTGGAAAGGAAACGTGAGGTAAGCAAAGCTTGCTTAATTTGGAGCTTGTAGTGGACTTCTGACATGACTACTTCTACCAGCCCCTCCACGTAGACTGGAAGAAAACAACTGCAGTACCTTCACAGCAAAGTTTTATTTTCACCAGATGTGTACCCAGTGCTGCAATGTCAGGGAAGACTCTTGCATGGCTGTAGCTTTCCCTCCCGATGAAGACAATGAAAGCTCCTTGAAATCTGGTCTAGAAACATGCAGTGTTTTATCTGAAGTTGTTTGCTCTCTAGGATAACTTCATGAGGTGCACACTTCTTGCATGAAAACCTCAGGGTAGAGAGTCAGATAAGCACCAGCAATATTTTTTAAGATAAGAGATCAAACCACTCCCAGACCAGGCAGTGCCAATGCCATGGATGGCGGGAGACAATGGGAAAAGGATGGCAAAGGCTGTATAACTCCTTATGCTGTGTATTGGTTTTATGATCATGGTGAGAAGGTAACTGGATAAAAGGATCAATGCTAGGGCCTAAAGATAAGCGTAACGGTCCTCCTGTTGAATATCCCACACCTCGTTGGCTGCTCTTGAGTGTTCGGGAGATGCCGATACTGATACTCTTCCTCTGTCCAGGTTTTTCCAGGACTGAAAGATGTCTAGTAGCTGTTCTGGTTGATCAGGTTTTGATGTCACGTTGCTTTTCGTGGTTGCTTTAGCCAAAGAAACTCTAAAATCAGTGTGTTTGGTTGTCATTTGTATCTGACACCTGAAGTGAATATTGGTAGGTTAGTGAAAAGTAACAGACACTTCGACAGCAGTGGAAAATCAGGGTTGTTAGCACTTTTAGGCTTGGCAATTTAAAACAAGTCAAGAAGCTGCAATCTGAATAAAGTCATATAGAGCAGATGTGGGATTTGCTGGGTAATGCAAACCAGACAAGCTTTTCTAGAGCTCACAAATGTGGTTAATGTTGTAAGTAATACCATAAAAATTGAGGAGGGGCCTGAATATGAATTTTCATCTTTTTAAGCCCATCTTATGTTTGTTCAGAACATGTTCTCTTGGGTGTCAAGCAGGTCTGAAGATGCCTACTGAGCCACGTTAGGCCTGGGGACCAAGAGGCGCGTTGCTGGCTGCCCTCAGCCCTCACGGGGCGCCTTCGCTGCTGGAAGTGTCGTGCTACGGCCACGCGGGCTCCTGCCGCCGGCCACGGCGGGGCAGAGAGGGGCGTCTCGGAGTGGGCAGAGATGGCATGTTGGTCTGTGTGCCTGGGCTACTGAAATGATCAGGTACAATTTTCTAACCACTGTGAGTGTGACCCTGACTGTCACTGCTTGGGCATGTGTCTGAGATTGTCCTTTCATGGCCCTGAGTAATGTTTCATTCCACTACCCGAAGCTGATAACTAGGATGTACTGACATTTATATGTCATATTTGGTCCAGATAAATGCCGAGGGGGAAAAATATACCTACAGGTGTGTAGAGAGATGTGCCTTGAATTTGTGACGTGCGTTTGCATTCTCCAAAGGGTGTGATTATCTCGCTGTAATTATGTAGTTCATCAGCTGGCCCCTGCTTGTGGGGCTCACCTCCCCCCTTGCTGAATTTGGAGACCTGGACATTAATTTTAACTCCGACGACAATTGGCTGTAATGTTCCCCGTTGTCACTGCAGCCGTGGAGGTCAGGCCTAATGATATGCCAAGAACTCCGTGACAGTTTGCATACAGCGGCGGTTTACTCGGGTCTCGGCACTGCCATTCTCAGAAGATGAGGAGGTATTGAACTGTCAAACTGAGACGGAGCAGGTGACAGCTGATGCATTTTAGATCAGCTGCCTTCATGACTGATTTAGTAAACCTAACTGAGAGCAAGCAGGCTTTTTCTCCTTCAACATTATACTCTTCTTAAAAAAAGAAAAAGAAAAGGAAGCTGAGGAAATGTGTGTTTTTATTTTTAAACGCTACCCTTTATACCTTCTTTTCACTTTGAAACCTTTAAGTGTAAAAATGGTACAGGATGCAAGATCTGAGATGATTTTTCCTACGGAATGAATTGAGGTAGAGAAATATTTTTATCCTTTCCACAGCTATACAGCAATTTAACATCTGACTCTCCCAGTCAATCCCTCTACCTGCTGTCTTCTACATATCATACGACTTCATTAAATAGATAATGCTCAAAATAACACAGGCGAGCGACAACATGGGGAAACATGCGCAACAAATGCTAACAACGCGTTTCCTTCTCTTTCCTGAGTTGTTACTTCCTAATTTTGATGATGTTGATTACAAAATAAGGGTATTCCATAGCACGTGTACCTCCTAGTACAGCCAGAATTAGTCTGGGTCTCCAAACCACTTCATAAAACCCACCAGGCTTCTAACGGGCAAGGTGTGGGGGAACAAGGGGCCTTGTCCTTGCAGCTTGGTGCTGGTTGCTGTACCATGGAAGACACAAATTTTCTCATGTGTGCAGAGAGATGGTTCCAGTCTTTCCTGATTGATAACATTAGCATTTGAAAGGCCTAACAGGGGTTTTCAGTGGCAAATTCTTTCCTCTCCATCACTGGTTTACAGGGTCTCCTTTGGGCAGAGCAGCTGCACAGTCACAGGAGAGGGAGAGAAATTCTGTGGATGCCCTTTTGGTGGTAGCGTCTTGTTGCTTGGAGCGGTTTTTTTGTGTCCCTTGTGCCTACTGGTGTGCAAAAGAACAGGGAAGAGATCTCGTCTCTGCATCTCTCCTGTACTCTCTTTTTGGCTGAAATATTCCCCTCAGAGAAGCTCTGCTGCTGCTCCCCGTGGCCATGGGGATGCTCCTTGGGCTGGTTTGGCTGCCAGGGAACACAGTGCGTGATGCAGACCGGGCGTGCAGGAGGAAAAAGATTTTTACGCCAAGAGAATATTTTGCAGTTTTTGTTGAACACCTAAAAGTGGAAAGATGGGATGCTAATATGCTGTATGAAGTACGTTTTCCTAAGTGACTGATAATATATTGCACGTGTTGCTTTTCTATATGTTATATTGGGTTTGATGTTTGGTTGGGGTTTGGGTTTTTTTCAGTCTGTTAAACACTGGAAAATTGGGTCACTGAGTGGATTGGGCAATGAGTGAACTTGGTGAATATAATGGTCAGAGATGTCCAAGCCCTTCTGCATTTCTTTTATCCCCCCCCCCCAAAAAAAAAAAATTGCAAACTGAAAAACCTTAATCAC
>NW_009259716.1:747764-748713 GCF_000687185.1 Egretta garzetta | reverse complement strand
AAAAAAAAATTGCAAGCTGAAAAGCCTTTATGCAGAAGTCAAATAACTGATGCTCGTCCTTCGCTGCGGGTGCGGCTGGGGCCGCAGCATCTCTGGCGCTGACTGACGTGTTCTCTCACCTCCCTGTCCCCTCCTCATGAAAATGCTTCGCGGCTCCCGAGGAGCGCCCGTGTCGGACAAAGCGCAGCGCCCCGGGGTTTGCCTTCGGGAGCCCGAGGCAGGGAAGCGGCCGCCGAGGAGGCGGGCAGGGCTGTGTCGGATCAGACGTGCCCCTCGCTGGAAGAAGGGCGATGCCCCAGGGAGGCGATAGCGCCAGATCGCTGTGTGGCTCAACCCCATCGCACCACTCTGGTGGCTGTTGTTCTTTCCTTGGTGTATTAAAAGGGAGAGTGGGGGGAGTGGCTGCAAAATGCTTTAGAAAGCAGATTTTTTTTTTTATGTGTATATATATAATTAGCACTAAAAACAACCTTAAAAAGGTAATAAACCCCCAAATACTTCACTATTTCCAGGAGAGTATGGGTGTGTGGAGGGGGGAAGGAAAACATTTTTTAAATCTCTGTTATATCTTCATGTTCGAGAAATGCCTTACAGTGCTTGGTGCAGGCTCACTTCCCTATATGCTGAAAACTCACTTCGATATTTATTGCAATTTAAGGTTCTATTATTGAATATAGTGATGCAAGGCATCATTCTGGCAGAATGTTTTCTCCACGGACTCTGTGCCGCACAGTCCTGCGTCGTCAGGAAACATGCCATTGGGTTAGAGAGAGCAATAATGTTATCGGGGGATAGCTGCGAATTGCTTTCTATAAACTTCTGTACTATTTATTTCAAATATATATGTAATTTTTAGATTCTGATTGTTTGCAGGCTTCTTGTGTTTTCTTTAAATTATTCAAAAATCTTCCATTTTCTATTGGTAGGGAAAACTTTTGTTCCCGCATAC
>NW_009259716.1:734777-747452 GCF_000687185.1 Egretta garzetta | reverse complement strand
TCTGTTCCCATCTCAAAGATATTTGTTTGAGTCCATCCCTGACGCTGTGATTCCCGTCGGTACATGCTGGTGCCCATGTGTTGCTTGACTATCGGTGCCGTTTATGTCTGAAAGGTGAGGCCGGATGCTTGGCCCCTGTCACCTAAATTAAGATGAGAGCCTGGGACTAGGCTGGAGCCCCGAGGCTCGTTGGGATTTGGCAGGGGAAGGAGACAAACGCAGCAGTGGAATGGGCAGAGGGTGCCTTACGAGGGCTCTTAACGAGAGCAAGGTAGGCTTTGTTTTCGTGGTGCCATACAATTTTTTTCGCCTGTAGCACCAGGAGTTCACCCTGAAAGAGAGAAAATAGGGGATTTCAGCTTCTTTCCTGTTAACTTCTGTTTCTAGACAAGAGCAGTAAGGCAGTGCAAACCCAACGGCGTGCTGGCGGGTTGGGTAAGCCCCGGGCACCCAAGGAGTCCCAGGGAGGGCACCCCCAGCCCAAGCCCCTGCGGGCGGCGTTAGCGAGCGGCAGTCCTGCCTCCGCTGCGGGGGGGCTGGTGGCATAGTTCAACGAGGGAAAACGAGAGAGGGGCTTATTGCATTTACAGCCAGAAGGACATATTTAGAGCTGGGTTTAAAATTATCAAGTCGCTTCAACCTTCTTGTATTCCACTCTATAGGCTTGTAGTTTTCAACCTTTTTTGATCTGTGAACCTCTCAACCTTTTCCAGTGAAGATACAGATCTCTGTAGCGAGTTAAAGCCCCCCTGACAATCAGCTTGAATTTTTAATGTTTTCTTTTCAAGTTATCCTTACAGATCCCCACAAACCTTGAGAGCTTTGTGGGCTACATCGTGCAAACCATTGCTCTGAGGTACTAGTCAGGTTGAGTTGAGCCTAAAGCTGCTAAGAAGTAAGGTTTTGTCCGGGGGGGGAAAAAAATTCTGTTGTGGGAAGAGAAAAATAGCAGTTCTGAAGTGGAGAGTTAATAGTGTTATCTTTGAAAGCATTTAAATTTTTTCCTTTGCAAATTTTAAGCAAGCTGAGCCTTGGACTCTCCGGTCCAGGTGCCCAGCAGCCCTGATGGGGAGGGTGGGCAGAGGCAGCTGTGGAGGAGGTGAGTGATGCTCACCGCTACCAGGTAGGAGCAGGTCATGGACCCTGGAAGACCAGGAATTCAGGTTTTAGTGTACGACCTTTTGGGAAAACAAGCAGGTTTTCCATAAGGACTTAGAAGTTTGTTGAAATGTGTTTCAGGAATTGGTTTTCTTCAGTATTTCCTGACTGAGCATTCATTTTTTTAGCCAACTGTTCGCTCTAGCTGAGGTCCGAGCTCAAACGTCCCAGTTACTGGTTGGAGGCCACCTCGAGAAGTAATATGGGAAGGGCAGCTACCAAAGGGAAATGAAGTCCTGGTTGGGATGGTAATGAGCAAATAATTATGATTATTCAATGATCTAAATTTTAAAATTACTACAGAATTGTGTCAGAAATAAGGGGCAAATAATGTTGGCACAGGAATTGGCCACCTAAATGAACATTGGGGTTTTTTTTCATGATTTGTTTTTCTTTGGAGACCTGCTTCCTAGGAGAAGTTATGAATGGCGACAGTAACTATTTCTTTTTGCCCACAGCCAAGGAATTTTTTTTTTTTTTTTTTTTTTTTTTTGCTTATGTCTGGTTTTCCCTGCTGGCCATGAGCCTTCCTTTGTCGGTATAGGGAGGGACAAGCTGGGATTACATAGTGCAGAACAACCGCTTGCTCCAAGATGCTAAACTGCTGCTTAATAGAAAACTTGATGTCTTACTTGTGCAGTTCTCAACATGAATCTACCCTCTTCTATTTCTTTGACTCCTGGCTGTGTGTGATGAAATCTGTAATAAGGAGGAATGGCTAAAAATCAATGGAAAGCTGTTTTAAAACTTTCACGCATGAATTGGTATGTGTGCTCGGCATAGATTCTCAAATAGAGTCAAAGGAAATTAATGGCAAGGAAAGGAGGCTGGCAAGGAGGAGGTGTGCATCAAAGAGGCTTGGATTGGGTGATGTTAGGTAAATGCTTTTTAAACAGCGTAGGAAACCACTAGTATTGTTTGTTTGGTTGTTTTCAAGGAGTCTCTGTTTTCTGTCCATACTTAAATCCTGGGAAAACAGGGTAGTGCCAAGCATGTTTAGACCTTTGGGATCTTGAAGAAGCAGCTGGCAGCCAACCATATGCATTTTGTCACCCAACTTGTTCCTAAACTCTGGGGTCTATGCAGGAAAGTAGATTTGCTTTTTAAATTTTTGGCAGACAAGGATGGATTGCGTCCTTTCCATGGCCAAAGGGAGAAGAGGCATTGTGTTTAAGGGGATGATTTATTTGATGGTCTGTCTTCGACTTTTGAGAGGAGGAGGAGGCCATGCTAGCTGCGATAGGCTTCTTGGAAAAACATTGCTGCTTCAAATGATGTGGAGCCTGCCAAGGTGTGAGGAGGGGAGTCGGACCGTGGCGCCGTATTCCTGCTTCTAACGCCTGGGAGACTTGAAAGATAAAGTGTTGAAGTGGCTAGTGAGCGCTTTGAGCCAAGAGCCTTTGGAGGTCTATGTACTGCAAAACCTCTCCGTTTTAGTAACGTCACGTTGCCCTTGCCTCCGAGGTGCTACTAACGCTAATAAAGCTCCTGATAGGCGCGAATGTTTGCAGAGTTAAACACTAAGGGGGTCTGCTTCTTCAGGGGTTTTGAGGACTGGAACCTTATCGCAGTTCAGGCAAGCGAATGAATGGAATCACTGGAGATCACAACAGTGATTATGAACAACCGTAATGATTACAGTAATTAACTGGAAGGTATCTGCTTGGTGACATATTTGAAGAGAATCCTAGGTTTGGTTTGGGTGGTCCAGCGTGTACTCATTTCGTTAATCGTGTTAGTTGGGAATCACCCGAATTCTGCTTTCACCACTGTAGTAAATAGTCTTCCCTTTATAGAAATGTTATTTCATTTAAAAAATATTCCCAAGGTTTTTCATTTTCCTTAGGTAAGCACGTGGTGTAAATGTCTCAAAAATTGTATTTGTGCTTCTTAAAGGGAATCTGTTGTGCTCCCTCTTCTTCCCTTGCCACGTTGCTCCCTAAGTTTGTAATGGTTTTTAATCTCTTTTATGATCTCGTACATTCTTCTTGGGTTTTTTTCAGTTTTTGAGATGTACCTATGATAGTGCAGGGGGAAAAAAATGATTTGGCAAATTACTGGCCGCATTTTGAGTGGTCTGTCTGTGCAGGCGTAAATGCACATGGAGAGCGGAGGGTTTGGTCACGCCAGTATTTGTGGGAACGGCGCTTTGCGCTCCCAGCCACGCCTTGCTTAACAGACGGGACTGCAACAAGCTGTCCTTGAATTTCATCCGTGGGGTTGGGGAGGAAAGATAAATTTTAGCAAAGAGTGAAGTGAAGGGGAAACAGAAAAAGAGAGGAAGAGAAAAGGGGAAAGAGAAGAGTCAAGAGGAGGAGAGGCGGGTGAAGTCGGGACCGCTCTTTACCTGAAGAAGGAGCTTGGGCATCCCAGAGGCTTATTGGTATTTCACAAGGATTGGAGCTTGGTTCTAAATATTGCATGAAGAAAGGGGTTTCAGCCTGTCACAAGAAGCTTTTGGAAATGAAATAATACCGGCGTGGTGCTCGGTCTGTCCGCTGCGGAGGGAGCGGACTGAGGCCGCCTTCGGGGGCTTCCCTGATGCGTTACGGGGAGAGGAAAAGCTTGACAAAACCAGGGGGTTTATGAGGGTAAGAGAGGTTCCGGCTGTCTCGGTCAGCCGAGGTTGGTCTTGTGTCCCCTGGCGCGTTTCCTGTCTGTACCCCTAGGAACCAGAGCGAGCTGGCAATTTGGTAACGGTTGCTGCACTCCAGCGTTGCTGGTTGATGTATAATTTAATGTTTGCTGAAATTATTAAAAACAGGTGGAGAAGGCAAATGTGTTTTAGAGTAGAAAAACGTATTTGCATAGTCATCTGGCTTCATATTTTGCAATGCCACTGATTTTGAGGTGCGTGACGTTTCTTAAAACAAGGAGATTTTGTCTGTAGAAGAAAAAAAAAAAAATTACACAGTGGATCCCCTTATTATGGGCCTTATAACCGGTTGTGGACAGGCTCTGCAATCTTTCCTTTCAGGGAGAGGAAAAGCTGCAGGAATAGGTGGGAAGGAAATTCCATTCCACTGCTCCCCTCTCCCAGCCAGGAGAAGCTGGAGGAGGGCAGGGGCAGTCCCGCAGCCACGACCCCCTCCCCACGTGTGTGCTCACTTTCCAGGCAAAACACAGCCAAGAGGCAGCCCAGCGCGGCACGTGAGGAATCCCAGGAGCATGGGATGGGATGGGATGGCCGGTACAACTGGTCTGTGACAGGTAGCTGTTCCCGGTTTGTCACGGATGGAGTGAGAGGGAGGCAAAAATCATGTGGTTTATTGGTGTAGAACAGTGAGTTAACAAAGTTCAGTGGCAACTGTGACAATAGTTTGAGATTTGATAGCAAGGTACACTTGGTTATTTACTGCACAGAGGACAGGGTCAGACAAAGCTGTCAGGGAGACCCTCCCGTTGGGTCAGGAGGTTCAGAAAAGATCCCCTTGCTCTCTAAACTCCCTCAGAGAGGAGTCGAGGTGCGGCTGGATCCAATCCTAGTCCCAGACTGGGTCAGTGGTTTATGCCTAAAGGATTATAGATATGCAATTAATCCTTTTTGTCACTTCGCTAAGATTTCCAAGTTAGCATGCTGCTAGTCACTTACCGAGGATCTGTTGGGGTCAGGAACCTCTCAGCCTCGAGGGGTGACCCTGAGAGGGGTCCCTGCTCCCGGGGAGATCCTGGCGTGCAGCCGCTGCCGTGCGGGAGAGCTCCAAGGGCTCTGGGGCTGCTCACTACTGATGGGGGTCAGATGATTGGCTCATGGGCATGTTTGCATCCTGACCGCTGTGCTCAGGGGGGGCATTCCACAGTAGCCCTTGGCTATGGTATTGTTATCTGTCTCCCCCACATCCCGTGGGTGCATCCTTCAGGACCAGACACAGACCAGATGCATCTATCACCACAGCCACAGGTGGTTATCACTTGAAAGAGGTCAAAGGAGGGGGGGTCAGAGACGAGGGGGGGGAGCACACTGTCACACGGTTCCAGTCGGCAGAGCAGGCTAACGAGGCAGCCTGGTGTGCCACCATGAGCTGGCAGAAGCAGTTGGCTGGGGCGACCAACGGAGCTGCTTTGGCCAGGTCCTTCCTTTGCCTCTCTGCGTGAAGGGGCTGTCAGGCACGTCGGGCTGGCGCTTGGTACCCTCTCCCTCCTCCCGGCTGCCCGTTCCTCGTGGCAAGCTCTGGTTTCCAAGCACAGCTGCAAGACGAAAAAGAATAAGCAGACTTGTGATGTGAGACCAAAGACTCAATATTTTGAGAATCTTTTCCCAGCAGGACTTACCAGGGAGAAGCACAAAGGTGCTGTTAATTTACAGTGTTTGGGGAAAAGGCATTGGCTGTCGAGAGGTACTGTCAGTAAATGTATTTTTAACTTGTTCTCTTAGCACTTTATCTTTGAGCTCTAATACGGGCTTGTTCCCAAGTCCCTGGTTATACAGTCAAAGAGCTGGAGCCGTTGGATCATTGCCTCTTTCCTGCCAAGGAGCCTGCAAAACTCCTCCTAGAGCCCAAGTACAGCGGCTACTAAATCGAGCGATCTGGTGGCGTACTTTGCAGCATATGTGTACTGTTCACGTGAATGTGATTAGTGAAAACTCAATTTAAGACAGAAGGTCTTGCCATGGATAGAAATATAACTTGGGTTGTAGGCAACGCTTTATGCAATTAGGTTTCCTGAGGAAATTTTTTTTCCCCAAGCTTTTCATCCCGACCATCCAACTGTTGTTAACTTTACAACCCCCCCTCTCCGCAGCTACAAAATGAATCGTTGTACACCTTCTCCGTCAGAGCTGCTTGTGCGGTCGAGGACACAGATGCAATACAAATATTTGTGCGTTCGCGCCACCCCGTCGTCGATCAGCCCTCCTCGGAGCTAGGCACCCCACAGATGGACGGCAAGACGACAGTCCTCTTCGGAAATACTTACCCTTATCTCCCCGAGCAGTACTTATCTCCCCACGGGAAATACTTATCTCCGCAGGTTTAACAAATGCCTCAGCGAACGATGCACATAATTTATAAGGAGTGAGCTGTTTCGGCCGTGTGGCTGTCAGAAGCTGAAGGAATTCCTCCTGCCTGCAGAACACCGAAGTGTGTCAGGGATGAGCAGTGCATCCAGACCCCATCCACAGGGCTCTTTGCAGCTAATGAGCCTCTTCTTTTGGTTGTGTTTTCTTGTTTTGGTTTGTTTTTTTCTTTTCCAAATCCAGTAACCCTTAACTGGGCAAATTCCCCTGTAAATTTTAGCGGCTCATGTAGGGGAAGATTCAATACCAATCACATGTAAAGGTGAGACTTGTAAAATGCTTTATTTCAAGGATCCATGGAGACCACTTATATTGCTACCAGCATGGACTAGCCAGGAGCTTTGAGCGAGGCTTGGGGGGTGGTTCTGGGGCTAGTACTAAACCAGTCGTCCTGGCAAAACCGCTTCGAGCTGCACAGGCTGTTAAAGGAAATGATTAAATCCAGAGCCAGGGGACAGGAGCTGCTTGGAGACGTGACGTGCTGCTTCACAGGCAGCTTCCTGCAGTTAGTAGGCTTCCAAGCTTCCAGTGAGTTTAATTAGAGATGTTGGGTTGCGAAGGAAATCAGAAATACAGGTGTAATAAAATAGTTTCTTTTTTTTCATTTGCTGTACAATTTCTTTCCCATTCCTTCTCTCCCCCCAGTAGCATTACAAGAACGCCTTTGTAGGGAGCATTTTCTGTGGATAAACCATCAAGAGATCAGGCTCTGTATTAGCTCTGGAAAAAATTCAGCATTACTATTATTGCTGAAAAGTGACCCAAAGAACTGTGAAACATTAAATTTTTTTCTCGTGGTGACTTGTCTTCCATGACAACGTATAAAGATGAGAACAATTTTGTTGTTTCTTTTTAATATGAAATATCTCTCTTTGAGAACACAGAGCAAAAATTGGCTACGTCCCCAGACTTTAAATGAGAAACAAGGATGATTAATCTTTAAAAAAAAAAAAAGACTTTTTTCTTTGAATAACATGTTTGATTTTCAGTTAAAGAACTGTTGAATAAAAGTCCAAGCACTTTCAACAATTTCAACACAATTTTCAAATTCTAACCAGCCTCACGTTATGCTGGATGTTAGAATTTGACTGCCTCTCTGGAGCTTTCTGAGGAGAAGCAGAATAGAGAAGAATAATTTTTCTGATAGAATAAGAGCTATAGCTGCCCCGCCACACAGCTTCCCCCACTTTTGTCTGCCAGAATAACTGTAAAAGCAAAAACTACTTTAAAAGAAAAAAAAAAACAACCATTTTAAAGGCTTTTGTACTTCCCCCAGGCTTTTCTTTTCGACCAAGTAAATTCCTCGTCCTGTGTTGTGTTGGGTCACCATCTGCTTATCTGATAAACCATGATGAAGTTGGAATAGCGCCACTTATTTCACTGGAATTGTAATTCAAATGTAAGGCATCTCTGGGTCAGAATCACACCGGACTGCTGCATGTGCAAGTCTGGGAGTGTTCTGAGGGTCTCTGAAGTGCCTGCCTTTCCTGGAGGGCTGTGTGTGATGCTTTTATTCACGTTAGAGTGTGTTATGTATTCTAGCGTTATTTTGCAAACTGCCTGCTCCTGTTCTTGTAAAGGCAAGCATTAAAGCTTGGAAAACTCAGCGGTAGGCGGGGTCAGAAAGGTCAGCCTGGCAGCAACCGTGCCACCAGCACCCTGAGAACAGGCGAGCAGCAGCGCGTGGGGCAACGGCGACGCTGGACGGACCTTGCAGCTTTGAGATCTTTGCTGGCGTCCAGGGACCTTTCAGCATAGGACAATCTTTCCCTGTCAGCGAGGTGGCAGATAGGCCCTGGCTATGTGGAGGCTCGATTTGTTCTGAAAGTGTTGCCAGGACAAAGTCTTTATCTGTACTTTTTTTTTTTTTTTTTTTTTCCTATTGCTATGTAAATATATTTTTTGCCAATACAGTTCTGAGTATGGATACAATTAAACCAGTCTAAGAATGCCCTTAGCAGGATATTTATATACTATGTTATATATTATATAATTATGTGTTATAATTATATTTTATATATTATAATTATATTTTATAAAATTACATATATTGTAGTTAAAATCAATACATCAGACGGTATATTCATGTACCCGACATGACTGTTATACCCACGTTTTCCTACAGCTTATCTGCTCCCAGACTAAGCAGGGCCGTGTGGCTTTGACAAGCCCTTGGCAATAGCGTGAGCTCCAGTTAGCTCTGCCATCTGAAGTACGAGTTTTGTGGCTTTTAGTGTCGCACTCCGCATTGTGCCTCCCGTCTTGGCTCAAGAAGTCAATGAGCTGTAGGTATTTGGGGAGCAGAGAGCAGGTGTGCGAGGAGGAGGAGGGTGAGGAGGCAGAGGAGCGGTAACGTGGCCGCTGGCCTTTCCCTCACCAGAGCGCCCGTCCCCACCGGCACGGCGCAGCACAACGCTTTCGGCGTTGCTCCCGGTGCGTGCCACGAGCAGCACCGCACGTTGGTCCTTGTTAGGCATTTCTCTGAGCCTAAACTTGAGGACCTGGTTACGTGAAAGATGTCTGTAGGTAAACGTGCCACTGTTGGCTTCAGAATTAACATTTCTACTTCTTTTTCCATACCTGAAAGGAATGAAAATATGAATCACTGCCTGAATTCACAAACTGGCCACTTACATATGCCTACCTTTGTAGCAGGTGCCCTCCAAGAACGTTATGCAGTGGGGCCTTTTGGAGGCACAGGCAAAGCAATGCCAAAATACCGAATCCCGACGAGGATTAATTAGGTAATGCAAAGTGTCCAGGGAATTTGAAAGTCAAAGCCACACGTCTGTATGGCGTATCTGTACATTTGGGCAGAAACCGATGATTTTTAAAATTGCGTTTTTAGGATGGAAGTGCCTAATCAACGTGTCTATGTTGGACACTTGCTCTTTTTTTTTTATTTTTAAATCTGACACGATGCACGCAATGAGGAAGGTGCCGTTCTCCTCCTGGTGACCTTAAAACGCTAGCAGTGGGGCAAGAACAGATGGCAGCAGGCAGGTGGCACGGGAAAAAGCAAATGTGGAAGAATATTTTGAATATTTTCACTGAAGTAGGGCATCCTACGGCGAGGCGGTTTTGTGCCCGGTATTTTCGTTCTGCTTTGTTCATGTAAACTTTCACGGTTCCGCGTTCTCCTTCCAGGAAAGCTTAGTACCGAATGCAGTTATTTCCAGCTGCTGTCCTGTCACATTCCTGGCGTCTCCTTTCTCCAGAAAGGTTTATCCTGGAAAGTGCTGCCGTACTCGTTTTGAAATCCTGCTTCTGCTTGCTCAGGCTTGCTTCCCTCTCCCCGTCTTGATGGAGACAGTGACGTATCCCACTGGGCGCTGCTTAGACAGTAAGAGACCCTTACACCTCCGGGCCCCCTTTCCCACGGCGCCCACGCTGGGGGCCGTTGTGGATCCTCGTTGCCCCACCGGCGTGGCTCCCATCGGCCGTGCGGCGAGTGGCCCCGTGCCGGCTGCTGGAGGGGCTGTGGCTGGCAGCTCCGCTCCTGGGCACCAACGGCAGCTATGCACGGGCAGCCAGAGCGGGCTTTGGCCCTTCCTGATGAATTTGGGTTATTTCTTATTTCTTTTTCTTTCAACTTTGATCTTTCTCTTTGAGACAGTGCATGTTCCAGGTGCTTTTTATATTCCAGACAAGTTCTTGCCGTGATCATCTCGCTCTGAATGAGACTTCAGTAGTGGCGATAGTGTTTTATACTTTAAATGTGAATTTCAGCCTTGGTTAAGCGAGAAATTAATTCTGACCTGCCTTCTGTACCAAACCTGCCAAATGAATGGCAATTAACTCTGGGCTATTAAACCCCAAAAAGCTTTTCTGCAACTTCTGGGAGCTGACCTGGAACTTCCTTTGCAAAAGAGAATGAAAAGCAAATCAGAAGCTGCAGAGGATTTTCGGGGGGGTGGAGGGGAATGGAGAACGCCGAGGTTTTCTGGTTCATTTTTAAGTTCCTCACGTTTCTGGAGGAAGGAGTTGCCCCGTCTCTAGGCCCAGGGCAGCCCGCGGTGTTTGCTGCTGGCTCCCTTTGGCAGTCCCATGATGGAACGGTTTTCCAAGGACTCCCCGAGGCAGAGGCTGGCCGATCCGCCGTTGCTGGCTTGCATTTAACACCAGCAAAGCTTTGTTTTCAGGAGATTTTTTTTTTTTTCCCCGTGCTGCTGTCTGTGGCTGGAATAATTTTCCATGTTTATTTTATGCTTTTTAACATTGGTTGTATATTCAAAAAAAGCAAAGAAGCAAACCAGTAAATAGCTGCGGCACAGACCCAGGACCTGCAGGCGGACGCTTTGCTCGCTGGGCTCAGCATCCCTGCGCGTGTGCACCTTCTCTCCTGTCCTGGCCCTTTGGCTGTGTCTGCCCCCAGCTCCTCGGCTCTTGCTAACTCATGGTCTGTCCTTCAGGGTCTTTCCTTCGTCCCGTTTGCTCCTGGAGCATTGAAAGGAATGCTGTGATATTCTGGCTATAACTGGAGATAATGTTTTTTGTGTAAGGCAGAGTAACCTAGATGGAAGGTAGGTGCATCCTCTACAGGCAGGCTGATAAGCCAGGGATATTTAGCAGATACCAACATGATGGACTGCAACTGTTCATTACAGACACAAATGGGAAGAGAAAAATAAAATATATACTGTGAAGCTGCCAGGTGACACGTCAGACGCGACGGGTGGGGGGGGGGGGGATGCGCGTTGGGGGTTTTGAGCAGTGCCAGTCTGTGTTTACTGGTGAAACTTGCTGAGCCTTTTGCACGCGGATAATCGCTTTGCTCTGTGTATATGAAGCACTTGGTCATCCCTCCCCAGCGCTCGCAGGCTGCAAACCCTCCGCACGGGAGGCGAGGTGGGCGCGCCGACTGAAGCGCGGTGATTGACTGAGCTGCCGCCTGCTCCGGGCTCCGGGAAAGGTTTTCACTTGACGCTCTTTCCCGCAGGAGTTTGCATTTGCTGTTTTATCTCTGGGAGCGAGCCTAGTGACAGACGCACGCTGCGAGTCGGGCAGAAGTGCCATGGGAGCTGCCGAGCAGCATTCAGATGCAGAGATGGCATTTGATTCCCAGGCTGCTTGGCTGCGGCCGCTTTATGAGACATCTAAATCGGGAGAGTCTGCAGGGTATGGGGAAAGCAGACCTCTGATCTGCGTGCCCTCGCCATTAAAAACCCAGTCCCGCTTCCGAAACACCGAACAGATCCAAAGGTGGTTGAGAAGCTCCTCTGCCCTTGGGTGGGACCCGTGAGGCGGCAGAAGCGCGGGTGCGTGGCGGCACGGCGGCGTGCGGCGGGGCGGCAGGAGCTCTCTGACAAGGTGTTAACGGGTTGCCTGGCGTACTCATTTTAGCTGTTTTCGTGTAATGCAGGAAGTGTGTTGGTCTAATTCCTACTCGTTGCTCAGGCAAAACGTTCCGGGTGAGCCTTAAAGCGAATGCCAGCCTTTTGGAATGGTTCCCCGTACCTGCCTCACGAGCACCAAACACACTCTGAGACAGCCGAGCTTGAAATGTTTCTTGTGCGTTTTATTTTTCATCCATTCATGTTAATTTATATTCACAAACATCCGTAGGCAGGCAGCGGAAGCTCTGCAGCAATCCCTTTTCTTTTCCTTTAGATCCATAGGGCCCGAAAAATCTAAAATACCCGAGGAGCAGGCGTGCTGATGTGCTGTTGATCCTTCGCCTTTCGCTCAGTGGAAAGGTAATTTTTTTTGTGGTTCCTTTGGTGCTGTGAAATTAAGAAAGTCACCAGAAATGAATGTAAAAGCAAACGACTAGATGGGAAAGGTGATAAGAGCGAAGGCGCTGCAGCTGTAAGATAAGGCGCTCTGCCATGGCAGAACTGTGCGGCGTTGATGAGGTTTGAAGTAATTCCATTTTGCATGATATTTTTAAATTCTCCTCTAAAACAATTGATTTAAATATGGAACCTTTGAAATCCAAAGAATTAACCTCACCTTCCAGACGAGATGCTTAAGGTTGAAAAGAATAGAAACATAAATCTTGTGTAAGTCTTATTAAAGAAGAAATATCTGCGCTATCGGAGTTAGATTTCTTTCAACCCCAAAATCCTGTTCTGAAATGCTACAGTTCTGACAGCGTGACAAATCGCCGGGACAAATGCTAAATAGTTAAATGGACAAGTGATGGATGGCCTCATAAGCCTTGCAGGGCAGCCAGTGTAAGATACTAATTGGTTCTGTGGAACTGGTTTTAGTCAATAAATTCACTTGAGAGATTTTGTGTGTGTGAGAGAGAGATCTTTAAAGAACGCGGTGCTGTAGGTGACAACCCCCTTGCAATGCATTAGGCCACCAACAACTTTATTTTGTCTGCAGGACCATCTGCCTTCTTTCAAGGATGGAACCTACTAAAAATCTATTATTGATGCATTGCTGTCTCTCAAATGTTGCTGAATTGTGAGTTTATTTGGAAGCCTCCAGAATTTTCTGATGCTAAAAATTGTCCATGTTAAGTTTTCCACAGCGTTTGCAGTTGCTCTTCC
>NW_009259716.1:721094-734743 GCF_000687185.1 Egretta garzetta | reverse complement strand
CTTCCCCGGGAATAGATTCTCCCACCGTTGCTCACTTTGAGCAATACTTTCCACTGTGCATAGTCTAAATATTAGTGACCTGCCCTTGTGAAAAATAGTGTCGATGTCAGTAAAGGCGATTAGGCTTTGGCCCTTGGGACCAGTGCCAGGAAAGACCCGAGCAGCCACTTCTGGGACTGAATTGGGAGATGAGGGAGCAACTGAAAAGGGGTTTTCGGGACTTTAAGTTTGAGTTTAGACCCCAGTTTTTCCCTGTTCTCAAATCCCTAGGCTTCACTGAGCTCTCCCGGTTGAGCTGTGGCATTCTCGAGGGTGTTCCGTAGCTGCGTCTCCCAAGCCGGGCTGGGACGCCGGCCGGGGACAGGAACCCCGGCAGTTGGACCCGGGTCTTGGCAGGCAGCGCCGCAGCTCTTGCACCGCTCCAAAGCGTGGGGAGAGAAGCTGATTGCGCTTGTCGTGGTCCTGGGCAGACCGCCTGCAGGGCCCCGCTGTTTCCCAGCCATTAGCAGCAGGTTTTTGGTAGCTTCCCGCTTGGCACCGCGAGCCCTGCGTGAGGGACCTGCTCTGCAGGGGGTTGCAGGGCGCCCAGCGTGGCCTCCCGCCTCCCCACCGCCGGCGGGCATGGGGAAGAACAGCCCCGAAGCACTTACAAGTCCGTCAGTCCTTCGCTGAATGTGGCCCACGGCCATTTCGGTGGGAATGTGAGACGTGGAGTTTGCTCTTGGTTGCTTTTGTTTTGGGGCTGGGGTGGGCTTTTTCTTGAGGGGTGTGTGGTTTTGTTTCTTGGGTAGGTTTTGGGTTGGTTTCTTTTCATCAGTGCTAAGAAGAAATATTTTTCACGGAAGCTTAAAAATCCAAAGCAACCCAGGAACGCCCTCAATAAGTGAGCCAGGGGAGGGGACAAGGGTTGAGATGGCTTCAGTTTTTCCCGATAGCAATTCCCTGTTTAGTAAAGTGGAATTGATTAATTCTGAAAACATCAGGATTTAGAAGGCTAATCTTTGAGATAAAGGAAAAATCTGAAATTAATTTAGAATTTAAATAACACTAAACTTAAGGGAAAATTCAGGTCCAGGTCTCGACTCCACTCTGATCCCAACCTCATTGCAAAATAAAGCTTCATTTTTGGGAAGTGACCGAACGTCAGCGAGTTACGTCTTGCTGGTTGCTTTGCATTCTCTCCCGCGCTTGCACACGTGAGATGTTTCATAACGAAGGGCCATACTTCAACTGCTGTATATTTAAACCCGATTTGACTAATAAGCCATGCTAGCTACCTTAGCAGCAGTGTTGAAATAAGCGGGTAGAGCAAACAAGGTATTTCTGGAATAATCTGTAATGACAAGCATTAGGAGAAGGGTTGCGCTTCTGT
The DNA here is from genome assembly GCF_000687185.1 of Egretta garzetta. Taxonomy (NCBI): domain Eukaryota; kingdom Metazoa; phylum Chordata; class Aves; order Pelecaniformes; family Ardeidae; genus Egretta; species Egretta garzetta. The sequence goes on along the minus strand of NW_009259716.1, from coordinate 733,371 downwards.
CGGTGTTCGTACCTAGGTTGCCTAATGTATATGAACTTCAAGAAAACTTGTTGGCACCAAAAATTTGTGCAACTGCCTTGATGTATGTTTGGTGCAATACAATGTAGTCAAGCCTGGTAGAACACACATTTAATGGAAGGAGAACGTGGTACTTTGGGAGACTATGAACACAAAGACACGTAGGCTCCTTGGAAGGCTTTTGGGAGGAGGTAGATGTCTTGAGGAGAGCTTGCTGCCTGTGACACACAACCCATCCTTGGCTCCCTGTACCAGAAAAACGCGGTTCGTCACTATGGAAAGGTAAATTCAAGTAGTTGTGTGACAACAATACCAATAGCTTTTTTCTTCAGTCCCAACATACAATACGTTTTATGACCCAACCCCCCAAGCCTAGCGGAAGCTTGTATTGTGTAAATCCTCTGCATATGGATGGTCGCTTTCTCGTGCAGGTCAGCAGGCGGAGGTGGGCAATGGGCTGCAGCTCTGCTGCTGATCCTCAGAAGCAAGGGCTGACCTACAGGAGCTCAGATCCCCTTAGGGGAAGCCTGCTGGCTTTGGAGCCATCTGAGAAGCAGGAGATGAATACAGTGTACTCTCGTACATTGAATCAGACTCTGTGGCTCCACAGCAAAGGCCCGTGGTCCCTCTGGAGCAAATGATAATGAGTATTTTAGCTTATTAATACAAAGTGTTGTGACTATACACAACACAGAACAAACAAACGTTATGTGATCTCCGATACCCTGATCCGCATTTATGCTTGCGTAAAAGCCTGAGGCAGGCTCATTTAGGATATCGAGCCATAAGGTTTAACCACTGCATCCCCCAAAGATGGCAGACTAGGCATTTTCTGTGTAACTGAGATAATTTTTATAAAAGCATTTCACCTTTTTTGTTTGAAGTTGATTTTGAGCATAACACTTTTTAATTTTTTTTGTGTGTTCTGTAATACAGCACGCTTTGCTAGACATCACATGTAATGAATCATTTACGTCAACCTGAAATATCCGCAACGTGGCCCTTAAAATGCTGATAAAGGTGATCTAGCAACCTGCAAGGGATGCTGGGCCGAGCGAAGAGACCTTACAGCACAGAGCGCTCCAGCGAGGGGGGCCGGGCCGCAGCCTCGCGGTTGGGAAGCGCGTGTTCAGGTTTAAGAACCAACATCCTTTTGCATGTAAATCAACTGGAGATGAGGGTCCTGTGCCCACCTGGAGATTGGAAATCTCTCCTTTGAGTCTAGCTGGTAGACTTGGATATTGCATGTGTAGAGTACATCATTCAGTGTGGAGAACTCGTGCTTTCGATGCATGTGTGGAAGTCATGGTGCAAACCACAAAGGGCTTCGAGTTCCTACTGAAACCTGTTCGTGGCCTCAGAAAGGAAGGGTAAAGCTGTACCTTGTGTAAGGAAATTGCTCTAAAAACTGCTTCCAAACTTCCCCAGCTAAAGTTTCCCCACTTGAAAACTTGAACAGGTTTTAAATTAAGAGTTTACTTTCCAATAGCTTGTGGAAGACACGGGTGACGAGCTGCTGCACTTGGCACATCCGTGAGGAAGCCATGTGTTTGTCGAGTGTTGTATCACATCTGTGGGAAAGGCTGCAGCTGCTCGTAACTGCGACTGTGAGAGATCTGCTGACCTGCTGGATTCACAAACAGTGTTGAGTTATCGCTTAACCTTTTAAAAAAGTTTTGGGTTTTTTTTTTTTATAAGAGTTTATAACTGTACCTCTTTTCAGAAGCCCTGAATGTGCGATGGTAGAGGAGAACATGAAGACATTGAAAGAATAAACCTGCCAAATGTCATACTTGCAAGGACCTACTGAAATTCAGGACAAAATCCAAATTCAGGTAAATTCTTAAGTTGCCATCTGTTCTGTTCACAAGTATCTTTTATATGCTATAAATACACCGTACTGTAACAGCTTCCCAGCTGTGAAGAACCCATTTGCCTGACTGTTCTTTTAATTCCTCCATAAAAGTTTGGGTTTGAAGTTGTCCATCTGCCTAGATGTCAGTGTGATAGGCGTTAATAAAACATAATGTAAAGAATAAATTAAATCATCTGCTAAAATTAACGGGAAAAGGCTCTATTCACCATAGCAGAAAATACAATAGCATGGAGAAACTGAGCCGCCTGAGTTGGTCATCGTGATTGTGAGACGTGGAAATGATAAAGGGGGCGCCTGGGATCTGGTCCAGCGAGGCTGTGCCCCACTCTGAGCGCCTGAGTAACCCCGTTCCTGGCTTATGTGCACGTAAACCTAACGCTAAATAAGGTGTTATTTGAAGGGAACAGCTTTTAGATTCTGGTACAGCTATACAGCTATTGAAGATTTATTTTACTGTTCAGTGTAACCCTTAGCCGGTGCGGTTTTATCGGGAAGGCAAGAGGACTGTATCCCCCCCGTGTCACTGCTGTGTTTGTGCTGGGCTACAGCTTAGAGCTGTAACCAGACGTCCTGCCAGGATTTCCCCGTGAAGTGGTTTATAAGCGTCGGCGTGCGCCTCGTGCCCACGTGCCGAGTCGGCTGGGCGGGAGCTGTGTGAACGGGAGCAGGGCTGAGGTGCCAGCCTGCTGCCGGACCCACGCGAGCTACCCCCTACGGGCTGGGAGGCTGCAGAACACGAGCGTGCCACGCTTGGGGCGCCGGCAGCGTCTGGCACGTGCTCATGGCTCGTGCCGCTCCAGCAACAGGATCTTGGCTTGGGCTAAGCATGAAGAGGGTTAGGGAGATGGCGAAGGCAAGTTAACCTTGCTAGTGACAGCGGGTGAAACGGGGGGTGATGGGCACAAGGGACAACCTGGAAGGTTCATGTTGGACATCAGGAAAAGTGTCCTTGCCAGAAGGGTAGTACAGCACTAGGAGAGGTTGTTCAGGGAGGTTGTGGGGTATTTCTTCATCCCTGGAAGTTTTTGGGACTTGTTTGGATAACACCACGGCTGACCAGGTCCAGCCTTTGTGGTCATCTTGCAAGTGAGAGGTTAGACTACAAGACCTCTGGAGGCACCTTCCAACAGACTTGTTTGAGTTGATGCTTGCTCAGATCAAAGCTCTCTCTCGAGCAGCGATCAGGAGCGGGCACTTAGGGAAAAGCAAAGGACAAGCCGTACATATTTGTCCTCAGTATTCTCCTACCAGCTGGCAACAAGGGGTTAGGCACTTCCCAAATGGAAGGTCTTGTCCTTGTATTTATTTCGTAAGCTTGGAAAAGTTTGGTTGAGATGTTTTAATTTTTTTATCCAGTAATTATATCAGCTGTGAGATATATCACAATTGACCTTGTTTTAGAAAGAGTTTTGGGTTTGATATTTAATGGAAGGGTGTTTTTTTGTGTTTTTTTTTTTTAATGAGAAAAATATTACAAATTTAATTGCATTTTCCTGGGGCACTGTCAGCTCTGCCTTACTGCTACTTTGGGTAGGCAGGAGAAGATGTTCAGACCCCTGTTTATTAGTCGATCGCTCAAATTCTTCTGCACCATCCCTTGGCCCTCTGTGCTCGGGCTCCTCAGTCGGCCGGTTTGGGAGCGGTGGGCTTTCCCTGCCTCGACCAGCCACACAGTTCGTGCCTCGGTAACTGAGGTAAAACCAGGCAGGGGTTATGCAATTCCTAGCATTAAAACGGGCAGCTCTGATTCAGCTTCTTCGGAGGCTTAGCTGGGATTTTAAGGTTTGCAGCATTTTCCCCAATTGCCAAGCACTGAATCATTTGCGTGTCTCCTCCTGTTCCATGTATTTTATTTTATTTTTTTTTCAAACCGGGCACTGGTCCTGGGTTTGTCTCCAGCGTGCCTCGACACCTGAGTCTGTTTCATTACATTATTTTAGAAATCTGCTGTGATTACTTCCTAATCCCTTTGTGCACATCTCCTGGCCTTCTCCTGGAAACAGGGATTAACCTTCTGTGACATTTTTGATCTAGCTAGCCATGGAATATGAATCACTTCTTCTGCTGGAAAAGGGCTCTGAGCTGTGTGCAGCCTGCCTTCGGAGGCGCACAGCACCTCCTTTCTCCCCCCCGGTGCGCAGACCCCTGGGTGCCGTGCCCTGGAGGACACCTCCGCCTGGGTGGTGGCGTGTCCAGCAGTCGTCCTCTCGGGCAGGACACTTTCGGTACGGTGCAGCCCTGGAGGCTCGGTGACGCGCGCGGCGATCCCCCGGGCGCGCCCCGCGGCGCCTTGCTGTGCCGCTCGCTAACGGTGTCCGTCCAGGCTGTGCGTCCTCCCGGCAGGGCGCCGGGGCGTGGGGCTGGGCAGCGCGGCGGTCGCCTCCGCCAGCTACCGGCCTCCCGCGGGAGCTGCTCCCGGGCCCCTCCCGAGGCACCGCACCCACGCCGGGGGCTGTGGCGCTGGAGGAGCGGGCCCTGTTCGTGGTGTTCCCCACTCCTTGCATGCTCTGGCTATTCCCGTTGTGCAGCAGCACATGAAAATTATCTCAAAGGTTCCTCTGTGTGCGTACCAAAGCTAAAAAGGATATGTCATGCATGAGAAACCGGTGAGCTCGTGGGGATGCTTTGCTTTATCCCGCCCCCATCGTAACGCTTGCATGTTGATCCTACGGATCTTCTTCTGCTGGCTTTTTTCTGGGCATTTTCCTACCAGCTCTTTATGCCTTGAAAACAAACAAGGTCCCTTTGGAGATGAACGGGATATTTCATGAGGGGAGCAGCAGTGCGCCCGTTCAGCTCTGTACCGTCTCCCGGTCGCCTTACAAAGGCTTACGGGAACTCAGCGGATCCTCTGCTCGCACCCAGGCAAATAGAACTGTACTTTAGGAACTCTGATATGTGTGTATATACATACACACACCCCCTCCCCGCGTGTTTGGTTTTGTTTTTTTTTTTTAATCCTTCCCTTTTTAGTGGCCTGCTTATGTATTTGATGTTGTAAGGGTGGAAGGTTTGTAGAGGGGCCACGATGAAGGCCAGAGATGGAGAGACGTAACAGCAAAAGGAAAAACCAAACCACAACACCACGGATCCAGAAAGCCCAAGGCTCATGTACAAATAGGCAAGACTACTGTGAGCAGCAGTTATTTTCTGTCTTTATTTTTTGATATGTTACGGGTTATTTTTAATGTTATTGGGAGGGGGGAGTCCTTTACTTCAGACAATGTGACTTTTACTGTCGGTGTACGTGGCAGCGGCGCTCGGTACCACCGCGGTGTTCAAGGGTCTGTGAGGGAGATTTCTGCCGTAAACCTGGAAGGTGATACCTCTGTCTCCTCATATTGCGTCATCCTGAAGCTCGACAAGTTGTCAGTGGCGAGGTAATTATTTCTACCAAGACATTAAAAACATAACTCGCACTTCTAAGGTAGGCAGCGCCGTGAGAACGTTCAGGTTTATGAGAAACCGGTGAGCTCGTGGGGACGCTTTGCTTTATCCCGCCCCCATCGTAACGCTTGCATGTTGATCCTACGGAAATGAAACTCTGCTTGCTGTTAGCTGAGCACGAGGTTTAACTGTGTTTGTAGTTTGCGAGGGCGAGGGAATGCCACAGTTGGAACCCCAAGGGAGCCGAAAAACCCCAGCGGGGCTGTCCAGAAAACACTGTTGCGTCCCACGAGAGCGCGATGGTGCTGTTCCCCGTTCGCAGATTGCTGCTGATGTCGAGAGCAGCCGGTGTGCGCGGAAGCGGCCGCGTCTCCCGGCGGTGACTCCCTGGATCTCGGGAGCACCGAGGTTGCCGGGAGCCGTTGTCAGGAGCTGGGTGGCCAAGGCTGTCAGCAGGCTGTCGCTTCTTATTTTTGCTTTGCAAACTCCTGAGAAGGGGGAAACGTTTTGGAAGAGCGAGACAAAGACCAGGGAACCAGGGGAGATGTTTGGAGGGGCAAAGGGAGCCTGGGGAAGAGGAGTGACGTCATCTTGATGATGTACCAGCCCAGAGGAGCACCTGGGGAAGCAAAGTGACGTCATCTGATGACATTCCAGCCCAGAGGGCCACCTTGAGCCCCAGTGAGAGGCATGGAAGCGGTAGCGTGAATGGGGGTTAACCAACTGGGAGTAAGTGAACCCCAAATACAACACTGAGCTGACCCTGTATTTCAGGATAGTTGTTTACGTGAAGGAGTGGCTTTGGCAAAGCTGGTGACTTTTGGTTCTTTATCACGAACGAGCTTTAGGAATACTGATTATTAGTCATGGATGACAACAGTTTTCTTATTAAAAATCTTTAAGGTATAATAATTCTTTCTTTTCTACCTTACTGTTGAATTTGAACCTTTCCTCCCTCCCTCCATAAAAAAAGGGAGAAAATGAATCTGGATTATTTCCCAGCAGTGAACCTATTGGAAGAGATGTGGGAGTCCAAGATGCCCATTCCTACGTGGGGGTGCCTCATCTGCTGGCTTGGAGCTACCACGCTTTCGCCTCGGACCTCAGCTACGTGACTGAGGCTGCTGCTTAGGGCATGGCTGAGCCAAGTTAAATTCTCTGCTCTCCCCTTCCTCTGTGTCCTAGCTGGGCTTTAACACCTTGCTTCACCCCTGGGCTCTGCCTCGGGTACCCTGTTGTAGAAGTTTTGCTTGATATTGGACAACGAAATAGAAATTTGGCTGCGAGTTGGAGAGATCAGCTAGGATGTTCCTCTCCCACATGAATAGAGAGGCCACCGGGCTGCTGGCTGACATGCAAAGCAATCCTTGGTGTTGTGAGGAATATTCTGGTCTTGATAAGAAATCCTCTGTGTACTTGCCCAGCAAATATTGAGATTTAAAAACTTTTCAGAGAGGAAAGTGGGTCTCCAGTAGCACTATTAGCATTTTTATTAGAAGCCTAAATAGAAATTGCGACCACTACCATACAGCTCTGCAGAGTTTTCAAAGGACTCTATGAGGATTTGTTTTCTCTCTTAAATCAAAATAAATGAAGAGAAACATGGAACAGTAAAAAAAATTAATAATTCTTCAAGTATTTATGGATAGAACCTGTATTTCTCACAACCGGCCGTGACTGTTCCCATGGACGTGGCTGTACCGCGGAGCGCACAGCGCGCGGGAAGCCGGCTGGCACCGTGTGCTCCGTGCTCAGCGGGTGGGAAGCAGGATGAGCGCGGGGGTGATGGGTTGCCGGTCCCTGGCGCATTGGCTGTGGTACCTGTACGCAAGTCCTGAAATCACGGGACTGTGCTCTACGGTTCCCCTGCCTGGTTCCCAAGTGTCATTTCCCTGCGGAAGAGTGGTCGGATGCTTGGCAGAGCAGAGTGAGAGGACGTTGGGTAGTGTCTCGGACAAGCTGCTGGGGTCTGCGGGTGCCTGGAGAGGGTGCTTTAGTATGTTCACCCATGGAGGGGCAGGCACAGGCAGATTTTGATGAGTGTGGCAGCAGATACTTGTTTTCTTAACAGCTGGGACCTTCTTCGCTAGCTTTGTCACCAGCGTAGCAGCGTTTCATACATGTGCCACGTAGTATAAACACCAGATTGCCTCCCTGCCTGCCAAATTCTCAGGACATTGGTGCCCATGAAGCTGCTCTGAGAGTGCTGAGCAATCATGCCAGCGTTTGGTACGTTAGCGTTTGCTCACAGGACACGACCACGCTGAGACAGGGACGGTGCGTTACCAGCTCGGTGTCATACCGAGAGCGCCACTGCTCGCGCCGTCTCGCACCCAGCAGAAGGTAACACCGATCTGAACGGGACTGAAAAGGGAGCCCATCACCATTAATGAGGATGTTAACCTTCTCCTTGGAGGATGGCTGAGACCCACGAATGAGGACGTTAACCTTCTCCTTGGAGGGTGGCTGAGACCCACGAATGAGGACGCTAACCTCCTTGGAGGGTGGCTGAGACCCACGAATGAGGACGTTAGCCTCCTTGGAGGGTGGCTGAGACCCACAAATGAGGACGTTAACCTCCTCCTTGGAGCATTTAGGTGCTTGGCAAGTCAAGCTGCTCATATCATGGGTTTGCTCCGTGTTTCCCATTGATCCCATGCAGTTCCTGGATTAGCAGAATATGGCCACACAGAGGTCTTCTAACTGCACGAGAGGTTTGTTTCTTGATTTGCATTTTTTCTTAATTAGCTCTTTAACTTCAGTGGCCTTCCAGGGCTGCCTCTCACCACTCCTGTGTTAGTTCCCAGAAGCCTTGCTTTTGCACATCTTTTCCCCCATTTTCTCCAAGGAGAGTATTTTTCAGTAGTTCCTGCCTTTGTAGAGAGTAATGGATGCTATATGCAAAGGCAGAGCTCCCTCCCCTTTCATTTCGATATTGCCTTACGCTCCCGGGCTACTGGGCAGTACGGTAGAGGACGTTCTCAGACTTGAGAGCTCTCTCACAAATTTCTAACAATCTGTTGTTTTCTCTTTTGTCAAATGCCCCTTGACAATATGCTAAGTTTTTCATCTTATCTCCCTGTAATTCCCAGCAGTGGAAACGTGGAAGTGAGAAAAAAGAGGAAGTGGGAAAAGGGAAACCGCGGCGGGAGGAGCGCAGGGTGCCCAGCAGCAGCTCGCACTCCCTCCGCCTCGGTGCGCTAACACTTCTGGTTTGAACCGTTAATTGCTCTTGTGCCTTTAACTCTTTGGCAAAAACTTTGGGTTTAGGTATTACACTGGGAAAATCCACTGCTTGGTGTAAAAGGAGCGAGGGAAAGGCTTGATTGCCTTTAATTGCTGGCCTCTTTTTACACACCAAAAAAATAAACATTGTGCTTTCCTAAAAACTCTCTCATGCTGGATTTTCAGCTTCGCTGAACAGCACACACTTCTTAAAAGTGCTGATGTCCCACTGACCCCGTCCTCCTAAACCGGACTCCTTCCGTACAGGCAGTGACTGGCTGGGGGGGGGCTGTGAGAAGGGAAAGCTTGGGTTGCTGTGGTCCTCGTACAGCCCGAGGGAAACAAGAACGTTAGCTGGGTATTGCTGCAGCTCGTACGGCGTAATCGGAACTGTTACATAAAAATAAACAGCGCTCCGGCTTACACCCAGCGGGACCACCCAGCCTGATCTTGAGATGCAAAGATTTTCCTCAGATTGTAGTTCCAGGAATCTTAAAATATTTTCAGGCCAGGCTTAAAGGTTTCACACTGGGATGGTGATAATGAACGCGGATGTGGCCCTGGGTAGCAGATATTACCTTTACAGTAATCTGGAGAAAAAAGTAATAATAGAAAAGACAAAACCCCCTACATTTATGATGGCAAACTGAAAAAATCAGGGAAAAAAAATATTTAACTTATTTTATATTGTCTTTTCATAGAACCATGAAACCGTTTGGGTTGGCAAAGCCCTTTAAGCTCCCCCAGCCCAACCGCTCCCCTACCCCTGCCATCCCACCCCCAAACCCTGGCCCTCAGCACCGCCTCTGCCCGGCTGTTAAATCCCCCCAGGGCTGGGGACTCGACCCCTTCCCTGGGCAGCCCCTTCCAGTGCCTGACAGCCCCAAGGGGAAGGAATTGTTCCCCATGCCCAACCTCACCCTGCCCTGGCACAACTTCAGACCATTTCCTCTCATCCCATCGCCCATTTTCCTGGGTTTCGGTTTTACCGTCAGTCACTATTTTTAAATAGGCAGTAGTGGCTGGCACAAAAGGCGTGAGTTTGCATGTATGACTTAAAACTGAAAATGTTGTATGTGACAATTTTCCATAGAGAAATGTTATGTCAAAGACTGCATGTGTGAGAGAGCTGTAAGAGAAATCCGTGTTCAGTGCTCAGCTGAACTCCTAGATCCTGGTAAATTGCCTTCAATTTGTGAACTTGTCTTCCATCTGTGTCGTGCGTGGGGACAGGCAGCAGCCTGCGGAGCCAAATGGGGATGTCGCTGCTGAGAGGAGTCTCTGACACGCCGGTTCCTGCACTGCCTCATTGGCAAAGCTGGGAAGAAGATACATGACCAATGTAAGGAAAAAAAAAAAAAAAAAGCTATGACATGCGTCAGGCTTCAAGGGGCATCGTTTACAGGCTGGAAGCAGGGGGGTGTTTGCGCGGTGGGCGCCGGGCGCTTTCTGCTCGGGTGCGTTACAGCACCGAAGGCACGGTTAGCAGAACTGATGTGTTTTCCTTTTTGACGTCGTTACTGGTCCTAATGAAATGTAGTAATCCTACAGGAACTACATTGCTGCCCCTGCATGTTTGCAATGCTTAGGAAAGCCCAAGTCCTACAAAGATTCTGAGCACCAGAAATGCCCGTTTTGTCTGCTTTTTTCTTTCGCTAGTGTTATCGGTAGGCTTTGACCTTATGGGACAGAAGAAATGATTCGGTTCGGTCCAAAAGTTTCTTGAGAGATGTCAGATCTGGGGTTTGTGGAAGGTTCTTCCTTTCCGTGTGCGCTTAGGAAAGCAGCGGGGGAGGAGGGAGCGAGGGGGGCGCACAAACCTCTATGTGCCTGGTTTTTATTTTTTATTTTTTTTTAACCAGAAAAAGTTTTCCACTGCCTTGGAAAATCGAAGTTAATGAGCATACTGGGTTTGACGGTATGAAGTGTGCATCGCAGCAAGCACAAAGATGACTACGGAGCAGTACATGCTGGGTGGCTACGAAGAGCAAGCCTGTGTCAGCCGGCCCAAGTTGGCTTTCCAGTGGGTCATGTTTTCGGTGAAACATTTCCAGAGGTCTGCAGGCTCTCTGGACTCGTCTGTTGCCTGGGAAACTGCACTCCGTAAATTAGGGTAAGGGGAAAACACGCTCATGAGAGGTGTACTTTTTGTAATCCTGACTGTATTCTTCACAATGAACATCCCAGCCAGGGTTTGGCTGTGGACTTGACGAGCCTTTTCATCTTTGTACAGCGCGGAGAGTAAGGCTGGGGCGTTTTTTTCGTAAGCAATGCACAGTTGCATAGGAGGTTAAATATTACGCAGGGACAGGTCTTTTCCAAGTGTATCAGAGGATGTGTTGTAGTTATAAAATCTCTTCCTCTCAGTGTTCACGGCTGCTGTGCTGCGCGTCTTTGCTGCCTCGTATGCAGAGTGGACCTCCAGGGGAATGGCTGAACCCTTCCCTCCCAAACCCGGCGTAATTGAAAAAGCCAAGAGAGAATAAGGATTGCCTGAACTCTTATAGCTCTAATCATTTTTTATCCTGTAGGTGTCCCCTCTTTTCTTAGCACTTGTGCTTTTCGAGAACATGAGCTTAAATTTTTATAAGGGATATAGAGGAGGCAGATTTACTTAATATGTGGTAAAGCACAGAACATCGACTTTGGAAATTGTTAAAATAGAATAATTAGACTGGGCACTCCAGACGCTGAAACTTGAGTTGCATACCATTTCAAATGAGCGTTTTGAAATACGCTAGGAGCATATGATCATAAACGTATCATTTTGAACTTCCTCTGAAAAAAAAGAAGAAAACCAGATCATGTTAAAATACTGAGCAGTGCCTCCTACCTTGGCCAATCAACAGGACAAAAGCTAATTGTTTCTACGGACCCCAGTTCCTTGGCAGACACCAAGTCGGACATGATTTGCACTGAGGAGGATGGAGAAGGCAAAGGCAAACGTACATCCTACGGCTCGCCCTTTCTTGGCCTCGGCCGGTGGCTGCTGGCCCTCTGGGCTCCCTCGGAGGCCACCTGCCCGCTTGGTCGCGGCGTCCCGAGCTGCGCTGAGCGCTGGCTTTGCTCCATCTCAGCAGAGCTGCAGTTCCCCAGAAGCTGGTTCCTGGGTCCGGCCTCTCTGCCTTTCCTCCTGCCAGGCTTTTCTTTTCAGTGGTGGACTGAATTCATTGGCTCAAAAGGAATTACCTTTAAAACACACTTACCGTGTCAGTTCTGGACTGGCAACAAGAGAAACCAGTTCTTACATTTGTGTGCGTGGGCAGCAGGAGTCACAGACGTACCCAGACGAGTTTCTCCGAGGAAACTTGCTGAAAAGCTAATGGCTTTTCTGGTAGTGAATCCATTCTTTCTCTGGGGTTAAGCCATGTGGTAGCTGTGGGCACCGATATCTCTGTCAGGGTTCTCCAGACGTGGTCTCTGCCTGAGTGTCAAGCTGCTGCTAGGGAATGAATGCTCCAATCCATACTAAAGATTATTTTCCAAATTGAATGGAATTGAGAAGTTGACATGGGCACAGTCCCCAAACTGTCACACCTGTGTACAGAAGGTAATGACACAGGACACGCTGCAGTCTTCTGGACTGGTGGAGTTTATTTTTAACTCTGTAATTGGGGTACGTTAGGGAAATCTGGTCTTCATCGCCACTCAGCTTCCTCCTCAGCTCCCTGGTGGTAAAGATTTACCTCGCTTGGCTGTTATCGTACGATATTTACTTACACTCCCTCTATATCTTTTTTTTTTTTTTTTTTTTTTTTTTTAAAAGGGATT
>NW_009259716.1:713673-721044 GCF_000687185.1 Egretta garzetta | reverse complement strand
AAGTTATGTTAGAAAAATCATGAGGCTCTGTTTTTTAGATGGGCGTTGAACCTGGGCTGTCCCACCCAGCTCTGCCCGTGGCCCAGAGCGCTCCCCAGCAGGGCACTTAGCAGTGTGGCGAACCTGGTACGCGGGCTTTGCTCTGTCACATTCTCCCCACGGGAAATCTGCAGAACCGCCACGATGTGCCATCTCCTGTGGCGAGATGATGTTTGTGTCTGTTGATGTTTGTATTTATGGGCGTGTTAGAAAAGGTGGTGTTGAGGAGAGAGCTGGCTTGCTTCCTTGGTGGTTCTGGGAATTCCTTCCAGGGCTGCTGCTGTCTGCTGAGGAGCCCCATGTGCTGCCCAAGTCACCTTTACTGCTGAGCGCAGGTCCTGACGTTACAGCATACAGTTGTCTCTGCTTTTAGAGATTTTATTTATTTTTTTTAAGATCCGGGTCCAATGGGTGTTTTCAAGACAAGGTCTGGCAACTTTTGGAGAGTTTGGTGTTTCCATGGATCTTTGCTGGAACATCACGCACCATAGCCTGTGGACAATAGTGAATGGCAAGGTAAAGACTGGTCTTGACTCACAGTGTGATTGCCCAAAGGTAATCAAAAAAGTCAGTTCAGTTCCTTAGTAGAAGTGGCTTCAGCAAACTCGAGATCTCTCCGTGTCATCCTTTGAATACATCAAAAGGATTAATGAAATGTTGCCCGTCCAACCTGACTCCAGGTGCCATGTTTGTGGTTTGAAATCTGTATTCTAGCTTTTGAGGCAGTCATGTTGTGGGTTTCCCTCATCTTTGATGGTAACACATAAAGCAAAACTGCTTTTTGCTTTCAGAAAAAAAAAAAAAGAATGCTTTAGAGAGAAATGTGTCTCAAATACAAGTTTCATAAAGCACAAGTTGTACACAGCTTTCTTGTTCACAGTATCATTCCTTCTAAGCAGAACCGCCATTTATGGTGGAGAATTTCAGAACTGCTTTAAAGTTTTATTTTCTAGTGCCATGATGTTGCTTCTTAAGGTTTTGTTCCTGGGCAGGTACGGACAGGTCTTGCTGCAGCTGGCTTAATCTCTTTATGTTGAATTACCAATTCTATCCTATGTTTATGATGGGGCAGATGTCTCCGGGAAATTTTTCTTTCTCTGAAGAAGAGCACTATATTGTGCTTTTAAAGCACGAGATTCAAAGGCTGGAGAAAGACCCCTCATAAATGATTAGTTGTGCTTGGAGCACGGGCAGAGTACCCATAGGGCTGTGAATCAGCTGCAGCAATTATGGGGGAATGAGAGATTTAACACAGAGTATTATGCTGAAGAGGAATACAGGGATATCTTACGTCCCTTAACTTCTGAATGAAAAAAGCAAACACCTGATTAAAACCCCAGTATATGGCTCAGCCTACGGAATTGCTGTCAGGAAACGCTTACATTAATTCTGGGCTACGCAAGCAGCAGTTATTAGCATTCAGTTTTATCCAAGAGTTGTATTCTCTGGTGGACCTGTAACAATAAAAGTCTGCTTCAACTAAGTTTTATATTCTGCTTAAACATGTCCCATCTGCTTGGAGCATCTCATCTCTTGTTCCTAAAACACTTCTCGGGTTGCCTGATTTTTCACCTCCCCTATTTTGGAGTGTCATAATTCATTGCTTCCCTATTTTGGAGTGTCATAATTCATTCCTTAAAGAAGCAAGGATTGAGTCTACCTGAGGCTCAATCAGGGTCAAACATTAGCATCTATGTAACCGAAAGCTCATTTTTTACCCTCATTTAATTGCAGAAGTGGAACAATGGGATAATCCAATCTACTCGCCACTCTAAATAATTCCAGTCACTTTATTCAGATTCCGGAGAAGTGACTGCCAGCAGCCTGGGATTTGCAGCAGCAGGTATTGCTTTGTGCTTAACAAACCACAGATAACTGACAGCCCCTTCAAGTCGGGAATGGTCCGTTTTGTGATGCAAAGCAGACCGCTTGGTGGGGAATAACCTCGTGTATCTATATGCAGGATTAAATCCCAGGCAGAAAGCACAGGCAGATGTATTGCAGATTGTATTGCTGTCTCTTTTTCCTGCAGTAAAAGTGAATCTTTCACAGCCCTTGAGAGTCAGGCAAGCGCGTGGTTAATGCCTGCCCGTGTTTGGTGTGCCTTAGAACGGAACCTTCCGCTGCCTCCCTGAAGCACAAGCAGTTCCTTGCTGTGATTGAGTAGCTTTCCCTAGTAAGAATCTTGTGATGGAAGATTTACATGTTAGGGAAGAGTACGCCTCCAGCATAGGTAAGCGATATTCCTGACATCATCGATAATCAAAGTGCTCAAGAGCTCGGCAGTCTTCTTCAGCAAAGACTGCCTTCATCCCTCTCATCAGTTATAGGCAAGGCTGGGGCTTAGTGGGTCTATTATTTTTATTTATTTATTTATTTAAAATGGCTTGACATGCAGGTTTTGAGAAGCTGAGGTTTGCATTCTTAGAGCTTGCAATCCGTGGAGATAACTCTGATAGCCAAAGTGATCAGATGGTGCTTGGGAGCCTGCTAGTCCAGCTCTGTGCCGCCGCAGTGGTGTGTTCTCGGTAGCTGCCACTTGTAAACCTGCCAGCATCTTAGCGCCTGAAACGTCAGTGAAACATTTCTGGGGATGCTGCCAAAGGGAACTGCTCCGTGCGTTTGGCCCTTCTCCTCCTCCCTGGCTGGTGCTTCCCCAGATCGCTGCTGGAGATCAGCCCAAGCGACGCCTGCCTCTCTGTGCCCTGCGCGGACGGAGGCACGCGCGCAGGGCCGTTTTACTTGTCCAAATATTTCCAGATGGGTGGCTAGGGACGTCTTGCACGGGGTGACGTGCTCATGAGCTAACTGATCCAACAGCAACCGCTCGAAAGTGACCCCCCTCTAAAAGGAACTGTTAAACTGGTGGGTTGAGTGAACTCCCACTGACGTTGTACGGAGAATTCTTTGGAAAATCTTTCAGAGCCCCAATGAGTTAAAAAGCAATCTATGCATTCTGAAAGCTGCACTGAAGGGCAATATGATATTTTTGTATTCTTGTGGTAAAAAATGATACTTGCAGAGGTGTTTAAACTTGAAACAACATGCAGGAGGAGAGCAGGTGTCGGGCAGACTTTGAAGAGCAGGTCTGGATGCCTCAGCAAAACTCCCGGCGGTGGTGGGAGCCCTTTGCTGGCAGGCGAAGCAGCTTCCACCCCGAGCCCGCCCCTGCCCGAACGGTGCTCCCGCTTAAATGCGGCTGATCACATTCAGATTTGCTTGGTTTAACGTATAATTGTCCAAAGCTACAGGCAAATACTAATCTCCCAATTAACTGTTTTACTGGATTGTAAACCCCAGCGTTCATAGAATCACAGTTTAGCGTGGAAGGGTCTCTGGAGGCCACCTGGCTCATTTTTGGGTCAAACTCCGAGTGTCACCAAAGATGGGTATTTCACAGCCCCTCAGGGCTTTTTCTGTTGCCATTGCCTTATTGGGGAGCGTTTAGTCAAACCAGTTACGTTAGCACACGAGTGCCACGTTACCACATCGACCCATTCTCGTGCCCTCCCCTGTCACCCGCGGCGTTAAGCGGGAGAGCTAGCGGGGAGTCAAGGAGCCTTGCAACGGGACTGGGACCTGGGCTGGGGAGGGTATCGGATCAGGTGCACCACCTCTTCCTTATTCCAGTACGGGATAGTTCTTGTGTTGTATAGCTCCTCTGCAGGTGCTTGCATGTTCTTATTTAAGCCTCTGTAAGCGAATCTCTCATAGCTGCATCAAGATTCCTAAATTCTCCATTAAAAAAAAAAAAAACCAACAACAAACCTATTCTGCATTGGAGGGGGGGAAAGTCTCTGGAGGCCACCTGGCTCATTTTTGGGTCAAACTCTGAGTGTCACCAAAGATGGGTATTTCACAGCCCCTCAGGGCTTTTTCTGTTGCCATTGCCTTACTGGGGAGCGTTTAGTCAAACCAGTTACGTTAGCACACGAGTGCCACGTTACCACATCGACCCATTCTCGTGCCCTCCCCTGTCACCCGCGGCGTTAAGCGGGAGAGCTAGCGGGGAGTCAAGGAGCCTTGCAACGGGACTGGGACCTGGGCTGGGGAGGGTATCGGATCAGGTGCACCACCTCTTCCTTATTCCAGTACGGGATAGTTCTTGTGTTGTATAGCTCCTCTGCAGGTGCTTGCATGTTCTTATTTAAGCCTCTGTAAGCGAATCTCTCATAGCTGCATCAAGATTCCTAAATTCTCCATTAAAAAAAAAAAAAACCAACAACAAACCTATTCTGCATTGGAGGGGGGGAAAAAAAAGAGTATTTTTTAAGACGACAAAATAATTTGATTTTGAAGATACTTTTTAGATATCTTAAGTGTTAAAGATTTGATACATATTTAAAAAATTGGTCTTGAAAGCCAAATTTTTAGTGGTGAGAATCTGGCAAGCATATTAAAAAAATGAAGAACTTTGATATGTGTACATGCAGCAACATTTGCATGGCTTTCTGTTAGAGCAGTGCAATATCAGCAGCTAAATTTAAGTGACCAGGATGACTCCAACCGTATTTGCCTGCTGAAGGGCTGGAAGGCTTTTGTCGGAAAGCATAGGATGACTCCAGAAGAGGCGACGTGGCAGCATAACGGAGATCATAATGCCAAACGTGACCAGGTCTTAAACGATTGATGCGATTTTAGGTCTTTTTTTATTTCATCTATTTAACTCAGCTTGGGGTTAATTAAAGACTTTTTTCTCCTAGTAAGATGGTTGATGTACCCACATGATAATTCTGTATAGCTACAGATGTGTCAAATACTTTCTGCAATGACCAAGTAAAATAATATTGTTTAGAATAAATTAATTACAAGAAACAACGATATGATTTTCTGAAAAGCTTAACTATGCAAAGTGTTAGTGCTTTATCTTAGCCAAATCAGGGTTTCCATTCTTGCTCCTGAGGGGTCAAAAATGAAGTATTTAAGTCTACAGAGAACTTTCAGGTTTTGGGGAGGGGAAGAGTTGGTTCTAGGGATGGAAACCTAGAAGGTTTGTCTCGCTGGAAGATGCGACACCTTTGAGCTCGTTACATGCTACTGAAAGGCCTGGAAATTGGACTTAATGTTGCAAAGCCAACAAGAAAGGCACCTGGTCCATATTTTTCATTTCTGGCCAGAAATAGAGGCTTGCTGATGATAACTGCCTGCCTCTCAGTGAGTGCGTAATGATTTTCAAACCAGTTGTGTGAACCCAGTAACCACATCAATCAACGTGCTTGAAAAGGAAGCCACCCACACTTACTGAACGTGTGATCGGATACGGAGGTCACGGATGACTCTGAAGTCCCAGCTGAAAAACAAGAAGCTTATATTTTAATTTTTTATTTTTTTTTTAAGATAACCAGGATCTGGAGGAGTGAATGCAAACGTGTAACTTTGGTGCCCTCAAACACCATTTGTATGAGTGTTTGGAGGCTTTTTGGCAAACTGAAGCTGAATGCACCTGGGATTTATGGATTTTGGTGGATCCACACACAGTGTGCACCAGAGTGACGGTGCTAACTGCTGCGGCAGACCCGCTGGGGTTCCTGCACGTACCAGGCCTTCCCGTCTGCTGAGCTAAAGGGATGATCTGCAGGGACTTGCAGAGATTTGGACGATTTTCCTGCAAGGCTGAAATAGCATTAAAGGTTTGCGGACGGAACCCGATCAAAGGAGGTAGGCGGTGGCCTTGGGCTGAAGATTGCCTCTCCTGCCTGTAGCAGAGGTGGGGGGCAGCGGCTGGATGGGCCGCGGGAGCGATGCCTGCCACATTTGGTTTTGCTGGAAGCAAAAGGGTTCGCCCGGCGGGATGGTGCCTGTCGTTATGGCACATGTCCTTGCCCGCTCCGTTCTCCGGTGACCTCCTCTGGCGCAGGCGTGCCGGCGTCCCCTCCTGGCGCTGAAGCTGCAGCCCCGGCTCCCGAGGGGGGAGACAGGTCCGCGTATTGGCAACAGACACTCCCACCTTGCTTGAAATTCAGACCAAAATATGATTGTTTCTACCAGATTTTCAAAAAACTCCTTTTTTCATGGTCAGATTACTTTTTTTTTTTTTTAAATGTCATCTTTGTCGAAACATCAGTCTCTTGTGCTTACCCCCAGCCCTTCCAGGGGGAAGTTGTTCCTATTGGAGAAAATACAGGAAATCCTTTGTGGCTCTTGGATGAAGGTGGGGCTTGTCTGTTTTGGCCGGTGGCCTTAACTTGCTTATTTTTCTGTCCAGTTTCTGAGGAAACTTCCTGGTATCTGTGACCCTGGGCACTCTGTGCTTGACAGCCAGGGTGTAAAAACTTGATGGGAATGTAGAATAAAATCTGCGTGATCCCTGGCGCTGAGTGCGCTCTTGTGAGCTGTGTTTCTGTGAGGGTAAAAATCAAAAAGGAAGCTGGAATGCATTCTTTGTGTTCCGTGGAGGAAAAAACTCCCTTCTTGCCAATATTCAGCCCCGTCCTCTCCTTGATGACGCCTCCCAACTCTTTTACATCACTGCACTAATGGCATCTCAACAGACTTGTTTTTGCTCTTGGTTTGCTCCAAGCTTTTCCACGAGCCGCAGGGAAAACTGATTTTATATATGTCACTTTTAACATGTTCCTCAGCTCGTTATTCACCTTACCTGGAGGAAACGGGGCGCGTAGCGAGAAGTGCGGGAGCAGATCCCCGGAGCGGCCCCGGCGGCCGCCGCTCTGGCTGGGTCACAGCCGGGCCCGAGCTCCGTGGCCGGGCTGGGGAGAACTGGCCTGCTCGGGAGGACCTGTGGCTACAGCTTTCGGAAAGGGTACGGTCTGAGGTACTCGAGAACTTTATTGTTGAATAGTATCCCCAGTGAACAATCCATTTTTAGAATATCAAAATAAGTATGTTTTGCTTATGTAGCCAACCTTAGGACAATGAATGCTTTGTCATTTGTTCTATCCAATTTACTTTAGTAATTAGTGTGGAATAGAAATTGTCTGGTCGATATAATTATCGTATCACACCTTTAGGTGCAGTCGCATCTACTTTTTTATTTATTAAAAACTGTGGTTCTTTTTTTTTTTAAACTCTGCAAACTCATTTTTTTTTGCTAATTAAAAAGTAGGTTGTTGAGACTAACCTGGAGTTGAATAAATCAATAACTCCACACAGAAAAAGAGAACAAATTGTACCTCTGATTTGCATAATGGACAAGATCTGAAATGAATTCCTTGGGTTAATGAGGGTCCTCAGGGTTGTTTGTGGGGATAGGCAGCCTCCCGTGACACCCGAGTGTTACTGATGGAAAAGTGCTGCCCAGCGCCGAAGGGAAGAGGGGAGAACACCAGGAGCAAGCTGGCCGGGGGCTCAGGGTACTGGGGCTTCCAGCTTTAG
>NW_009259716.1:707375-713653 GCF_000687185.1 Egretta garzetta | reverse complement strand
GAGCTCCAGCATCAGCTGAGGATACAAATTCAGATTTAGCCTTGCTTTGAGGTTCGCCCTCCGTTCTAATCCCAGCTGGGGATTTGGCTGAGGCGCAGCTGAGTTCCCAAGTCCCTGTCACACTGACACGAGGTTATCCGTTTCGTTCTCGGAAAGAGAACAGTGCTCCCCGGGGGGAAGGAGGCACGAGCACCCGGAGGCGCACGGGGGCTTGTGCGGCTCCCTTCGCTTAGGAGGTGCCTGAGTCTTAGGGGCGGCGATCGCGGGGCAGGAGCAGGCAGTTACAGCGACACTGAAACGTCCCCGAGTTTCCTATTCGGTTCCTGCTCCGTTACCGTTACCCTCGTGCTCCAGGCTCTCGGCTTCCTCTCTGCGGGAGCGCGGGGCTGTAGCTCCTCTCTGGAATTGGGATCGCTTTTGGAAGCTTGGCGAGGGAGTGCAGTTGGATCCACCTTCACGGGGATGGCAGGAGGTGGGTCCAAGGCAGAAGGGAAGGCCTTTTGCCTCCCCATCCAGTGTAAAATTTCCTGTTCCAAAGCAGCGGGAAGCTGGTGCTATTCAAAGTTCCACTGAGGATGGACAAAAGATGGACTAAGGTCTTGATCATGAACTATATTAACTGAATGTTACCTGGACTATTCACCATGGAAAGGTCACAAACTACTGAAGAAGGGCTTCTAATACAAAATTTAAATGATCTTATTAGCACGTTTCACTATCGCGTGACAGAAATACGGTACGCATCAAGCACAGCGCTATGACTCCTCCTTTTTTCTTGCTTCATACGTAGCTTGAGTATCGCAGCAGAGGAGAGGATCTAATGTAGAGAGATGCTCCAAAGGAGGGAAAGTCCGATGGTCAAGTGAAGTAGGAGTTTTCCAATTTACAGTACAGTGACTTGTGGAGCCTGGGGCCACTCTTGCTTCCTTGTGCTCCAAGACTCTACTGGAGAGGCATCTACTCAGCACGACTGCTGCAGCCAATGCAGTCCCTATTGCTGGGGCTCTGATCCCACCTCGCCCATCAGTGCTGCGTGTTTCTGGGAGTTCAGAAGCAGACGGGCTTTTCTATCAGCTGAAGCATAAGTTACGTTATCGTGTCCCTCAAGGCTTGGGCACACCAACTGCTCCGTGTTGATAAGCAAGCATACTGGGAAGGTACCTGACAATGTGGGATGAAAACTGTCAGCCTGATTTGTGAAAGAAATCAAAATTTGGACCTTGTGCGTGTCCTTGTCTTCTGTATATGCTGGAAGACCTTCAACGCAGAGGGCCAGGCCAGGCCATGATGAGGTGGCACAAGGGGAGCACCAGGTTCCTCCAGGCTGGCAAAGGGGTGAAACCTCCTCTCTCAGAGGCAAGAGGCAGAGGGCAGGAGAGGGGGGACCCTGCCAGCTCACAGCCAAGCCCTGGGGCACAGGAGGAGTCACCTCCATCGCTGCCCTGTGGTCTCTGAGGCCAACTCTGCTCTCCCAAGCTTCCCACGGGAGGCAGAGCTTTTCTTACCTCCTTGGACTCTCTTTCTGAACCATTCAGCCTGGAAAGGTCATAAACTGCTGATGAAGAGCTCCCAATGCGCATTTGGAGGGTAATGATTAAGGTACACTTCAGGAAATTAATCTGGTCTTCGGCAATTCTCTACTTCAGATTAGAGCAAGGAAAGGGCCGCGCAGGAAGCTGCCTAAGGAAACGATACATTAAAGGAAAGCATTTTGTGCGTGCAAGGCCGGTATTTCAGCTACCTCTGCCGGAAGATATAAACTGGTGGAGCTAAGTAACATCTGCGTGGTCATGTTGGATGCTGCTCTTTAGATCTGAGCCTGCAGTCCCTAGGCTATGTGGAAAATAGGCTGTGTTTTCTCCATGGATGTATTGCCTCGCAGACCATGAACCCCAAAGTAGGAAAGGTGAGATGCCATTCCAGAATTACGTATTTTATATTTACAGAAATTGTCACTTTTTTTTTAACTGAGGGTAAGTGACTTTTCCAAACAACTGAATAACTTGTGTAACTTTTTTTTTTTATTCTTAATGGGTGTAGATTAAATGTGAAACATTCTTTTCAAAACAACAGTTGGTTTTAATTAAGTTTGATTGAGGAGATGCAATTCTGTAAATAATGACTATAATGTCATATCATACTCTGCTGTCGTGTTCCTCCAGGGAGGAGTTAGAAAAACCCTGTCCTCATTTGGCCTGTGCAGTTGTAGGACCAAGTTTTAGACCCTGTCTAGGGAATGGACTGCCCAGGCATGAAGTGCACCAGGGTGCCCTCGTCCATGCATGGGTGTAATCCCTACCTTACTGGGAGATGGGTCTTGATGTACTGGGAGCCAGCAGATGTATCATGTCAGTCTGAGGCCTAGTCTGTTCTTCTACAGAGAGAGAATATATATTAATGCTTATAAGCATTTTCTCATGTATAGAGAATATTTGCCTATTAAATCCACTGCACAGGCACACATTTTTATCTTGGGGTGTGGGTGTGGGTGGTTGTATTTTTTTTTTAGGTAGGCTTTTTGCAGTGTAACTGCCTTCTTCAACTGTCTGTTGCATCTTGCCCATGATCTATAAAGCTAAGAATTATGGAACAATTCCCAGGGATTTGTAGACTTCTGAAAACTGAATCCTGCTGTAGAAACTTAGTGAATTAAATTGCCCCGATGCCTGTGGTTTTGAGAGTCTGTAAGCCTTCATTCTACACCAAAAAAAAAGAGAAAAAGACACATTAAGTAAAGAGAAATTCCACCAGCTGAAGCCAGCAGAGCTTCTGCTGTGCTTTACCTATCATTCTTCAAAAGATGTTTGATCCTCAGATAAAACATTTGTTAATACTTTAAAGGGTTCAACTTAAGATCTTTAAACACTTTCTCTCTTTCTACAGTTAAAACCTAATAATATGTCATAATTTTACTTAAGTATTAAATGTCTTTCAATACCTGGAGCTGGCTATTCACCCTAGGCATTCAGGAACAACAGGGTAACGCAGAGGAATTGGGAATCGGAGTAAGAGGGAGAAATAAGGGTGGGGGATGAGGTGGAGGCTGAGCATCATTGCAGAGACCGGCTTTAACTCTGAGGTCTCTGACTCTCTGCCAGCAACACGAAACAGATGATCTTTTAAAGTTATTGATAGGCACATTGTGGGAAATGCTGAATGCGGGGCACAGAAACTAATTAGAAAAGAGAATTAAAAGATGAAAATGTCCTTTCAGGTCCCAAATCATGTTACTGGATAAACAAAGGTTCTGAAAGTCTTATTTTCTCTCTCTCTCTCTCTCTCTCTCTCCCCCCCCCCCCCCCCTCCCTTTTTTTTTTCTTTATCAGTTTGCAGGAAATGGAGCAAAGCAGAGCAAACAGAAAAGAGTGGCAGGGTGTTAATTGAGACCTGATAATTAAAGCGAAGCATAGTCAAGGCACAGATATCCTTCCAGCGTTCTGCATGAAAATCATGGCGGGTACCACCTATGGACTCTGGGCGCTGTTGTGATAACCCCGGGGAGCCGCAGTGGGAGCCGCGGCGACACACAAGTGTCTGCCTGAGAACAAAATTAGCAGGTGGGGAGTTTCATAAAACTGATTTTTTTAATTGGCCTTTTTCTTTTTTCCATCCCTGTCTTGGTGTCCGGGCTGTTGATGGGTATGAAATGGAAGGGACAACTCCCTGGGCGATAAAGAGCGTGGGTGAGCAAACGGCGGTGGCAGGGCAATGGCAGCAGCGCCCTGTGCCAGCCCAGCTGAGTGCTGAGAGATTAAACAGATTAGCTTGCATCCATTTTCATTTAATTGAATTCCATGATACAGGAGATGAAATCAGAGCAGTATAAAATTAGGCTGAAGATGGGGATTGTTATTTCGCTTTTTCTCAGCCCTCTCTCTGGATTTGCCAGAGTCAGGAGCTCTTTCAGCCAGTTAGGAATGAAAATAAATCAGAGGACGCACGCTGCCCAACAAGGAGCTGCTCTCCTGCTTTGTTGTTACAACAACACAGCTCTGCGCAAGATTTTGCAGTATTTGAGAAAATTAATAGTTTGAGAACCAGTTTAGACTGAAGTTGCTTGGATTTTCTCTATTTTTAGTTTTAAGCAAGATGACTTGGATTTTGAATGCCTGAGGGGCTGCTGTCCTGCCTGAAAGCAAAAGTCTCTTTTATAAAGTTAAAATGTTGAGCAGTGTAATGAAGTCTGAGACGATGCCGGTGTGACTCATTCTCTGGGTTTTGTTGGATTTTGAGGAGAGGTGGTGGTCAAACTCCCCTTCTCCCCACCCTGCCTGCACCCCTTCAAATAAGTGAGTTTCATGGAAGGACCTAAATTTAGGAACTGCTGGGGTTTATATCCAGAGGGCAGGAGAAACTACTAAACTTAAGGGACAGGACAGAAAATAAAATAGACATGAAAGGGAGAGGAGCATAATGGGGAGAAGGGAAGTTTTAAAAAGAACAGAGCAAAGCGAGAGCAAAGCTGCAGGTACATGTTGTGTTTTTCTGGGCCTTGGATTTCAGAGAAGAGCTGTGAACCTGGAGCAGAGGATGAAGGGTTTGATTTGAATATGAACGTCTGGCAGGGTCTGAGCAGCATGAAAGGGATAATTTTAGCAGCAGCTTTTTGAATAAACTGGGTGGGTACGAGCTGAGCTGTAAGTAGGCAATAGCTGAGATCAAGGATGAAGGGGGGAAAGAGGCAGGCAGGTGAAATTCAGCTTCGTGCAAGGAAGCCTGGCAGAAGCACGCCTGGCTTGCAGTAATGCCCGCATCCTGGTTTGTGAATCCTATCGGAAAATTGGCTTTGGCAGGGGCAAACAGAAATTTCACTCGGGCAGTCAGGGTGTGTTTTCTAGTACACACTTACATGTACAGTGCACTGGGGGGGTTGGTGAGGGAATGGAGGGAAGATTATCAGGGTAGGGCTTCTGCCAAGACACCTGACCAGGTGGGGGAAGGCGGCTTGACTGAAGATGGACTTTAGCAATCAGTACGTGGAGTCAGGAGTTATGGCGGGGCATCCAAGAAAAGAGCAAAATATCTCCAATGTTGTCCACATCTGTGGTGGTTTAACCCCAGGTGGCAACCAAGGACCACACAGCCCCTCGCTCACCCTCCCCACGCTCCCCAGCGGGACGGGGAGAGAATCTGCAGAGCAAAAGTGAGAAAACTCGTTGGTTAAGATAAGGCCAGTTTAATAATTGAAAGAAAAAAGAAATTAATGGAAAGGAAAACAGCAAGAAAGAGAGAGAGGGGAGCAAACCCCAGGAAAAATGCGACCCGGCGGGACGGGGAGAGAATCTGCAGAACAAAAGTGAGAAAACTCGTTGGTTAAGATAAGGCCAGTTTAATAATTGAAAGAAAAAAGAAATTAATGGAAAGGAAAACAGCAAGAAAGAGAGAGAGGGGAGCAAACCCCAGGAAAAATAATGATGCACAATGCAATTGCTCACCACCCGCTGACCGATGCCCAGCCTGTCCCCCAGCAGCGGTCCCTGCCCCCCAGCCAGCTCCCCCAGTTTCCATACTGGGCATGGGGCCCCATGGGCTGGAATAGCTTGTGCCCCTGGCAGAGCAGGGGAAGCTGAAAAGTCCTTGCCTGGTGTAAGCCCTGCTCAGCACCAACGGAGCCACCCGGGTGTTACCAATGTTCTTCCATCTGAAACCCCAACCCCAGCGCTGGGCCCGCTGCCAGGGAGAAAATTAACTCCATCCCTGCTGAAACCATGACAAGATCCAATGACAGACTTACAGCAAAGATTTTGGAATTCCTTTTTCAGCCCTAATCCCTGCTTGTGCTGTAGAAGTAAAATGTCAAAACAAAAACGATTAGTGAACTAATCAAAACAGCAAGAAAAATGTGCAACATTTTTTTTCTCTTACTTTTGTAACAAATGCTTTTTAAATTCCTTGGTGACAAATGATATCAGAAGAAAACACTACACAATGAAAGCTTAGCAGGCATAGGTGAACGCTGAAAAAGGGAGCGCGCTGTGTAAGGCTGAAACAAGGTTTCCAGCCAAAGCGTTTGGCAGATTAAATACTTTTCTCCACTGCTTCAAAACTTTGTCAGAGCCACTTTGCTTTTCCTTCTACACAGAAATGTAGATTATCCTTGATTTAAAAATAAACAAACAAAGCCCTTTCATTTGTCCGCTTCCAGATCTTTCGTTATAGAAAACTTTACATTCTGCCATTGGCTTCACTAGAGGCTGGAATGAACATTAATTCACTCTTTTCAACTTGAGCCGGAACATTTGCAAGTTTAATAGTTGATATTAATATTTCCAGGGTCT
>NW_009259716.1:695359-696377 GCF_000687185.1 Egretta garzetta | reverse complement strand
CACAATGAAATTCCCCCCCCCCCCCTGCCCGATGCCCAGCCCATCCACGAGCAGCGATCCCTGCCCCCCAGCCAACCCCCCCAGTTTCCATACTGGGCATGAGGCCCCATGGTCTGGAATAGCCCTGGGGCCAGTTGGGGTCGGCTGTCCTGGCCGTGCCCCCTCCCAGCTCCTTGTGCCCCTGGCAGAGCAGGGGAAGCTGAAAAGTCCTTGCCTGGTGTAAGCCCTGCTCAGCACCAACGGAGCCACCCGGGTGTTACCAATGTTCTTCCATCTGAAACCCCAACCCCAGCGCTGGGCCCGCTGCCAGGGAGAAAATTAACTCCATCCCTGCTGAAACCATGACAAGATCCAATGACAGACTTACAGCAAAGATTTTGGAATTCCTTTTTCAGCCCTAATCCCTGCTTGTGCTGTAGAAGTAAAATGTCAAAACAAAAACGATTAGTGAACTAATCAAAACAGCAAGAAAAATGTGCAACATTTTTTTTCTCTTACTTTTGTAACAAATGCTTTTTAAATTCCTTGGTGACAAATGATATCAGAAGAAAACACTACACAATGAAAGCTTAGCAGGCATAGGTGAACGCTGAAAAAGGGAGCGCGCTGTGTAAGGCTGAAACAAGGTTTCCAGCCAAAGCGTTTGGCAGATTAAATACTTTTCTCCACTGCTTCAAAACTTTGTCAGAGCCACTTTGCTTTTCCTTCTACACAGAAATGTAGATTATCCTTGATTTAAAAATAAACAAACAAAGCCCTTTCATTTGTCCGCTTCCAGATCTTTCGTTATAGAAAAAGGGAGCGCGCTGTGTAAGGCTGAAACAAGGTTTCCAGCCAAAGCGTTTGGCAGATTAAATACTTTTCTCCACTGCTTCAAAACTTTGTCAGAGCCACTTTGCTTTTCCTTCTACACAGAAATGTAGATTATCCTTGATTTAAAAATAAACAAACAAAGCCCTTTCATTTGTCCGCTTCCAGATCTTTCGTTATAGAAAACTTTACATTCTGCCATTGGCTT
>NW_009259716.1:690957-695320 GCF_000687185.1 Egretta garzetta | reverse complement strand
AGGAACATTTGCAAGTTTAATAGTTGATATCAATATTTCCAGGGTCTAAGGACTTGCTTTGCATGTAACAGAACCTATACAAGTCCACCAGGATGTTTATTTGATTTTATGTCATACGAGGGTGTCATAGAAAGGTTTTCATACGTGTTAACCGAGTAACCAAGGAAAATAGATTTTTTTTGACTCAGGAGACCTCGGGTATTAAATTGCCCAAAGATGAAAGAGGCCGCGTGCGTTCATACTGTAATGCAATGAAATGAACGTCCTTACTTTGGGACCGCGTTCTGTGCGTTTGAGTACATTCCCTTAAATATCACTGACCATACCTGGGTGTTCTTCCCAACTCTTCAGTGTTCCAGCCAACGGGACTGAATTATTTTCATGAAGCACTTTGAAATTGAAAATATTAAGAGTTCCTCTACCTTGTAATATTACTTGATTAGCTATTATCCCCTGTATTCATCACATGTTTATGGGCTCATCTATTGCCCACAAATGTCAAATAGAATGTAGTCACATATTTTATTCTAAAAGTGTAGATATGCTTTCAGTATGAAATAAAATGAATGGGATGATAATTTTTAATGTGCGGTCCCATTAGAACTTATCTCCAAGGAATGTGCTTGAAACTCAGGAGAATGGTGTTATGTCTTTCTCCATTAAAAATAATGAGATCTGGTCTGAAATTTCTAGCTGAATCTCAGTAAATAAGCAGGGAATGGAAAATGTGTCTCACTTGCAGCTTCCCTCCCCCATTGTTTTTCAAACAGCGCGAATAAATTTTCATTCAGAATTTTGATGCTTGTTAGGGTCAGAAATCTGAACAACTTTCACTGATGAACAAATATGGGAGCTATTTTGAAATCTGAAAATCTGTTTGTAAGCTCCCTGAATAGGAACAGTTGAATGCTGAGCTGTAACAAAAATCTGGCCAGGATTGTATGTGCTCAAGATTCTATGCCTCAGAGTCTAAAAGTATAGCTCTACCAAAGCAAAAAATGTCTGAAAAGTATTGAGAAAGCTCCCCCCCTTTCATGTTTTTGTTGTCTTCAGTCCACCCCATCCAAAACCACAAGCAAGTTAAATCACTATGTCTTGAAACTGGTTTTTGTCCGGCATACTGCGATGGGGCACTGTCGTGTCCCGTAATCAACTGGTAGTGAAGTGTCCAACATCGCACCTCACCTCCGATGGCTTTATGAATATGTAGGGAATGTGAACTGCAAGGGCATCACATACAGATGCAGGGTAAAGATTTCTTTAGGGTCGAGATGGCTACTAGTTGCTGGTTTGCAGCACCAAGCAATTACGTTTCTGGTGCTCTCTATATTATTCTCGTTAGAAAACATTCAGCTAGGCAAAAGATATGTTCTCTTTCTTTTCTGTTGTCCTCTCTGATTAGTAGTTGGAATTATTACCCATTTTTGACCTTTCTTTAAGGTACCCGCAGTACAACTGATGTTATTAATATTCTGAATACAATAAAAGCTTTGATGTATTTGCTATCTGTGCCTTACGTATGATGATTTTTTCATGGTATTTCCATTAAGAAGCATGTTACGTCTTGTATGATATACATTAAATATAGCTTGTTTTTTCCTGTGGGAACAGAGGGTTCTTTTAAATTATTTTCTTTTAATGTACAGTTTCAGATTTGTCTGTGTGCTTTGGGATTCCTTCATATTTGTACTTCAAACTTGAACTAACACCGGCGGAAACTGAGAGTATAAGATACTCTTTTTTGCCGAGTACTGGGATCTGTCAGTCCTCTAGCGAGAAAGGAAAATTTGGCAAGAATAACGAAAATGGCAACTGTGAAAATAAGGGAGAGGATCCAAGGACTGATGGAGATGAGGAAGGTGACTGGCTGCGGGAGCCGTGGGTAAGCATGGTTGGTTTAGGGTGGAAAGGTGTGCTTGTGGGCTGCCTGATGGAGACAGGAAAGAAAAGGTCCAAGGACTGGAGGTAGCGATGAACGCTTTTCTGAAACCGAGGCATGTGATAGAGGAGTGGGATGAACCAGCAATGCAATTATGAATTTGTATGTGCTTTCTGAGTGAGATGAGCTCAGGGAATACAGACGCGCTTTACAGAAGGATCAGCCTAGGAGGAGGAGCTTGGTTAGCAGAGGAGAGATGGAGCTGAGATGATGGTTGCTGTATGACAGTAACAGGATTTTGATTTCGCTGATAAAGTAACCGTAGCGTCAGCTCAATGGGCGTAGGGACATAAATGTGGGGCAAGCCTACGCTAAAGGCTTCGGGTCAAATGCACTGCAACTATCAGCAGTCTGACTCCCAGAGAAAGGGAAATGAAGCCTCAGGGCATCAGTAGCCTCCGGCTGGAGCAGCTTTTCTCTAAACTAGTTCTAGTCTAGGCTGTGTGTGATACAGCTGCGAACACCCATCGCTACGGGAGACAGAGGAAGCTGGGCGGTACGGAGGCTCCCCTGGTCTTCGTAACGGAACAGAGCAGGCTGAAGAGGAGATTCATCAAACAGATCAAGAGAACATGTCTTGATTTTTCTGAAAGTTTTGCTGATTGCAAACTGTTATTAGTCACGCCTGAATGGAACCTGAAGGGTAGTTAAATTTGGGGGTTCTCTTGATTTACATCACCCTAGACAGAGAACAAGCTGAGTCTGTTGTCCAACTTGTCCTTTAAACCTCATGTTACGAAGTTTCAATGATTCAACAAAAAGCTTTCTGTATATTTGAATTTCTGACTCTTGAAGAAAATGTTGAAATGTTGAAAATGTTGAAATTTCTTTGGAAGAGAGGATAGTCCCTCATTCTGACAGAGTCAGGCTCCTCCTATCTCCGAGATTAAACAAGGATACCTGAAGGTATCTGCAAGGGTGTTCGTTGTCCTTTGAGGCTCTACAGGGCAGAGAGGCTCAAACAGAACTCTGAAAAATGGGAAGCCCTAAGTGAAGGAAATAAGTTTAATCTGAAGTGTTTCAGGAGTTGAATGTATATTAAATATATTTTTGTTTTATTTGTTAAAACTTTTGGATGAACTTTTTAATATGTTGGAAGCAACCAGTATCACCGCTTTTAGATCCTTTGCTGCAGAAGTGATAAGGAGGAAAAGATAAAGACAAGAAAGTAGGGTTTTTTTGTAGGCAAAGTGGTGGAACTGGAACTACGTGTGTTACTGGGGAGCATTTGTCTCTGGCTGTCTTCCTTTCAGAAAGTGCTTGTGTGCCCTCCTGTGTCCCTCAGACTCCTGCTACGTTCCAGAATTCTGTAGCAGCTATCTTCCATTGGGAACATGGCAAAATCAGGAAGGTAGCTCTCAGAAAGGGTTTTCTACTGATCCATCTAATGAAAAAAAAAAACCAAAAAACAAACCCCACAACAAAACCCAAAACCAAACCCTGAACATGTGAACTTAGTTTTAGTGCCTTTGGCCAGCAACAACAAAAATTGCTTTGAAACCTTGGTGGACTTGCAACTCCTGGGCTGAGCGGATCAGAGGACAGGAGATGCTTCTGAAAAGGTAACAGCCTTGGCTGTGCTCAGAATGGGGTTAATCATCCTGCTGCACAGAGGCCAAATGCTGGTAGAAGGAGCTGTTTGGGTGAACAGCATCTGAGAACTGTTTTCTAGGCTAACTCCACAAAACCGATGAGACCTCCCATTGGAGCCTAACGGGAGCAACAAATTCCCAGCATTGACAGAAGAGTGGTACACAGCAAATCCATGTATCTTCTGTTCATGCTTTCTTGTGCCTTTGTGGCTGCACCTTGGAGGTAGGCAACACCTGATAAATCCTGAATCCTCAGATCTTTTTTTTCCCATCTTTCAGTCAACACAAAAATTTCCCCAAGACGCAGTAGACAAAGGTTTGCTTTTATGGTTAAAAACACACAGGAAAGCTTAATGATATGTGAAGTGTTGTGTGCTATGCAAATAACTGTGGAAAAGAGATCTTTCCAGTCTGAAACATGTTATTTTGTTTTAGTGGTGAAGTTCCAATCTTTTTTAAGTTAAAGAAATGATGGACCAAACTGTAATAAATACAGATCTTGAAACAGTTTTGGAGAGATGAGCTCTACTCGCACAGAATCCCTTGTCATTCAGTTTGAGTTAAGGCTGTGCAATTCTTCACTGAACGTATCCCTTAACAGAACTGGCATTCTGCTTGGTTACAGGTGATATGGTTGCAAGATGCACAAACTGTTGTTTCTGCTCACCTGGTAAGCTCCAGAACACTTGTTTGTAGTAAAAATATCTTCAACATTTTCAGAGCAGCTTTCAGCTAGAACATTGTCCCTGTTAGAATAGTGGAACAGGGGAGCTCTCCACATTACGGCTGACTTTATAGGTGTCTTCTGAGCTGTACCTTTTTTTTTTTTTTT
>NW_009259716.1:679396-690811 GCF_000687185.1 Egretta garzetta | reverse complement strand
AGGGGCACAAGGAGCTGGGAGGGGGCACGGCCAGGACAGCCGACCCCGCCTGCCCACAGGGCTATTCCAGCCCATGGGGCCTCCTGCCCAGTATGGAAACTGGGGGAGCTGGCCAGGGGGGAGGGACCGCTGCTGGGGGACGGGCTGGGCATCGGTCAGCGGGTGGTGAGCCATTGCATCGTGCATCGCTTGCTTTGTACATTCTGCTATGATTATTGTTTTTGCTATTTTATTTTCTTTTGATTATTAAACTGTCTTTATCTTTACCTACGAGTTTTCTCACTTTTGCTCTGCAAATTCTCCCCCCTGTGGGGGTGAGCGAGTGGCTGGGTGGGGCTCAGTTGCCGGCTGGGGCTAAACCATGACCCTACCAAATTCCAAAGGTGTCTATATTCTTCTACATTCAGAACTATTCTTAAGACAAAATAAATTATAACGTCTATATTCCCAATATAAGATTTTTAGATAAAATATACTATTTAACAACTTAATACATCTCTGACAAATTCCACTGTCTACTATGTTTACAATGTGGGACTGGAGATACCTGTTAAATAGATTATGCAACGACAAATCATCTTGTTACAAACTCCAGGAATCAGCATTCATCTGCATTTTCAAAGGCAAGGTAGAGTTATAAACTCCGCACTCTCTCTTAAGACTCTGAATAAACACATTTGTTTTCTGAGTAATTATATTGGGGTTTCACAGTAAGGCTGGCGATATTCCCGTGTATAACAAGGAAGTAACTTTTCCAATCCACTTAGTCCATTTGCACGTCCCCATTAAAAGAAATACAGAGCTGAAATATAAGCATAGCTTTTTCTGGTTTTATACATGAAAATATCAAATAATCCAATCAAGGCTGAGCAAAACTTGCGATTATCTGACATAATTATATTAATTAACGTGTTTTTATTTTAAGAGCATAATTTTCTGTCTCCACTCAGAAGAGCAGTTCTGAAAGTGGCGGGTATGGGAAGAGGGCAAGGGTCGGGACTGTAGGTCTCCTGCCGGTCAGATCCGACTACAGTTCCCCATGCCTGGATGTGGAGGCTGTCGAGTGCCCTAGGCACCTTTTAGAAACCTGAAGTAACTGTAAAGGAAGAATTGAGCCAAACCCATCAGCAGGATATAAAGGTGCTTCATTTTTGATGCACATTGGCCTACAGGTCCTGGAGCCGTGTGGTTTTGTACATGTGCTTTGTTTGACTCGTGGAGGTATTAACTGACAGCAAGAAAAATTCCAGCTACAACCTAGCAAAAAGTTTTCCTATTATGCTCTTTTTGCAATCAGATGTCATAAATTTCCGTAGAAGGCGGCTCATTCGTGCAGCCTAGTTTAGGCTTCCCATACTTGTGTTTGGATGGCAAGCGATGAAGTATTACAGGCATGGGGCAGCGGCGTAAATCCTCTGGCAGTGAGCTGGTCTGACGTACTGTCGGGGTATACTATGTACATTCGCGCTGCAGTTCTTCTTTTATGACTATTTGGGGAAATGAAAATTAGACCAGCATGATAGCTGTGTAAAAAAGAGTAGGACTGCTTCCTTCGAGGGTCTTTCATCACTGTTTTAATAGCTTGAGATCCTATGCAAGATGGTTGGGTATTATCCTGTAGGATGTGGATAGCATATGGGGGGAAACAAAGGGTATTTCATCTCTTACGGAAATCTTCTCAGCTTTTGGTAACTTTGCAAAGCTGAGCAAGAGCTTTGTGGCTGCATTGTTTGATGATATTTCCATAAAATGTGTGGCTTCCCAACTTTGTTGTTGAATGAAAGCCAGGAAATCTGACCAAGTGCATTGCTGCCTTTCAGGAGCCTACGTTTTACTGCTGCAAAAGTCCTGCGACGTTATTATCTTTAAGCATCCTTGTCATTAAACTGTGGCAGGAGGAGAAGGAACAGGGAAGGAAAGCAAAGGGCGACTGCGATCTGAAGATTTCCCTGGAGAAAATGAGCGAGGTACTGTGTGGGCTGCCAGAGGTGAAAGCAGGAGAATTCTTTGTCTTTAGCATCTTGGGCACACTTTAATTCCGTCATCCCCGGCCAGGTGAAAAACAGGCGAAGAGGCTCTGAACCACCCCTGGCAGGATCAGAGGGCACCGGGGCCACAGCGCCATCAGCGGGCACAAGGGCGCCTTTGGTAGCCAGCCACGTTACTCGTTGAGTGTGTTGGTTTGTGTGAAGCATTAACATCAGCCATATTTATGGTATTTTTATTTTTTTTAAGTCTGGCTTTCTGCTAGAATTTTGGTTGCGGTATTGTATGTTAGGGTTGCTCTTTCTGTCACCGTAGTTTAGGGTCACATGATGTTGTGCAACCATCCGGATGGGTGGAGCTGCAGGCAGAATTATTTGGCTTTTAATGCATAAAGGAAAGCCTCCCAGAAAAACCACTGAATCCATGTCGTGTTCCCCAATGATTAAATATTGAGGAAAGGAAGGAAATAATATGTTAAAAATCAGCGTGGTCTTTGTGCTTCCATATTTTTGCAGAGGAGATGGTTTGTTTTCTGATGGTATTTCAGAAGCTGTTCTAGCTATTTTGAGGACTTCGTTTCCAGCTGCCCTAACCCCAAGCTCCTTCGCGTTTTCGTCGGTCTGCGGGCGCCCCGGGGAACACTCCGTTTCACAGTGGTGCGTGCGCGTCCCTGGCTGTGCTCTGGAAAAAACCTGTGCGTTATGATTTCTTTTGAAAAGTCCACGCGTTTGATCGTGTAACGAGGTCGAGGTGTTCTTCATGGATACTTTACAGTGTTATGTCCCTGACCTGGTATGCCCTAAAAAAAGAGAAGCAGGTAGTTAACCCTTTAGTGGCTCTGTATGCAGCAAGAGATTGCAGTCGGTCGCCTCATTATTAAAACAGTCTCAGCTGATCATTCTGTGCATAAACCCAAGACTGGAATGTCTTGGGCCAAGGATACCCTTGCCTAGACATCCTCCTCAGGTGTCTCTTCTGGCAGACAGCAGTGCTCTGGGTTTCAGCCCTTAGGCTGTGGTATTTCTGGCCTGTTTATGCCCCCTTGCCTTATGGTGCTGTTTAAAAGCTGGTTCAACCGTTTTGCCACCATTGTTAGTTTGCTTAATTAACCCTTTAATCTTATCCATAGGTTCTGTTAGAGAGTGAGGTCCTGATAATCCCTTTGGGCACGTTTGCTTTCCTTTTATTTCCTCGGCTGGTGTCCTGCCCTTCCCAAAAATATGGTGAATCTTTAGCTAATTACAGAGGCAGTAATTGAAGAGCTTTTCACTTCAATTTTTTTTTTTCTGTCACTAAATATAAACCATCATCAAGTCATACTGCATGGCTTTGTTGTGACTGGTCCCATAAACGGCACGTTTACACCACCCATTGAAGGAGGGTAGTCTATAACTTTCATAAGGGCTTGGACATCTCTTCATGGACAGAAAGCAAAATATCAGAACTAGAGGGTTTCGGAAGAGGCCATGTTTACATATTGTACTACTGCTTTGCTGGCAGTAGATCCAATTTAAGGAGAAGTCCCCAGCTTCTTAGAAAACATATCTTCTCAGCTGCTCTGTAATCTAAATCTTGAAATTACCTGGCTTTAAAAACAACTCGATATAAGCAAAGTTGTCTTTGGCTTGGTGGTTTTTAACTAGATAATTTCATACCCTCGAAGTGTTGCCATGTGCATAGTTCAGTCACCACCACCGTTGGGGGGGTGGGAATAGGGAGTTGGCTGTCGTAACCCCTCGCACCGGGTTGGTCGCTGGCAGAGCAGCCGGAGCCTCAGGGCTGTGGCATTCTTTTGGCAAATGTCTACTGAAATTGTCTTCTGAGAGGGGCAAATTTGGAGAAGCAAATATTTTCCAAAATCCATGGCTCTTGATTAAAAACGTTTCCATTCAACAAGACGTCTCCTCTTGAGGCGGCCGTTGCCTGAATGGGTTCTGGAGGAGGGATGCAATGTTAACAGGAGGGGTTTAAGGAAGGAGCAGCGCTGCTGAATAACGAGCTGCCTGCAAATATCCCACCAAAGAACTGAAATTTCACCCAGGAAAACGTGAAACGTTTTCCCATGGCAAACAGTGACTTTGCATTAAGAAGCTGGGAGCTCTGCCTCCCTGCCGGGCAAGCCGGGAGGCCCTCAGCGGTGGGAGGCGGTGGAGCGGAGAGGAGCTCTCCTGACGGACAGCTGCTCGCCACCAGGACGTGCGCTGTTGGTTTCTCTAAACAGAGCCCTTTTTCCAGGGAATGCATTGTAAAATTTCAAGCTTTGCTCTTTTTCCTTTTTTCCAGCACGCGGGCTGTTGGCAGTGTTTTATTTATTGCAATTTTGTTGTCTTGGCAAAGAATTCAAAAGTGTTTGCATGCCTCAGTGGACCAGTGATAGACTAATGATATGTAGCAGCAGTAAATGTTTTTTTCTGCACCGCAATCGTGTTTCAGAGGTGCCATGCTGGAAAACGAGGCCGATGTTTGAATCCGCTCTGGTAGCGCAGTGTGGTTGTGCTGTTCTCGTGGTGGGCAGCGCGTCCCTGCGGCGGAGGGAGCCACGGGGAGGCCTGGCTTCTCCCTTATCGCTCTCTACAACTACAGCTGCCTGCCAGAGGGCTGTAGCGAGGGGGGTCGGCCTCTTCTCCCTGGTGATGGATGATAGGACGAGGGGGGATGGTCTGAAGTTGCGCCAGGGCAGGGTTAGGTTGGACATTGGGAAAAATTTCTTTGCGGAAAGGGTTGTCAGGCTCTGGAATGGGCTGCCCAGGGAGGTGGTCGAGTCCCCATCCCTGGAGGTATTTAAAAGATGGGTAGGTGAGGTGCTTAGGGACAGGGTTTAGTGGTGGGATGGCAGGGTTAGGTTAAAGGTTGGACGCTATGATCTTAAAGGTCTTTTCCAACCTAAATGATTCTATGATTCTATGATTCTTGCACGACCATTCTCCGTGTGGAGCTTTTCCATTGCCTGGAAAAAATATCTCAAGCCATAACTGTGTTTGAGGGTTTTGTTGACGGGGCTACACTTGGATGTGCCAAGAGTGTCCGGGTGTTCTCCCTGCCCCTCGCTCCGGGCTGTTGACTGCTGATCTTCAGGCAATGGGATAAAACGTTGTTGCAGTTGTGCTGCAGAAGCCTCTTGCACTTTTGAACAACCGGGGGGGTCTGGAGATGCTGCATTCAGCACGGAAACCTGAAGGACTTCCACTGAATGCAGTCTGAAATCAGTCTGAGTTTTCTGGATAGCACTATAGGAGGCGAAGCACGAGGAAAAAAAGCCAGGAAATAGATGTTGCCCAGAGCTATACATGTGCAGGACCACTTCCTACATATGCCTGGCACAGTGCATTCCCTGCCTGTAAAACTTATCTTATTAGAGCAAAGAGCTGGTTAATGGAGACAGAAGTGTACTTTGCCAACTAAACGTTAATGCCAGTGAAAACCAGCACAGGTTTACTAAGAACAAAGCCACCAGGTTTTCTAGGTATTTGTGTGTAATTCTCTGGCATCAGAAGAGTTGAAGAGAGAAGATAGTAAATATGTAAGGCTGGCAAGTTATGAACATTAAATAATGAAAAGTACTTTTCAAAAGCCATGAAGAATTATAGTCTTAAAACTGTCTAAAAGCTTGATTTTTGTCCTACCTTTTTCTAGTAGCGCATTTTCTTCATTTTCTCAGGGCTCCCTGTTAAAGAGATCTGAAAACCTGGTAGCTATTACTACAGCTATAGTATTGATCACAAAAGTTCTTCCTTGGAACATGAAAATCTTGGGTGGTACATTGTATGCAGCTGATCTTTTTTTCTGATTTCAGATTATGGTTTACAAGTTCAGTAGTTTAAAAATTTAAGGCAATTTGACACCACCACCCCCACCCCCACACCCCCCAACCAAAAAAACCAAAACCAAAAAAAAAAACCAAACAAAAAACTAAACAACGAAACAGGAACCATCAAGGCGTGATGTTCCTGGCATGGAGAGAGTGTAAAACACTGACCCATTACAACTGATTTCATGGCAAGGTCTGCACTGAGCGCCCAAAGCAGCAATTACTTCCATAACCAGGTCTCTCCCTCCTCTGGGTTGAGACTCCCGGGCACCAAGCAAGCAGCAAGCAGTCTGACCGCGGAGCTGAGGCTGAATATTCTACACGTGGGTAACGGCTTCGTCTCTTCCATCCCTGTCCTGTAGGTCAAAGGGACCAGTTGAGCCCGTATCCATGCAAGGTTTTTGAGCTGTTGAGTGTAGTACCGTAAAACTACCCCAAGAACGTAGCACAATGTAATTTCCCATTTTGGGGTGTTTTTAAGGGGAAGGGAAATAGTTAAAAAATATAGGTATATGTTATAGTACAGTCATCCACACTACCAAATTACTGTGTTATTATCCCTGAAAGTACTAGTCTCCTCTCTCATGTGAACAAAAGAGTCAGTGTCCTCTTAGGAGCTCACCCAAACCGCATGTTTTGTGGGGAAGCGTGTACTTAGGGCATCGAGACCTTCTGAAAGCTCGCAGGGTTTAATCTCTGGTGTTCTCAGGCAATGCTGGGGCGATATCGGGTACAGCAGTATGAATTTTGTTGTTAACCACCTACCTTTGATTAAATATTCATTTAACCAAGTTAAGCATCTGATTGATTTTGCCAGCAGGCAGGAGCATATGACATCCCAGGCTAGCCCGATTTTATAACTGCTGCAGGTCTGGCATTGCAGGCGATGCATGGGTTAAGGGTGGGAGCGTATTCTGTCCAGGTATGGGGGTGGGAGCGTGTTCTGTCCAGGTATGGGGGTGGGAGCGTGTTCTGTCCAGGTATGGGGGTGGGAGCGTGTTCTGTCCAGGTATGGGGGTGGGAGCGTGTTCTGTCCAGGTATGGGGGTGGGAGCGTGTTCTGTCCAGGTATGGGGGTGGGAGCGTGTTCTGTCCAGGTATGGGGGTGGGAGCGTGTTCTGTCCAGGTATCAGGGTGGGAGCGTGTTCTGTCCAGGTATCGGGCATAATCCTCAATCCTAACCATAAACACCACCGGGTAATATTGCATGGCCTGCGACATCTCCACTGGCACCCTGCTGAGGATGCGGGAAAGCGAGTATCCCACGGCATTCCCAGGGACAACTCGCCGTAGGGTGGTCAGTTTGGGTTATACTCTTCCAGGTTTGCGTTTCAAGTCATGGAGACAATTGGAAAACTGCAGCTGCGGAGTATGGAACCTCCTCTGCAGGGAACGGGAGGGAGCTAAACACCGTCTGCAGAGACACCTAGATACCCTGGGGGGGAGGAATGACTGCTTAATTACAGACACAGTAACAAACCCATCTGCAGGGAGACAGAATTCAGAAGGAGAGAAGTGTCGCTATGATATAATCTACATATGTTAATTTCTAGGTAATATTTTTAAATTATGCAAATAAGTAAACAAAATACAAACATGCTGTAGCCTTTTAACAAGGAGTTAAAGACCTATGACAGAAAATTCTGACAAACACTGTTTAGAAGTGATTGTGCCTCTGTGTTATAATTTTTTAAATCCTTTTTATTACTAGGAGCGTTTCAAAGGAACTGCAGTCTTGGTTCTCTGACGGCATTTTCTTCATTTTCTCAGGGCTCCCTGTTAAAGAGATCTGAAAACCTGGTAGCTATTACTACAGCTATAGTATTGATCACAAAAGTTCTTCCTTGGAACATGAAAATCTTGGGTGGTACATTGTATGCAGCTGATCTTTTTTTCTGATTTCAGATTATGGTTTACAAGTTCAGTAGTTTAAAAATTTAAGGCAATTTGACACCACCACCCCCACCCCCACACCCCCCAACCAAAAAAACCAAAACCAAAAAAAAAAACCAAACAAAAAACTAAACAACGAAACAGGAACCATCAAGGCGTGATGTTCCTGGCATGGAGAGAGTGTAAAACACTGACCCATTACAACTGATTTCATGGCAAGGTCTGCACTGAGCGCCCAAAGCAGCAATTACTTCCATAACCAGGTCTTTCCCTCCTCTGGGTTGAGACTCCCGGGCACCAAGCAAGCAGCAAGCAGTCTGACCGCGGAGCTGAGGCTGAATATTCTACACGTGGGTAACGGCTTCGTCTCTTCCATCCCTGTCCTGTAGGTCAAAGGGACCAGTTGAGCCCGTATCCATGCAAGGTTTTTGAGCTGTTGAGTGTAGTACCGTAAAACTACCCCAAGAACGTAGCACAATGTAATTTCCCATTTTGGGGTGTTTTTAAGGGGAAGGGAAATAGTTAAAAAATATAGGTATATGTTATAGTACAGTCATCCACACTACCAAATTACTGTGTTATTATCCCTGAAAGTACTAGTCTCCTCTCTCATGTGAACAAAAGAGTCAGTGTCCTCTTAGGAGCTCACCCAAACCGCATGTTTTGTGGGGAAGCGTGTACTTAGGGCATCGAGACCTTCTGAAAGCTCGCAGGGTTTAATCTCTGGTGTTCTCAGGCAATGCTGGGGCGATATCGGGTACAGCAGTATGAATTTTGTTGTTAACCACCTACCTTTGATTAAATATTCATTTAACCAAGTTAAGCATCTGATTGATTTTGCCAGCAGGCAGGAGCATATGACATCCCAGGCTAGCCCGATTTTATAACTGCTGCAGGTCTGGCATTGCAGGCGATGCATGGGTTAAGGGTGGGAGCGTGTTCTGTCCAGGTATGGGGGTGGGAGCGTGTTCTGTCCAGGTATCAGGGTGGGAGCGTGTTCTGTCCAGGTATCGGGCATAATCCTCAATCCTAACCATAAACACCACCGGGTAATATTGCATGGCCTGCGACATCTCCACTGGCACCCTGCTGAGGATGCGGGAAAGCGAGTATCCCACGGCATTCCCAGGGACAACTCGCCGTAGGGTGGTCAGTTTGGGTTATACTCTTCCAGGTTTGCGTTTCAAGTCATGGAGACAATTGGAAAACTGCAGCTGCGGAGTATGGAACCTCCTCTGCAGGGAACGGGAGGGAGCTAAACACCGTCTGCAGAGACACCTAGATACCCTGGGGGGGAGGAATGACTGCTTAATTACAGACACAGTAACAAACCCATCTGCAGGGAGACAGAATTCAGAAGGAGAGAAGTGTCGCTATGATATAATCTACATATGTTAATTTCTAGGTAATATTTTTAAATTATGCAAATAAGTAAACAAAATACAAACATGCTGTAGCCTTTTAACAAGGAGTTAAAGACCTATGACAGAAAATTCTGACAAACACTGTTTAGAAGTGATTGTGCCTCTGTGTTATAATTTTTTAAATCCTTTTTATTACTAGGAGCGTTTCAAAGGAACTGCAGTCTTGGTTCTCTGACGTCTGGTTTTCAGAAGCCTGCACATAAATTTCTGCACAGCCAATCCAAAATACACGAGAGCTGTGATTGCCCAGGTAAACCTTTGTATATGTTGATTTTCAAATCTTTTAGTGATGAGCTATTTGATTTTTCTCGACATGTTTTGTTCTTTTTCTGTTTTCCTCCCCGGTACGCCCATCTTCTCCGCTATATTTTACGCTCTGTCCCAGGCACAGCCATTACATGTTCTAATAGACACAGCGCCCCTGGTAGCAGGCAGCATTTCCACTGGTTTCAGCTTCTGGATGCCTCTCAAATCTCATTTGAACAACATATGGAAATCATCCTACAACCAGTTATATTTTTTGGATGTGAATTTCTGAAGAAAATGAAGTGTTCTGTTTGAAACTTGGGGGGAAGGGGAGATAAGGAGAAATAGAATATAATAAAATGCAGGGAAAGACACTTGTAAAAAAACCCCTTGTGATCTGGCTTCTGCGCTTCCCTGTTCTAATTCAGCAGCTTGTTTTTTTACGTGCAGCAAATCCTTTTATTGGATATTTCTTTTTCTTTAATGACTTCACTACAGGGTTGCATGGGTCGATAGGAATGCCTTCTCCAAAATCCATTAGCGTGGCTCTTGACTGAATGCAGTCCAGACATGTTAATCACCATTACTCTTCAAGAATGTCAGACCAGCCAAGTTTTCTATATGTGAGCTTCATGCCTAAGAATCGATGTGTTCCTTATTTATATACAGGAAGAGGCACCTTGCTGGAAATTAGGGCACATGGTTAGCTTAAAAATGTGCTGTAGGAAATTTAATAAAGGTAAAGAAGTCTTTTTAATGCTGGCAAAGACTCACCCACCACTTGCTTTTAAACTGAAATTGAAATGATGGGATCATCCGCACCTTTCTTCTCTGGACGACAGCACAATTCGGAGAAACCTCCACTTCTTCCCATGGTGCCTCTTCTTCTTTGACTCTGACACGTGGGTATCAAAAGGAAACTTCGCACTGTTTGATGCGATTGAGTCAGAAGAAAAGATGCTGGTGGGGTTTGACAAGTTGCAGCTCTACCGAAACGATACCAAAATTTCCGTCCATATTTCCTCTCAACTGTCCTGGGATCTCTCTAACCCATTTCTCCAGCTAGAACAGTGTTTCAGAAACAGACCCTTCCCTGCAGTTGTTACCGTGATGGAACGTTTCTTATCCAGCAAATGAGGCATCACGTCCTCTGATAATTCTCCTCAAAACCCCTTAGGGATAACTGCCCTCTGTTGTGCACATCCGTGATCAATTAACATACCAAAAAAGCCTTGTGTGTTCTGCACGAGACAGAACGCAAACTGTTTCACGGATCAATGTCCAGGGCAGAAAATTGTTCCGTCTCACGTGGACAAATTTCCGCCTTGTGCCGAGGGGTATTTGGCACAGCACTCGCGCCTGCACCATCCCGGCCGTGGCTTGGGAAGCTGTGAATTATTGTTTTCAGGTACATGAGCCCTGCTCAGTTTTGCCTTGGCAAATACCTCTGTAACGCACTAAAAGATGGTGGGTTCTGGGCCTGCGTGTTCCTGGGCTGTTGCAGAGAAGTGAGAAACAGCTAGAAAAAAAAGTACTAAAAAATCACCAGTAGACTTTGCACAGAGCCGGTCCCTGTTTAACAATTTGCTTTATTTAAAAAAAAAAAAAAAAAATTACAAGGACTAAAACCCCTTGGGAACTCTAAAGCCACCACCTTGCTTTGATAACCTTCTTTGTCCAATCACTTATATTTTCAGTCAGCTTAAAAAGATGCAGGTGAAATTCAAGGTAGAGAGAATAGAGAGTTAATTTTAGAATTTATTTTTAGTCGTTTGTGGTTTTTTTAGAATATTTTAGAGACTAGAAGTTAATTTTAATGCTAGGGGATTTTTTCTACATTGGAAAACAATGATTTTATAATATTGCCCAAGAATAAGATGAGAACACATCTGTGGAGTGACAGGGGCTGTTTGCCTGTCTTCAATCTCATTTTATTGTATGTGCATGCTCATTTATATAAATATGAGTGTCCCTGCTGCATGCGAATGCATGCAAGTGTAGGGCCGGTGCCGCTTGTAACTTTGAGCAGTTTCTTTGCTGGCCTCCTTAGAACATTATT
>NW_009259716.1:669776-679087 GCF_000687185.1 Egretta garzetta | reverse complement strand
CATTTCTGCCCGTCACATGTGGCTTCAGAAAAGCCCAGCTCTTGTGGCACCGCGTAACTAAACCAACCCCACCGAATTCCTGTTCTCTCTAAGAGAAGTTTTCAAACACGGTTCACCATTACCTTGCAAATACAATTTCTGAATAGTAATGATTCTTAAAAGTCATTGTTGCGGATTCCCTTCCTTCC
Source organism: Egretta garzetta (assembly GCF_000687185.1). Classification (NCBI taxonomy): domain Eukaryota; kingdom Metazoa; phylum Chordata; class Aves; order Pelecaniformes; family Ardeidae; genus Egretta; species Egretta garzetta. Next base: position 678,899 of record NW_009259716.1, on the reverse strand, counting down.
TGATATTTAAAAATAAATTTCAATTATATGGCCCAATACCAAACCATAATTGCATAATGAGAAAATTTAAGTTTTTTATTTATTTCAACATTTTGCTGCTGCCTTTTCTTTCCTTAAGCTCAAAACAAATTAGCGATTTCTTTGCTTTTCTCTTTAGCTAAGGCAATAGGTTGCATGACGTTGGTTATATCTTGCACACTTACAAATTAATGTTGGAATGCTCTTGCTCCTGCCTCTTCAACCAGTACGTTAGGAACCATCTTGCACTTCATACTTGTAAATATGCAATGTTTTTATGGAATTTTACAGAATATACTGTGGATGGGAACAAGACCTTGTTCCTGAAGAAATGTTTTATTCAGCAATACTTGCCCAGCTCGAGCATTTTCCAGGTAAAGGATCTGCTTTAAGGATGCCTAAATTCAGCTTCCCCCCCAGATACTACCTGTTGGCTTATGCACTGTGGAGTAAGTGACCGAAAGAAATCCTGCCGAGTCGGAAGCGCTTTATTCCGGTGTCATTCGTGAGAAGGGGACAGACCTGAAATAGTTGGGTTGGAATCAGGATTACCTGATAATGCCAAAGAACTAGATTTATGTGAATATTTATTTTTTTTTATGTAGTGAAAAAAAACCCCCAATGATCTCAAATCCAAATAGTTGCCATAGTAACTCATGTTATATTATTTATGGACATATTGCAACATCATGCCTTGCTTTTTTCAGAGCGTATGTTTCTGGTTGTTCACATAACATTTCCATGGCTGAGTGAAAATGCCAGATCTTCTCGCCAGCAGCAAGCTAACATTTCCCTGCACTCCCAACGAGTGCAGAACGATGTATTTTTGAGATCTCTGGAAAAGAATCGTAGTTTATTTTTATTGTATTGAGATAATCAGTGCAACGCTGCAAAGTGGTGCTACCAATTTCTTTATCTCTTGCTCTGCCATCTCTTAGGGGGCGAGGGCGGAGGGGTCGCCCTGCAGCCACAAGTACTCCTTCCAGACCTGCTGGTGGAAGGAAACGGCTGTTCATAAAAAAACCCCAATTGAAACCACTGAAAAGAAAGCAAACAAAGGTATCAGATGACGGGTTCTACCATAGTGCTTCGTATATGCTTTTTTTATGCCATGAATATGTAAATTAGTCAGTAAGAGGCAGACTAATTTTTGTTATCCCATGTTTCTGAATTTACAAACTCATTTTAATCTTCAAGGATTATCTCCAGACATGTATTTACTAAAATAAATACCCATGCTCTTGGTAAAAGTAACTTTCTGTTCTTTTGGCTCACACGTGGAGGCACAGGGGGCAGCTGGATACTCCACTGCTAAGGAATCTTAATGAAACTTGGTCACTGGGCTTTGAAAATCCCAGCTAGGGGCCAAACTAGGCTCTCTGTCTCCCTCTGCTCTCTTCCTTTTTACACAAATATTGTTATACAAGCATTGAGATAGATGTTAATATAACCATATGCAGAAGAATGCTATGGAATCGAAGGGAACCGTGTGGGACTCTGCAAACCTAGGCTGTTCTGGGACGCTTTGTCTTTGATCTCACGTGCACTGCATTGAATACCTGGATATAAATATTTAGTCACTGAAGTTGGTTAAGTTTACTTAACACCAGGTATTTTTCCACGCTATTTAACTTCCGTGCAATACAGAGCAAGGCTTTTCAACAACGTGTTCCTGCCCACAAGTGCCACTTTGTCACCGGCATGCGTGGGGCTACCAGCAGAAATCCCCTTTCGTGCTTGCCGCCTTCGTCATTTTGAACCTGCGACTATTTTCGATGTAATTCGTCATTTACACATAAGGTCTATGACACCTAAATGCCATAAATCATCCATACGTATCATTGCTGGTGCAAATTTACCTCTGTAATTATCTATACCTGCAAACTGTCATTATGATGAGATTGGCTGAGGAGCATGACCCACTTCATCTGTCCTCTACGTGCAAACTCTGTTCTGTCCCATGATCTTTCTATCTGAGAGGTTACTAAAACGTTTTAAAAGAAAAAAATTAGGTAAAAATCTACATTAGTGAAAGAGAAATATAGCGTATCTGAGGAGCATTCGCCAGCTCCCTTCTGTGCTGTGTTTTAGTTCAGCTGTGAATGGACTTGGATGAAAATACATTATTTTATTGATAACAGCCTTGTAAAATTTACTGCCTTGACCATGCAATTAGCCCACTTCCGGGCAAAAATGGGTGTCTTCCCATATAGATTTTTATTTCCAGCAGCATTTACCTGGATCCTGGTACATTCTATTTATAAATATTTTTGTAATTCTTCAGTTTCCCATTGGAAAAGAAGTTAGCAGTAATCACCAGCCTGCACACGAAGGAACAGGAGGAAAAGCCTCCAAATACAGTGGTTGCACGTGCCTGAGATTTTTTCCCCCTGCGAGTAGGTTGTGTTGTAGGAGGACAGGCAGTTGACTCGGGGGTAGGGATGGCTGTTTTCCCATCCACTGCCTGCTCATTGATCCAGCTTCTCTGCCTGAAAATCTCACAGTTGCTGAGCAGGAAGGGAAAGAATATTTCCATTTGTAATCCAGGATTCTTTTGTTAAATTGTCACCATATCATAATTCAGTGGTAAGCAATAATAGTGAGGACAGTCTTCTCACGGTGGCTTCCTATTTTATCTTTCAAGTCGAAAATGCTGATGCTTAAATAAACCTGATTTGGGTGCTGTGTATGCAGTTGGAACACGGGATCCGAGAGCTCATGCACGTCACCGATTTTTTTTTTTTTTTTTTTTTTTTTTTTTTTTTAGTTCAAATATTTTGAAACAGACTCTACTAGGATCCTTGTGGTGAAAACCTGGTATTGCCTTGCTGCTGGTTGTGTCGCTAATTTTTTTTTTAATGCTTGATCTTCCTCCCTCCCCCCCCCACTCTGAAGTGGAATATGGAGCTGGCCATCAAGACTCTTGAGCCTCAAGAGCCATTTTAGAGCACGGCTGTTGCCAGCTGGTGTGTTTTTCTCATACACTGATGGGCATTACTTATTAACACGACTGTTTTCTAAATGATAAGAGGAAAAAGAAAGAAACGGTGAGGGTAACTTCATTGGCTTCTTTGAAATTTTGTATTGATAGAATATTAAAGGTTGAAGAAAGAAAGGTGAAGGAAGGATTAAAAGAGGAAAAAAGAGTAAGAAAAAGTAATTTGAGTGGAAAGGAAATCCATTAACCTTCTACTTTATAATACCGGTGCTTAACACGCTCCAAAAACCAAAACAGAACGTTAAACACCAGGTTTACAATTCAACAGTTGGAAATAAAGGTCATAAGGAAGTGAGAAATGAAAACAATATTTTGGCTGCATGTATGTATCAGTTTGCAGGTGATTTCTGACACCCATCACGTTTGCTTCTGCACTCCCGACTAAGCCATCTGCCAAGACCTCTTGTTAAAGCCAGTTACCTTGTGTGGCACCTTGTGCTTTTAAGCCATCCTTAGGGACACATTTTGGTTTTTTTTTTTGGCACAATAACTCTGCTGCTTGTAGTGACCAGTGTTCCAGTCTTCCCACAAAATCGCTGAGATTTGCTGACCTGAGTTCTTCCAAAGCGATGTGATCCCCCTCACCGCAAGAGGAGCTCTAGTCCGCTCCAGTGGGTAACTGGAGAAGCCCTAGCAGAGTCTGTAGAGACCTTACTGTTGACTCTTTGAAACTGCTGTCTTGTCATGTTAAAAGGACTCTTATGCAAAAAGCCCCTATAGAATGTGTTCAAGAAAGCACATTCATTCTCAAATGAAACTTTGGAGAATTGCTCAGCAGCTGGTGTACAATCTGAAAAAGGTTCGTTCTTTTATTAGCAACACATAATGTTGGCATTCCCGTTACTGCCAGAAAAGGTTATGCCCATATGAAGCGAAGAGAGGGAAGGAAAGAAGATAGCAAGTTTCTCAGCTTTCCAGTTCTGTGAAATGATGTGACTTTAAGAAAATCAAAATTAACATTCATTATATTGAGGGAAATAGCTTTTGTGTTTTGATTCATTTATTTCCAAAGTAGACTGGAAGGGTTTGGGACTTGTGAAGGTTTTCTGGGCGTATTTTTGGCAACTTGACCTATTCATTGAAATCAATTAGTTGAATGCTGGTCTTTCATATGTTCAGGAGGGTGAAGGGGGGGAACACACAAACCAAAAGCCCAAGCCTCGATGGTTCAAGGTTTAAGTTCCGTTTTAATTGGTTTAAGTTCCATTTCAATTTTTTGTGTAGTTCTGCCTTTGTGGTCATCTTGACCAATTTGGTAAGTAAGACCCGGTATAGCTTCACTGATCTCGACTTTGCCGCCTACAAACCTGTTACCAAATATAAAGTTTGCAATTGCAGAAGGGAAGCATGCCAGTAAAAACCATGCCTTTTAATTCTAAATAATCAGGTAGACATTTAATTTCACTTTCTCATTTCTTCTTGTCTTCCCAGTTTCCTTTATTTGTCCTACAACTGATGAATGCCAAAGTGTAGGTCTTTACCTTAATTAAACCTTAATAGGTTATCCATACTGAACTGATTTTTGTGTTATACATCTAGCTATGCCATTATAAAGTCATGGAGAGTATTTCTAGGGTGCTGCTTCCCATGGCATGCAGAACAGCTCATTTTATGATGATGCTAAATGAGCAAACTGCAATGTAGATAAAACCACGTTTATCTCACATAGACTCATTTTCCACTGAGTTAATCAACCTCATTACCCTTGCCATGCATTTCCCTTGTGTCAGTTGAACTACCTCTAACCACCACAAACATCAAGATTACCATCAGTACCATATTCTTAGGGGCAAATTATATTTACATGGGAAACTCCTTTCTTCTCCCTCTGACACAGGAAGGCATCTCGCCGTTCAGCTTGGGGAGCATAAATGTGCTGCACTGCAAGGACGCGTTGAGAGGGACAAGGGTGAGGATGGAGCCATGAGCCTACCAGGAAGGCCATGACCAGTGGTGGATAGAAAGCACGGTGAAGGGCATCCTTTCTTCAGGGACGTCAGGCTCTTTCTGTGCCTCTAATCAGGTAGGATTACTCGTGCTCCTGCCTAGTGTTATGCAATCTCAGGATCCGTTATCAAACCCTTAAGGTTCAATTTTATCTGCACATAATGTGAAGACAAGTTGTTTGAAATGCCTCCACCGTCTTAATTTTGCTGTACACCAGTTTCTCTAGTCACAGCTGTCTTCCACTCTGCTGGCAATTACTTTGTAGTTAGATTTGGGCCCAATCAGTTAAAATACAAATGTCTTCACTTAGTCACTTAGATCCAGTTTAGCTACCTGGAGAAGTGACTGTTAACACTGATCACTTAACGACTCAGCACCTTTTCAGGGTGTCAGTATGGATGGCAGACGGAATCTTCCTTCCTGAAGGCAGATGAGTCAAAGTACTTTGGCCAAGCACGTGAGAACCAAAGTCTTATTGCCTTCATTGGTGGTGCAACGGTGCTAAGCGAGGAGGGGCGATAGATGAAATTCTGTGACCTTTTGAAAACAGGCAATTACAGTTGCTGGAAAATCAGCATACGTGAAATTTTTGTAGAATTGCATCACTAAAACTGTATGAATGGATTAACATCGATACTGCCATTCCCCTGCATGTATATTTAGCACAGATTAAATTTGTTACAGATCTTCTAAAATGTTTTTGCAAATCTTTGTGTTAATCTTCATGTTTTTCATATTCTACTTTTAGTAGATAAAATGAAGTTGCAGGTTAAATAAAATAATAAAATATTTATTCTAAGCTGTTGGTGACAGCATCAACAAGGTATTAAGAACCAACCCCAGGAAGGACCAATTTCTGTGTCATCTACTTTAACGTCAATCTGAAATAAGCCATTTAAAGGTAAGCGGTATGTTAATAGAGTTAAGTCAGTGTAAAATTGGCATGAAAAGGAGATGAAGATGTAATATTGACTCACTGGTTCAGAGCAAAATACAAACCCTGTTAAATGCAAAAATTTTCCTGACTGTTGCGTGGCACCTGCTTCCAGATGCAAGTTATTCCTCTGGTTCTGTTCAAACCAACCGCTGGGGCATCCTTGTATTTTGTGTATCTTGAATATTCATGTCAGGGGACTGAAAATATTTGAGTGCTAGAAATTCAAAAGGGTTAGCAGTTCTCAGGAGTTATCGCAGGAGTTCTGAAAGGCTGTCTAAACTTCTCACGGAATTCCTAGTGTGTGTAAGTATATTTAGCTAGCCAGGGATACGTGGTGATTCGATACGGCTATGCTCTGTTGTCCTCTGCGTGACATGGCATGCGGAGGTGTTAAATCCGTCAGGTTGTGGTGGTGGAGATAGGAAGCCACAGAACTGGCAAATGCATCTCGATATAGTAAAATAGGAATTAATAGATTTTTAAGGTAAGAAAGAACAAGCTCCTGCACATCCAGCTGCATAATTGGTGATTTTTTTATCATGACTAGCTTGGCGTGGCTACAGATCTATATGTGGTCAAGTCACAGAAGCAAAAGCTCTCTTGCAAGGCACTAAGGACTGCCCTGTGCCTCCCCTGCATGTGTGGCTGGCTACAGGTCATCCTCGTTTCTGGGTCCTGGCCTGTGGGACCCAGGGGGGCCGTCACTCTGTACGTGTCTCCTGCCTGCGCCATGGCAGGGCTGCAGGTGGAATCTGCTTTCTTCACTTCACCTCAGAATGGCATCAGTAGCTCCCTGGAACTGCAGCCTGAATCACAGAGTTAGGTTGGAAAAGACCTTTAAGATCGAGTCCAACCATAAAGCTAACATTGCCAAGTCCAGCGCTAGACCATGTCCCTGATACCTCCCAGGATGGGGACTCAACCACTTCCCTGGGCAGCCTGTTCCAATGCTTGATAAACAGAGACCTTAATATAGCATTGACGTACAATTGCTCAGATGAGGGCTACGTATCCGTGCTTCTGTTTGACGCTGCCACAAGCCGATGCAGAGTGAACTAGTTCCTGTACTTGGTTAATAGGTGGAGAGGCCAGGACTTGGTCTGGCTTGACTGCTAAAAAACACTTTGCAATCACGTTGCATAGCTCACGTCTTTGTTTCCTGTTTCAGCACATCATGATTACAATCCTAATTAGTTTATTTTAATCACGATCAATACCCCAAGGAGAAGCATCAGACAGCTAATATGATTTATTACACATTCCAAGAGCATTTGTCTTGGATTTGGCATTTCTGCTATCTATCTGCGGAATGGCCCTGCCTGCTGACAGCAGCCTGTCAGGGCTGCTGTGATTGCTGTCTGCAGTGACTTTAACTGACAGCTTTTCCCCCAGACGCGGAGAGTGATCGGTCTGCACCAGAGCTACAGCGACGTAGAATAACTTAACACTTGCCTATGGCCCCGTCGCTTATGAAGGGGTGCGGCACCGATGCCTGTTGCTGTCTGGTGCTGTACCACTGAAGTATCAACACCGACGGCAAAAAGTAAGCAGTGGCGACCCGCTCTGTGCAGACCTTGCTCTCTTCTGAGGCTTTTCTCTTACAGCTGCCTTGGCAAATAGCTCTGCAGGAAGATCAAGAATTGTCTTTGTAACATTACGTATTCTTGAAGGTACCTTAAGTACTGAAGTAGTGGTAAAGAAATCCAGTAACGCTGAGGGTTTTCATAAACTGTGTTTCAAATCTGCCAAGGCAAAGGTCAGGTGAGGTTGTGGTTTATTATTATTAATGAATATAGGGACAAGAGAAGATATTAAGGCTTCATTCAAAACACATAATATTTTACAGCTGAGTTTCAGGGCATCTTCTTTTTCTGAACCTCTAGTATGGGTGACTTGACCCTGGCTTTATTGATTAAACTTTTATTCTTCCCCAATGAATAATTTACGCTATGAGCAGTAGTCTGGCATGATTAGCAGGAGCCTATGGGAGGTTTTAAAGTAATGCCCCGCATGCTCCTCCTGCTGCAGTGGATTCTTTCTGCGTCGTGCCAGTCTGATTAGGCTGAAAACTTTATATTCAACTTCATAACTTGTTTAGCGATTCCCTTGACAAAATACCAACCCCCTTACCCTCCTCTGATGCCGGTGGGGAGTTGTTACGGAGCTGGTTTTGGTTCCCTGCGGGTCAAGTCAGTCTCCAGCCTTGCTGGAGTTTCTTATTTGTGCCCATAGCTCAGCCGATCTAACCCCGGTATCATCAGCGGTGCTGCCGTGAAGCATCACCATGATCCCTGCGTTCCCCTGGATGCAAGGTGTCCCAGTCCTGTTGGGGCAAGGCCCCTGGTTCACCCAAAGTGCTGTTGCAGTAAGAAGTTGTGTTGTACCACAGGGAATTTTTGTGCGGGTGACTTTGGAAAAGTCATACTGTAAGCTGCACAGTGCGAAAAGCCAATATTCCGACTTAAAATCCGGCCCTTAATGTTCTGAGATTCTGTGCTTGTGAAGAGTTAATTTTGTCTTGCCCGTGATGGCCGTTTTGCTCTCACTGAGGGTTTTTTTTTTAATCCTCAGACGCTTTTTCAGGTCGCAGTGATACACCATGGCATCAGTTTTTGAGTCCTGAAAACAACTGGAGTTCACTAGTGCCTGTGTGACTGTATTCCATGTAAGGAACAGAATGTTATGTACAGGTGGCACGGACTGAAAAACAATCTCAAATTGTAAATGGTATTTAGAAGTGTTAGAAATATGTTAAAAAAATAAATAAAATCAAGCCCCCCAAACCAAACAAAAATAATCCCCTACCACAAAGCTGCAGCAAAGCTGGGGGAAAGGGCCCAAAAGAATTATACCAGCTCCCCAGAAAACAGGTATTTTGAACTGCAGAGCTGGAGTCGCTAGCGTGGTGCTGGCAATCCTGAGGCTGGGGTTGTACGAAGGACATCGCTCGCGGGGGGCTGGTGGGTACCACCACACAGACGTTCCCACAGCCCCAGTCGAAATGCTGTTTTCAAAGCACCCCTTGTGGTCCTGAAAACAGCTGGGGGGGCACTCACAGCCTCTCCCACTCTCCCCTTTCTCAGCCTGCCTTTGACTTTCCCCCTCTCAACGTGACAGCTCCGATCCCCTTTGCCCCCTGCAAGAGGGGGAGATTTGGGCACGAGCGCTCTCCGTCCCTTGAGGCTGTAGAGTAGGACGGGGCACTGCCGTCGGCCACCCACGG
>NW_009259716.1:609512-669650 GCF_000687185.1 Egretta garzetta | reverse complement strand
AGAACGCGGTCTGCCGGCTCAGGCGTGCTCGGTCTCCCAGCCACGGAGGAGGAGGAGGAGAACTTGTTCCCTGGGGCCCAGTGCTGTTAGTAGAGGGAGCACTCCCATATCCTTTTCCTCTGCTTTATTTCAGATGATGATTGCATTTGGGTTGGCTGTTTACATATACAGGGCAGTCTCTGCCTATTATAAACTCTGCATTTCTTAAATATTTTGTAGAATACTTAATTTAGAAAAACTTTTCAAATCCTTCGTGAGGCTTTTTTCTAATGAAATAAAGCATATAGTTAATAAAAGTATATATTTAATGAAAATATAGTACAGTTTTTCCCGCAAGCTGTTCAATGCACTGGCATATTTCAAGCACTAGAATTTGGCAGTTTCCAGATGGATTCAGTTTTAACTCAGTCTTAAGCAGCATCTTGTTAAATATTTTTAGGCATTTTTAGATCTTGTAGTTATTTTGGGGCAAAATCTGCCATAGCAGAAACCCATTTCCAAAGGACAGTTATCAGGGTAATCCCAATCTTAAAATTTCAGACTTAACCTGAAGATGGGATCAGGCAATATGCTTCAGGAAGACTTTCCTGGGAAGATGAATAGTTATTAATAAAGGGAAAGTGTATGGCATGAAAGTTGAGGCAGGGTGATCCTACCTCCGTGCACCTAGAACTGAGGAGGCTGCCACAAGAAAAGGCAGCGGCTCGTCCGCACCTCCGTCACCTCTGGCATGGCCAGCATCCCATCGACAAGGTCATGGCTTTGGAACAGGCTTCAGAGAATAACACTCATCTGGTTTTTCATCAAGTTGTCAGTCTAATAGGAAAAAAATTGTGATGTCAGATGCTTTTATTTTCTTTCATCGGAGGATTTAGATACACGTGCCAGGGATTCTAGCGTGTGGATATGGGGGAAGGGGATCGTGCCTTGAGTGGGTCGTAATCCCGGCTGCTGCTGGGCATTAAAACTGCAGGAGGGATGAATCCCGGCGTTGCGGCTTTCTGGAAGCAGCCTTGTGGCCACGCCGCTGCTAGCCATGCCTCGTAGCGGGGCCAACCAGCTCAGCCTCTTTACAAGTTACCGTTTGCAGTCCAGCCCTTCTCTTAAACCTTTTTTGATGGCTCAGGTTTGGTGGTCTAAAACTTTCTGACAACTATTACCCTTTAGTAATTCCTACAGAGCAAGAATGTCCCCTTCCTACATTTCGAGTAGGCCAATCCCACATCTCGGCTGTGACGGATAAGTTTTACACATCTACAAAGTTGTAACAGTACAGACTTTAATGTTTCTTCCTAAAGCTTGGCAGACCTATAGGGCAATTTATTAATCATCTAGGGAAATAGCAGGAGACCTTCTTTCATCTGCAGCCTGGAGGCTGGGAATTGATGTTCATTTTTTCCAATGATCTGCAGTCACTGTGAAAATACTTATAGAATAGAAAATAAAATACCATGCAAAGATAAAAATGTGGTTTATGGATTGAATTTGCAATTGTGATATTGGTTGTTATGTATATATAGATTTTTTTTTTTATCTTTAGCGCTGTAATGGGCTATAAGCGCATTTGTACATTGAAGCTGTAAAAAATAAATTGATCTCTTTTTACAGTGATTTGGTAGTATTTTATTACATCTACAGCTATTCAGGCTATAGAAAAGACAAAGGAACAAATTCTGTGCTGCTCCCAGTTAATGCAATTGCCGTCCATGAGGCTGAGGAGCCAAATGCGGTTCAAATACAACCCGTTGGAAGAGTTTTCCCAGGAACAACGCGGAACTGGATTTAAAATTGCAACTTTGACTGTAGTTGACTTTACCTTTTCCTACCTATTTGAGAATTCGGATACAAAGCAAAAGTGCTTGGATTATAGAAATGAAAGTGAAATGGAGGCCGTTGCATTTCAAGGATGAACGCTAATAACTGAAAGGCGCTTATTTTTAAGCAGGAAGGCATATCTGGTGCAATGTTTCTATAGATTTATGATAAAGGCACCACTTTCAAACTCAAATGCTTGAAGCACGACATTTCAGCAGTGCCTGTAGGTTCCCTGCGGTTCCCTGCTGTGCCCGGGGACTTGTCCCACTTTTGGTGAGCACACGAATTTCTGGCTGGTGTCAGCTGAGATCAGCGATCATTCCGCACTATAGACAGTGTTAATTGGCATGAATTCCTCTGCCTCGTTTCCTCGGGTTAGTCACTTGCTGAAAGGAACATGGAGAGTTTTCATGGATTTCAGGGTAAAAATGCCAGGTTGACAGCGCCCTGCATCCGCAGTGTGCATCGGGGTGCCGTTGTGCGTATCAAGAGTGCTCCTGATAGTAATCCAGTTTGGAGCGGTGATGGATCAAACACAGGGTTTGCTTCAGCTGTGGTCTATGAGGTAGGGCTTGCTGGTTTTGGTGGCCCTCAAAGAATGGATCAAGGGGTGGAATTACTTTAGGGGTTCTCTCTGCTTCTCTTGCATGGAATTCAAATTTATTTTCTTGCCGTAGTTTTTTTCTTTCTCCTGTAAAATAATAGAATAGAATAATTCCTGTATGAAGAACTGTTTGTTTTGTTTCATGGTTTAACCATGAAATAAAATAACAATGTTTAATTTCTGGACTAGGGGAATAGTTTTCTCTTTTTCATATCTGAAAATAGAATTACCAACATTTTGATCTAAAATATCATTTTAGAATTTTATGTTTTGAAAGTAGACTGTTAAAAATTTTTCCCTTTTTCTGTAATATTAGTGAATTTGAGTATTTGCCGAATTGGGTGAATAACTTTAATATGTTCACAAGTATGCTTTTTTAGCAAGTAAAGCGTTCATTTTAACCATCGTGACTACAGCATTGGGTCATTCTGGGAGCCGTGCTCATTTCTGCTGGCAGGCTCACTCAGGGTGTCCTTCTCATCACAGTGACAGCAACATTTTACTGCTGAATCTGTCTTACCACACTACTAACGTTCCTAACACCCTGAAATTCTCCTTGAAATTCCTCCTGTAACCCTAGTGTGTTCTCCACATGCATTCAGGCATTTGCATATCCTTCTGAATACAAAACCAGATTTTAATAGGGCCTCAGATTTTAGTCCATGCTGAACAATGCCAGCTTCCTAATATTGTGCGACCTTACGTAAGTATGTCAAAATTATGAATCTGTTAAACCGGGATATTTTAGTGATCATCTGTAATAACATTTTTAAAAACTCTGCAGGTGACTTTTGTTCCCAGCCTCTTTGCATCCCATGGAATAACGTGGTGAAAGTGTTTCCTGCCTGCTACAGCTGGAAGAACGCTTGTAGCCTAATCAGGTAGCAGAGGATGTTTGCGAGGTATGATTAGAAATACATTAACGTAATTGCCACAACCACGTTGTGTTGCATTCGGGAGGAACGTAATGGCAAAGGGAATCTCTGGTAGATGGGACTGTTCTCTGCCAGAAAGCATTGACGAGGCAGAATTAAAATATTTCAGAGGAAAATGATAAATCTGTAGAAAGTGTGCGACAGGTCAGACAGAATTTCACCAAAGTTTTATTTTTTTAAAAATTCAGAGTATCAAACTAGTTCTGTTCATTACATGTCTGTGATTCTTAATGCTAAACCAGTGTCTCTTGATAGCTGCGGAGTGAGGTAACACCCACAGCTGGCTCTTGGTAGCTATAAAAGTGTGCATAGGTCTGTGCAGTTGTCAGGCGCTGGTAGTCCCAAACTTCTCTTTGCCCTTGAGTATCTTTGCTTTTGTTGCTGGTGATTCTTTTCATATGGTGGTTGGAAAAAACCAACCCAAACCCAAAAAACCCCAAGGTGAGGTTTTTTTCCCATGCATCAATGAATGATCTCTCTTGCCTAACTTAGGTGCTCTGTATCCTTGAAAATCCTTGAGATTTAACGTATTGTATTCTTTCTGCTCCCGTAGACAGTCTTTTTATGTAATCACCTGGTGGGAACCACCTTGCCCGAACTCAGAACTGAAAATCATGAGCTACTACAATAAAGTCTTACAGTTAAGCTCTACCATTAGAAGTGAGAAACAATTGTATTATCTGTTGGCTGTCATGGAGAAGGTACAGTCTATGTGGCAGGACTTGCTGTTTTCGGTGGCCCTCAAAGAATGGGTACGTCACCATTGGTAGTCTACAGGTGTTACGGGCTGAAATGGTGCTGGGCTCCACATAGCAATCCATTATGAAGAACTAGAAATCAGAATCCTGGAATTTTAACATATTTTTAAAATAGAGTCCAGCTTATTTTAAAAAAACAACTTATGATTTACTGTGTTATTAATTCAACCATTCTCACTTTGAATATAATGGAAAGGTATAAAATGTGTATGGATGTTGTACCAGTCTTATTGGACCGTATGTGTATGAAGCTGATTGTATTAGAAGTTAATGTAATTAAGTGATATAACACCCATGAAAATAGGAGGAATGGAAAAAAGGAATCTTGATTTATTGTTGTACTGTATCAATTTAATCTCCCAAGCTAAGCGGGGGGGCATGTTCTAATGTAGATTTCTTGTTTCTATCTATGATAACTTTGCTCTTAAGATGGGACGTGGGATACATGTGAAGACGCTGATGGGATGTGTTACTGAAACCTCGCTCCACATTCCCGCCTGTTGGCTGTGGCTCCTCACAGGCCCCTGGAAGGCTGGCATCAATTAGTGGAGGCTCTGCTGTGTGCATTCGAGACTGTACTTTTTAGCTTTCTTGTTGGGCATAACTCCTTTGGGAAAAGACTTTTGGGGAATGTTCTTGAGAGATTTTTTTGGCTAAATCATTGCAGCAGCCTACAGGCTTCTGCAAAACTGATGATGCCCTTTGGGAACAGGGTTTTCAGCGTTGTTTGTGTCTGGCCTTGTGAAATAAAGAGGACAAGCACGAGGAGGGGCGGTGACTTTCACAGCTTCCTTTTGTGACCATCAAGCCTTCTGTGAATGCTTTAGAAAGATTTGGACCCCAATCACAGAGCATCATCTTCAAGGGCAATTGTACAAATTTGCTTTGACTGCGATAGGATCTGAGACACCAGCTGCTAGGCCAGGTTCCCATTAGCCATGCAGTGCTGCTGCATGAACCTTCCCTCTCCTCCTCTCTGCCTTACTTCCCTCCCTGTAAAATCCAGTTAGGGACAGCCATTTATTTCATAGAAGATCAGTAAGAAAAAGTAACCGTAACCCCTTAAATGAAGATGTACAGCATTCTGTTAAAGGACAAGCAATTTTCATGTGCTGATATTTAAGAAATTTAAATGTAGAGGATATCTTTGGAAGAAAGAAGTGAATATGGCATTGCAGAGTCAAAGATCAGCACCATCAAAAAAGGAAACCGTGGTGGTATTTGAGAGTAGTGCACCTAGAGTTCATCATCAGGGGTTTTTTGTCCGCTCTATTGTTCTGTCTAAATACTTCCTGAAGGGAAGGAATGATGAACTTAGTATTTCTGATTGGGTAGCTTAGAAAAATGAGGCGGCTCATGGCAGGGATGGTTATCTTAGTCTGTTACGTGGGAAACTATTTGTAATATGTTCAAGAAATCTCAGTAACATAATTCATTGTTTTCTGTGTTACCTGGATATCAGTGGAGCTTTCTAAACACCAGTATATTTGCTGTCGCACAGGGTGGGTGTTGTCTTTGGGAGAAAGACAAGGTACGGCCCTTGCAATGGGCCGTGTTTCAGCACGTTCAGGATGCAGATGTTTTCTTCAATTAGATTATTAATGCTCTCTTAATGATTGGTTTTGTTAGCGCCAAATCCCTAGAGGGCATTGTGCTTGAGTGGCATCACCTCTGATCCCACCCTCGTGGAGCAGGGCAGATGGACCCACAAACATCCCCGAAGCCAGCTGGGGCTGTGCCCCCGTTCTTTTTGAACCGTCGGTGCCTGGCAAATAATTTTGATATCTGGTAGCGTTGACATTCCTAAAATCAAACCTGAACAAAGCTTTTCCTTTCACAGTTGGACGTTAGAAAGAGACTGAATTCCAAAGTCATTAGTAGGTTCAAAAGTTTTATTACTGTAAATTGTACCCTCACAGTGGGTAAATCCAATTTCATTAATATTTAGAAATCTATGTGTAAACTACACGATGCTATATAAAGAAAGTGGTTAGCAAACGCTCTTTATATGGTAAGAAAGGGGCACATAAATAATTTGTATTCATGGTAACCGAAGGATCATTTTCAGGGTTTTCCTCGAAGCAGCAGCAACAAATGTGTCTGCTGGCTGTTGTGTAGGACTCTAATATGCTTTCTTATGGTCACTTGTTTTGATTGAAGAGGAATTGCCAGAGCTGAGAGGGCATAATGAATGTTATTACAGAGAGGGTTTTAAGCACAGAGAAAAGAATAAAAAATAAAGTCCTTATGTGAGCCCTTAGTACGTGAGGTCTGCCTATTACTTCTGCAACAGTCGAGTGAGCATACATGAGAGCCATTTATAATGTGTATTGCCGTGTGCCTGCTCTGATTGCATACTTTGATGATGGGTTAATTGAATGGTGTCAAGGAGGGCAGTCCCGGTCATGTAACGAGACTGACAGGATGTGATGGTAGCAGTCAGTACTTCATTACTTAGAAACAAAATCAGAAATTCTTCATCTTAAAGGCAGTAACTACTGAGCAGTTCAAGAGCAAACAGTTTAATGTGTGGCGGTTTATGAGGTAAGGAGGTTTTATGCTAATAGAGCGTCACTTAACCTGGTGACAACGTTCCACTCTTGATCTTTCTGTGGCACCAGAGCAGGCAGACCAGGCCTACCGTCACGCGTCCAGGGGACTTTCTTGCTTTCCTTAAACCCAACCTTTCTGCTCTTCCTCTACAAGCCCTTGTGTTAATGACACGGTGTTTGCGAGGGAAAACAGCCGCGTGTACGGGGTGCAGGGGGGCAGGCGCTGGCAGCGGGGCGGCTGCTGTGAGGAGAGGCCAAGGCTGGGCTGGACTGGGCAAGGTCGGCTCCAGCCGCTGCCACCGTGGTCCCACCGCAGGGCAGGGCTGGGCCCATCGGTGAAATCTGCTGGCGCCTCTGAAAGAGCGCGTTTAAGAGAGAGGAAAACGCCAGATAGGTGGCGAGGAGTGAGGGGGAAAAGGTGTGAGAAGCAGCCCCATGGACACGAGGATGCAGCCAGACTCTTCTCAGTGGTGCCCAGTGCCAGGACAAGGGGCCATGGACACAAACTGAAGCACAAGAGGTTTCAGTTGAACGGGAGGAAGAACTTGTTGACTGTGAGGGTGCCCGAGCCCTGGCCCAGGCTGCCCAGGGGGGCTGTGGAGTCTCCTTCTCTGGAGATCTTCAACCCCCGCCTGGCCGCTGTCCTGTGCCCCCTGCTCTGGGTGAGCCTGCTTGGGCAGGGGGGTGGCACTGGGTGAGCTCCGGAGGGCCCTGCCAACCCTTGCCATGCTGGGATTCTGGGATTCTGTGAGGCGTCGGCGGCGCCCCGGGCAGCGGAGCGCATTCCCCGCAGCCCGCGCAGAGCCCAGGCAGGAGCAGGTTTTCCTGACAGGAGCCACAGCCCAGGGAGGACCCGTGCTGGAGCAGGGGAAAAGCGTGAGGAGGGAGAGAGGAGCTGCCATGGACTGACCGTAACCCCCATTCCCCACAGCCCCCCAACACTCGGGGATGGGGGGACAGGAATGATGGAGTGAAGTTGGGACTGGGAAACAGGGTGAGGAGGTGCTGTTTTCATTTGGGTGCTGTTTTTCATTTTGGTCTCTGATTCTCACCATCAGGTTCTATTTTAATTATCAATAAATTCAATTAATTTTCTTGACTCACAAGCTTTTTAATCTTATTTTCTCCCTGTCCTGTTGAGGAGGGGGAGCAAGGGAGTGACTGGGTGGCCATCTGGCCTCCGGCGAAGGTCAACCCGCCATCCTGTGCGTTGTAGCTACCCGAGCCAATACCAGTGCCGCTATTAGACGTCTCATTTTCTCAAATCTTTCCCAAGACCTGTGTGTAAGCATAAGGAGGTAACAGACAGCACCGGCAGCTGCTTTATTGCTTGAAACGTCTGTCTGGTTCAGTGGCCATACTATAAGGGGGATTTCTTTCCAGGGTTGGGTATGGGGCTTTTTTCCACTCTTTGCCTCCTGCCATCCTCCACATCATCCATTAGGAAAAAGAAAGAAAAATTTTGGAGAAGTGTCACTGCTGTGTTCTGTGGGGCAGTCTGGGCTTTGTGTCTCTGTTTTCACCTATAGATTGAATTCAGTAGCTGAGGAGTATTTTCCGTGACGTGTTTTCCTTCACGTACCATAGTTACTGCTCCTCAGAGGAGAATTGCTGTCTAAGGAAAATAAGAATCACACAGACTACAAGTTTCAACAGTAGATTTTTTTTTTCCCCTGCATCAGAACATTTTGGATATAACTCAGTATTTCTCATTTTACAGGTATTTCACCTTTTTGGTGAAGACCATTGGTCTTCTACAGAAAATTCCAGCAAGCTGAGTGTGCCAGGAAGTGCCTAGGAACACCCTGACTCTGGCAGGTCTGGAATGGATGCTGCCACACTGATACCTGGATGCTCGACCCCTCCATCTCAGATGTGCCCATCCCCACAAGGGAAAAATGCCTCCTTCCTGATCCTCCTGGTCTCAGAAGCAGGCTTGGCCATGAGGTAAGGTCACAACAAGGGGCTGAGATTATTATCCTGGTCCAACGGGTACTGCTGGGCAGTGCTGATTGTATCACTGATGTACCTTGCTGTCCCTTTTCCTGTTTCTTGACACATTTTTGCCACCCTCGTCCCTCCCTTTCTCTGCCCTGATCTCCTCCTATATAAACAACCTGCCCCTAATTACTTCTTGCCCATTAGTCTCAGTTTGCTATGTCTATGCCCAAGTTTGGTGCTTCTGATACCATTACCTAGGTAATTGTGGCTTCATATCATATTACTGACACAGCTGCGCAGGTGCTTCTTGCCATGCAAGATTTTGCTCCCCAAAGGGTCGCCAGTACCCCCTTCCAGTTACCGGTGAAGTTTGGCTGTTTCCTACATGACTCCACCTAAACTGCCAGGGAGATGCTGCCATCCCTATGGCGCTATCTTTAAATTTTGCCAGCTTCTCCTCCTGTTATCTGCCACGTCTAGTAATTTCTCATGGCACGTCCAGTTTCTTATCACAGTTTGTTCAGTTGGGTGCACTGACCACCACTGCCCAGATGTGGAAGGTGCCTGTTAGCCCCCAGCTTCCAAAGGCAGTGTGCAAGCATAGGGAAAGGAAGAGAGGTCGTAGTATATTTTTAATATTTTTAATGAAATGGATATTGGGCTACAGTCACGTTAGAAGATTTGGCACTGATGTTAATGTAAGTAAAAGATTGAGGAAGGGCAAACTATCTCAAATTCAAAGTTTTAAATGTTCAGCAAAATGAATAGGAACAAATTTTCAGAAGCAATGACCCGTAATTCCAGTGTATAAATGGAAGGTCAAGTTTCAAGACAGGCTTCGTCCCCTGCCACAGGTATTTTACAAATCTTGCTACTTATTTTACTGCTTTCATCCGTGCTGAGTTCTTCTAAAAATATGGTTTAAATGGTCTTTGGAGCATCCTCTATAATCCATAGGCTGTGAAATGGGAAACTTCCAGACTGAAAGTTTGAAAAGGCTGCTTTTACCCTCATTTTCAGCAGCAGTGAATGCCAGTATTCAGTCTTGGCTTCCTCTAGCTGCCCAATGCCAGTTTAGTTCCTTATCAGCTTTTCTATTTGTATAACTTATTGGATTTGGATGAGTATTTAAGATTGCATGTGAATTTTTCCATTTTACCTTGCATTCAAGAAGCCATGCAATTTTTGTTACCTGTCCGGTTGTTAGGGATTTTTTCATTGAATCAGGCTTTAGGAAACTATAGCTCATGTAAAGACAGAAGGATGGACTAAAGCAAATAAGAAGCAGTATTAGAGATTTTGGAAAACTCGAGTTTTAACTCCCAAACGCCTCTATCTGGTGGCTGTTGGTTGTGGTTTTTGCTTGCTTATTTGTTTGTTGGTTTAAGATTAGATTTAATTTTAGATTTGAGGCCCAGATCCAAACGAGTCCTCTCATAGCAGCCCCAAAACTTTCAGTTTGAAGAGGGTGGGAGTACAAGAGAACAGATTTCTGGCAGTGTTTCCTTAGGCTGCTCTTTCCTCGTCTGCCACTTACCTGCTTTTACCAGAATTTGCCACTGTTTAATTCCATTTAAGAGTGGTTTTGGTAAGGCCTGGAAGATGGAAGTTACCTGCAATCTCTGTGAAACTCGGGATTTTACATGCATTGACTATTGCTCCTCCTGCTTTCTTTGCTTTCTATAGAAATTAATTTCAAATACTGCATGTCTGACTGTGAATGCCTTTTCAAACCTTTCATTATTCTCTGAGCCCCTTTAGTTTTGCAATAACCTTTCTTAAAGTGACCAGGGCAGTGCTTGAGGCACTACCAGAATCACTAATGTATTAAAAGATAAGCATAAGTTTTTATTATATCATGTCCTATTCTTTGGTCAACCTAACTTTTCTTGGGTTTATGATCTCTTTACACATTGGTGAGAATTTTTCACTGAGCTGCCCCCAGCCATCCTTCTGTCCCTTTCTTGTGTTGACTTTTGGGACCAGACAATTTGAACTGATATAAAATGGGTTTAAATTTTTCTCTCTCTTATTCTGCATTTCTGGACTTGCAGCTTCCACTTCCACTGTGTGGCCTTTCCCTGGAAAATGAGGAGTCTATGATATCAAAACATTTCTCAAGATTACAGAGATTACATCAAAACATTTGGTGGGAACCAGGTCTGGCAGGAAAGCTGGCCAGATTGCATAGTTTCTAGCCAGCCTTTTCGGCTGTGACAGTGCCAGGTTAGCGAGCTGCCACGTAGCTCTTCCCAGACTTTCCAGGCTGTTTTGATCCTCTGAACCTTTCCTTTGGGAGCCTGGATGTTGCAAGCTCTGCTCTCCCAGGCCGCCCAGTTTGGCTGTGCGCGGAGCGGCCGCCGGGCTGCCTGACGCCGTGCCCACCCACCGCTCCATCTCACGGCGCGCCGGGCAAGCAATATTCCAGTACCGCTAATTCACTCCTCCTTTCCCTCCCACCTCCACAGTCAATTGCTGACAGGTTTCTAAGGGGTATTTTGCAGTAAAAGAGAGCAACCGCTTCAAAGTGCTAAACAATTAGCTCCTTGCAAAAAGCAGGTCAACATTTTTCTTGGTTAATGAAAACTAGCTTTTTGATAAAACCCATGAACCTTCCACAGGTTCTCGGGAAGGCTCAGTCTGGAGGATCACCTGGTTCTCTTTCATGCTGTATTTCATGCCCTGAGAAATCTGGGGTTACTGAAACTATTTTAGTAGTTGTACCTTACTTGATCATGATATGTCAGATATTTTATTTCTCTTGATTAGCCATATCACTGCTTGTTAGGCTCATATGTAAAACTCTCATATGTCTTATCGACATGTGTTATATGTCACATACAATTCCATAATTCTACAGATTATCTGCACAGTTTTTAAAAACTAGAACACAGTATTCATTATTTCCCAGTCCTCTGAAAGAGTGGCAGGTCAGTGTTGATGTTGAGTGAATTAGGAAGTTCCTCTGCCTACGTGGGAGGATGGTGAAGGACCACCTTGCCTTTCTAAGGACGAAAAAGAGAATGGCACAAAAAGTTTGGAAGGTGGAGGACTGCTGAGACTCTGGACACCTAGTTCACAGGATCGGGCTCGCACGCTGAATGACAGCGAGGAAAAGGTTTGCTTAGGGGGAATGCTATGAGCGATATTTGTGAGCCTTGTGGGAATAAGTGGACTGGACCTTAAATACTTGTAAATGAATGTTCTGGTGGGTTTCTTGCCTATTGCAAAGGTATTTTATGTATTTCAGTGTGTAAAAGGCTATGGTCTTCCTGGAAAACATCTATTGGGGGCAGGGGGAGTCATCTACAAAATACATGAGCAATGGGCCAGCTGCTGATCTGTCCCTTGCTAAGGCAGGAAGGTGTCATAGAAATGCAGACTTGTGAAAATATCCCCAAATATTCAAATATTCCTTAGAGCCATTTGATGTTTATCTTACTTGAGTTCTACAACTATAGACTCTACTTAGAATTTGTTGTTTTCAAATGGCTGGGATAATATGAAAAGTTATGTAATTTTTCAGGCAAAATGCTGGGATTTTTAGGGGTACTTTAATCTCAGGAATGGAAATGTCAATTTTATTTAAGTGCATTCTTTTTTGACCTCCCCTCTTCCTGCCTTGACTTCACACTGTCCGGTTACAAAATTTGGCATGATACAGCATGGTAGCAGCAATGGTTTATACACTAAACAAGAAACCTATCAATTATATTTAATTGGGGGCACAGCTCAAGGAAACCTCATAGAATTGCTGCTTAGCTGGTGTGTGATTTAGCCACTTCTTGACTAGATTGAGATGAATGTAATTAACACCACTGTCATATTTTTCACAATTGATTTTCTAGGGTTTGGGGGGAAAAAAGAAAGAAAAAGAAAGCAAGCAAAGAATCTATTACAGTTCATATTACCTTGAAAATCAGGCCTAACGGTTTAAATGTCAAACAGTTGTATGACTGGGTCTTATTATCCTCCAACCATCGCATATTTCAATTGATTTGACTTTTTGGAGATAAACGCCCTGGGTTACGTACAGCACAAAGCATAAGAAAACATGATGCAATTTCATAAAGGATCTTTTGTAATTGCTTATCACACATGGCTGTGCATGATAGATAGAAACAATAAAAGAATAAATGAAAAATGTTTAAGCCAAACAATATTACCAAAAGAGTATTTTGGCTGCTTCTGAAATGTTGATTTATTTTTTGTCTTGCAATATGTCCAGACCTGAACACTCGGAAAACATCAATCTCTTCAGGAATGCATTAGGAACTGTGGGATAGAATTGATAAAGAGCTTACTTTCCACAGATTTAAAATCAATAGGTGGGGACTTTCGGGAAGACAACCGCTGGCTGCTGCATAGGGTGCAAGGTGCTCTTCTGAGTGCCTGGAGCAAGGTCATCATATTTAACAAGTGAATTCTAACTTTACATCTTGGTTTTTACTGAGCCAGTGTAAGGTGAGTGGCTACAAAGCATGTCTTTAACTTTCTGCAAATACAGAATCTATAAACGGTATAGCTTAAGCATCAGGTAAGTCATAAGAGAACCTGAGAAAATCATTTACCTATGTATAATATAAAAATTTAAGATTTGTGTTTCAGAACCAGACTTCAATCTGCACATCTGGATAGCTGCCCAGAAGCCGCTCTGTGTGGCTGGACTGTAATAAGCCTTCATTCGTTCCTAAAGCCTAAGCCATACAGATTAATGTATAATTTAAAAATTTACCTCTCGCTATGCTTTCATCCCCTTGTGACCTGGGCTTTCTAGTTACCAGTGTTTCTCAGAACACCCTGTTCTGTATGGATGAATGACCAGTCCCCCAGTTCCTGTAGTCTGTGGTAACAGAGACCCTAGAATAAACGGAACTGTTGTTGCTTACTGTACTTTCATCTCATCTTGTCCCACCTGAGGAATCCTTTCTTTCCCTTTAAAGAGGACCTGGAAACCAGGAGGTCAAAATAGGGTCCAAAAGCCATAGCGAAGCAGGGAAGCTCCGTCACCTCGGTGGATCCTCATGGCAGCCATGGACTGCTGTGCATTTTCATATGTATAATCCGTTCGTATATCAGGAGGGGCATCAACCCAAACTAGTGGAAACCTCAGTGAAACAAATAGCTGCTACACTGTATTTTCTTCTACTCTGCGCTGAACTGTCGAGTAATTTTCATTATCTTTAACAGAGTCTACTCATTTTGATAAGATCAGATTGTTCTGAAAATGCTTCTTACCGTTCCTAATCCTGCATTCAGCTCTGTGATATTTACTGCTGCATACGGGAATGGCAAAGATCTTCTGCAGCCCTTTCTTAAGAAGGGTGCTTTTGTACTGGGTTGAGGTGTTTCACGAGTAGTGCAAAGCTCTCTTGGGCACTCCACAGAGGCAGCTTCAAGATGGGACAATTGACCGAGACATCTGCTGAAGGGCCTGCTTTATAGACTGTTACACATCCGTGTGTCGCTGGGCTCAGCGCTGCGGCCAGACATCTGCTGTGGTCAGCGTGCCTTTGTTCTGCAGAGTTCTGTAAGTGATGTGTTATCTATTTCAATGGTAAAAGGCTTTTAGAATGGTAGAGACAGAATTCTATTCCAAATATAATTGTCTTCCTTCCTAAAACTATGGGCGAATGGGTGTATTCTCAGCCATGCTAATCTGCAGACATCCCTGCCGAACTGTTCTCAGGATTTATTAATTTTTCCTTATATCAAAATGAGGAAACAGGTGGGGAGAACTGAAGTAGCTTTTCACACTCCAAAAAAGCTCTGTCCCTTGCCACAGGACCTTGCAGCTGGGGAGGGACCTTCAGACCTCTCTAGTCCAACCTCCTGCTCAAAGCAGGTCCAGGCTTTGTCCAGCCTGGCTTTGGGTACCTACTGGATGGAAGCTCCACTGCCTTTCCAAGCAACATGTTCCCAGTGTTTGACCATCCTCATTGTGAAAATGTTTTTTCATAACATAACCCAAAATTTCCTGTGTTGTAACTTATGTCCATTGCCTCTCGTCCTAGCATTGTCCGCTTTTGTGATGAGTCTGCCAGTTACCATCCTCCAAGGGCTGACAGTCTTGACAAAATTCCTGGGCTAATAGCATGAGCAGCATGCCCAATCTGCCTATAGTCTGAGCAAGGTCTGTTTGTCTGAAGGGTGAATCTCCTGCTTTGTTGTCATCTAGCTCAGCTTTGGTTTTTTCTAGTAGCAATGGAAGGATGCGTTTTGTCTTAAAAGTCCTGCTACCTCCAGCGTTTGAAATGCATTCCTTGCATTGACAGATATTTAGTATCATAGGCCAAAATGACCAAGCAGTTGTCAATTCTGACACCAAGATGCAGGCTATCTTTTAACAAAATTTTGGAGTCTGTGAAAAACTCAAGACAATATTGCATGTGGCAGCCTAATACACTGATATGGAACCATGTGAATGTTTGTAGCAGCATATTTTTTATAGCTTTGTGGGACGTTTTTTCTTTCATTATCTCATTTTCCTGGCATTGTAAGATGTCTAGCTTACTATCATGCTAAGGCTTGCCTAATGTTGGCTATTCAGGGGACATGTGAATTTCTAACTTGGGGACCTGCTTCACCATGGCTTACAATTCCTGCAGACAGCATTAGCATTACCGTGTGGTGTTGCTACGTTCACCATGCTGCCACCTGACCCCACTTCTTGTGCCTTATCTCCTGGAGCATAAGAACTCATATCTGCCGCTTGACTTCTGTTTCTGGTCTCTGTTATAAATACTAGTTGTTATCTCCTCTAAGGTCTCCAAGCTTTCTTTAAATAAAGGCGAGTGCGAAGTGATGGGGGCTCCAGAATGGTTGCCAATTGCTAGATCTCAACTGAGAAATATAGCTAGGATCATACCCAATTCAGATGAGCTACAGTTTAATTCAGACAAGATGAGGACTTGTTCCTACAGCTAATATTTTGTTTTGGTCCCTGATGTACTAAGATTAGGAAGA
The DNA here is from genome assembly GCF_000687185.1 of Egretta garzetta. NCBI lineage: Eukaryota > Metazoa > Chordata > Aves > Pelecaniformes > Ardeidae > Egretta > Egretta garzetta. The sequence goes on along the minus strand of NW_009259716.1, from coordinate 654,079 downwards.
AAAGGGTTTGACTGTTATAATTTTAGTTTTGTCCAGCTGATCTATACATTAGTTGTTAAGAGGAACTGTCATACCAGTGTGCTGTGGTGCCTTCTTGTTGCTTACCGTGGTAAAGTCTCATTTTCTTCCATTTTTGATGCAATATAGTTGTTGTTATTCTTTAACCACAAGGCATTTGCTCTCCTTTCCTCTGTTGTTTTGCAGACTCTGCTTTTCCAAGGCTAGTAACTGCTTTCAATCTTTGCATTTTATTTTTTTTTTTTTGTTAAGCATCTGATCTTGAGATATTTAAATCATGGGACCATTTTTAATGTATGTAGTTAAAGAAAATGAACTGTTTAGACCCCTTCCACCTAGCTCCTTGTTTTGGTTGAGCTAGTTTGCCTATCTGCATTCTAAGAGAAGATCTGGTATTTTTTTTCTCTGCAGTTTCCATTGCTCTTGTTAATTCTACTGCTTTGGGCCATGTTAAATTCACTTTTGCCAGGAATCCTCTCTGAAATCCCTCATTACTAACAGAGCATTCATTCTCTCAGTATGTCCTCTAGGATGTTTCTAAATGGGCGATATTCCATTAGTCTTTTAGGCTGTCATCTACGCAGTTATAGTGTCATACAGCTATAATATCATATTGCCTCTTCCTATCAGGAAATATTTTTCAGTGGTGTTGGTTTTGATACCTATTACTCGTTTACAATCCTTTGCAGATCTTCTGAGGTTTTATCTCCTGGTTTCTGAGACTGCTACAAACTGCTTAAGACAGGGTAAGTTTAACACTTTATACATTTAGGAAAATTGATTTCTTTGTTCTCTGTGATCTTATGTATGTGAAAAAACGTTGGCCCAGAGTTTCAATATATTGCTGCCAATCCTCATTTTCTGCGTTGAACTGTTCATTTTTCCTACAAACGGCCACTCTTTTTTTTTTTTTTTTGTTACCATTTTTATTAAAGAAACACTCAGTTTAAAAAAGCAACCTGTATTTACATTGATGAAAAGAAATTCCTGCTCTATTTCAGCAACGTGAAAAATACAATAGGGGAAAAACTCTCTGTAATTAAACAGCAAACGAAGGTGGAATGCAGAATGGCTCCCTTATGTCTTGCTCTTGGTTCATTTCCTGAGACACTATCCATTAACCGTGTGGAATATTTTGCTCTGGGTGCCACAGGGCAGTCAGCCAGTGTGCCTTTGGAGAAAGTATACTTAAAACAATTTGTCTAATGACCATTTTCCACCACTAACTGCAATTTGGAGGAGTCAGCATGTAATTAACTTGTTTTCAAAATTATTGCTCTTGTAAATCCTTTGGGGAAACGATTAATATTTTGGTAGTTTATATGATTATGTATAGTTTATATGTCATTTTTTGCAGCACAAACAAGAAGCTTGCTATGTGGGGCTAATACGTATATTTATTTTCTCTTTTGCAAAAGTCATTGAGATAGATTTCAGCTTCTCTGGAACAGTTGATGTTTTCTTTCTATTCTGAGTGCAATGCATTAATTTGCTTGGAGCTATGAATGTCCATAGTTTCATTTTATAGGACAATATCAAGCATGAGCTGTGCAATGTGCCGCCTTTATGTCTGCCAACTGGTAGGCTCTAGAGCAGATAAACAATTAACAAAGCCCCCAGTCTGGTGGCTAAATGCAATCCTGCAAACGACAGCAGCTGAGACTCAAATACAACTCTTACAGTCTCGAGGCAGCAGCTGAAGACCAAAAGCGCCAAAAGGAACTTTGTGCAATAAGACAAGAACCTTTATTTTCATGCAGAACTTGGTATATGATTTCCTTGTTGATCCAAAATTACCGATCAAATAATCGTTTGCCGTAGGGGTGTGACTTAGGAGTCTGTCCATATTAGAACGTGCAAGGTGAGACTGAGATCTGGGCTTTGGCCAGGCAAATTTCCTGACAAGTCACCTTTCCAACGAACGAAGTGTTTGAATTGGTGTGTAGCAGGGGCTGGAGACACCTCTCGGTTCACAGTTGCCACCAGGCCAGTGCTAGCTCTGTAGGCTTTCTTTCACACCCTCGTCCAACCTAACTGGTTACCCAAATCTTAGGTGATTTAAAGGAGTCTCTTTGGCACAGGACCACTAGTGTTGTTGACAAAGCACCAGCTCAAGCCTCTGTGAGCCCTTCTCTGTCCCACTCCACTGGAGATCTCAGCTAACCTCTTTGGCTCTCCACCATAAAACAGAGGCAGAGAAAAATTCTCCTGCAGAGAGGTACTAATCCTACCGCAGAGCTGACTTCCCCTGATGCTAGCAGCATGTCCTTTTGTTTCTTTAGAAGTGATTTATATTAACCCCTTTGAAACCTCCATTTAACCCTTCCATTATCAACATCTTCTCTGGCTCCCAGTCTCTCTGCTGTCTGATTTCCCACTCTCTCCATCTTATCTTTCAGGGTTTTTTATTCCTAATTAGTAAGTAGGACCGTTTTAACTATTGCAAGTTTACCTGATTTTAGCTGAGTTTTTTCAGAGTTTGGTCTTGCTTTGTATCTTCAACTTACAGGCATGACTCTTCAAATGAAGGGTCTGCACAGAATGTCCCCAGACTTTGTAATACGAAATTCCAAGCCTTAGCAGTGCTTACCTCTGCATTTTTACTTTTGACACAAAATAGTTCTTGACATTAATTTCCAGTATTTATAGATATCAATAGTTTTATTTGCACTAGGATTAAGGAGAGAAATATGCAAATTGAGGGCTACTTTCAGATCTGCCAGATACAACCTGCCTGGGACTCCAGAGAATTACAGCAGAAGAGCTGCCTTTGTTTTAAGGTAGACAGACAACCGAGGAGGAAAGCTATTTTGGTATTTATCTGAGATTTTTACAGTAGGGCCTAATAAAGTACCAGACTACTCCTGCGTTTCTAAGAAATTGAGTTCCCATGTCACTTAGTTTCTTTCATATTTCTGATATCATTTTGATGTAGCTTTTATCTAGTCATAGATAATGTATACTGCCCAGATATGGTAGGAAACACTCAACTCATATTTATTATTTATTAGAAGGAAAGATTTAGCTATTTAAATGATAAAATTGAAAAAGGCCAAATCTAAGACAAAGCTAGGCTGTGGTTTATCGGCTTGTATGGGGAAAATCTTTTAACATTATTTATATTTTATATTGCTATACTCAGCGGTTTTTGAGAGTTAAATGTTTTGGTGATTTACGTGCAATAAACCTGGGCTCTTTCCCAGGATCTCCCAAAGGCCTTTTTAGTGACCTTGGGCAAGTTCATGGCAAATAAATAATGGGATTGAACCTAATTTCCTCTTACAAAGGGAAGCAGTGTGGCTATATGTATAAATGTTTATATACTCTTTTGAGATACTGCAGTAAAAGAGTTCTGTCGACCACGAAACGGCCTTGTTTATTGGCGTGGATAAGGCTGAATGATGAAGATGCTAATGCTATCTACTCAATCTGCATACTTGTTAGTGTGACATAAACACAACAGTTCCCATCAAATACACTCCTCCTGATATGAATCAAGCTCTTTTATTACAGTGTTCTACACTATTCATCAATCTGCCTCCCTGGCCTTGACTGCCAAATACAAAATGCTTGCTGATTTTCAGGGATGTCACTTGACAGCAATCTGCTCTTGGTTTAGAGTAATAGGCTATCAGCAGAACACACACAAAAATAATTACAAACATTTAGAACTGAGTTCTGGTTATATACTTTGTACCAGAAATGCCGTTCTGGTATAGACTTCTGCAATCCATGGGGTTGCACTGGCTGTATGCGCAGGATTGGGACCTTCATTCATCAGTAGAAATTAACTGAAATGTTCATAGAGAATCACTGTGTGACGCTTTTTGTTTTGCTATAAGACACGGGAGGGAGATTTTTATCCATCCTTGTGCACTGCATGGTACTTGCCTTCTTTCTCTGTTTGAAAAGTTGAATGTTTTGGGAAGGCAGTCCATACCAATACAGGAACTCTTCGTTGCTAACAACATATACATTAGCACGGACTTGCATTCTAAATGATCAGTAAACCCTCTTGAAGAGAAGAATCGATCCAGTCGGCAAACATTTTTGGCACTAAAGCTCAAGATAGGCAGTTTGTGGGTTTGAGTGCTGGGACCAAGGCTCCTTGACACTCTGGGAAAAAAAAATCATTGTTTTTTCTCTTGTAGAATTAAATCAGAAAACAAAGCTGAAACCTCCTCTGTTTCACTGGCTTGGTTGCTGTCGTTCTGGGTTAATTAACCGACGTGTCAGTCCCATGATCTGTTAAGGGATTATGTCCAGGCCAGGTGTTGAGCTATCGGTCACCTTCACCTCATGTGAAAAATCACAAAAAATGTGTTATGCATTGGAGGTGCAAAAAATCAAGGTTTGAAGTACAGAAGGAGCTGTAAACATCACACCTCCCTAGGTGTTTTGTGATTATAGGAAACCTGGTGCGCTGTGAGATTGTTGGCTACAAGGGTACAGCACCATGGAAGGTCTATTTATGTTTATTGCAGACACATTTAATTGGATACACTGAAAAAAATTGGAGATGTTGAACAAATGTGAGAATTGTGCATTTTGTGCTCAAATTGAAGGAAAAATGATGCTAGAAAAAATTATTTCAGTATTTTTGAAGAAATTTCTTTTTTTTTTCCTCATGAAACTATGGCTCTTTTGAAGTCAGAGACGCTAGATTCTCCTCTGGAACTGATGTCTATGTAAAATGGAAAGGGTGGTCTTTTGCTCTGGGTAGCAAAGTGGGACCTGAAGATGCAGAAATAGTTTCAGTATTTCCCACTGATTGATGGTGGGCAAATTGCTGACGCTCCCTGTGCCTGTTTTACTTCACTGGGAGGACAATATTAGCATTCCTATCTCTAGTATTGCAAACTTCATCAGTTGAAAAAGCTGTTTATGATTATTATGAGTCGAGCAAGATGGAACCGTACCCTCTGTTGGAGGGTATGCAGCAGCAAAACACTAGGAAGAAGGAAAATTAATGGCTGGGAAATAAAGGGTAAAGTTTAATTTAGGAGATTTAAATCCCATGGTTTTGCATGTCCTTCTTCTCCTTCCCAGCCTGAACCCATGCATGTACAGTAACTTCTTGATGAAGTATTTTGTTTAGGGCTTCAGGGATGGCAGAGACCAAAGAGCGTGCCCCACTGGCTGCATAGCCCCAAGGCTGATCTGTAACCGCCCTAGAGGCAGCAAAGCTGCTGCTACCAAAAGGAAATTCCAGAGAAGCTCTGTGGCTGAAATAGGTTTCAATTACTTCTTTTTTTTTTTTTTTAAAGAACCAGTTCTGGAGGAAAGACAACAAATCTTAATATTGGACAGTTAATGTTATTCATCCATTTGTTGTTCTGTCTGACAACTGCATCTCCAGAATTTCACATTAGTAATGGTCAGCTTTAAAATCTGAGATGTACTTGTCCTCTAACTCCTGTGTGCTGAAGTGTCCTTCGTTTCCCGCTGAGACGTTGGGCTGACACTGGCAGATAGCAGTAGGGCAACACAAGGGAAAATCTGTATTGATATTTTCATTCCATTTCCTACTTTAGGTAATTTTTATGTGGTCTACTTATGTGTGGCTCCGTGACTCATTCTCATCTGAAAAACACCCGAAATTCCAAAGCAGATTGGACTTTTTTTTTTTTTTGGTAATATAGTTGAAAATATAATATAATATAATATAGTTGAAAGGAATGGGGCTGGAAATACTGATATTGCTATTGTTTCAGTTTGGTATTATGCAAGACCATAATTCGCTGTACCTCGATTTCCAACCATTAAAATGGGCATCATGATATCTGTTGTATGCAGCAGGCCGTACGGGCTGACCAATGAACTCTGGGAGAGCTGTTACTGAGCTTTTGAATAAAAGGGCTCTCTGTACAGTAACTGCACAAAAGTTACAGACTAACCGCGGTCTTACACCCCAGACCCTTTGAGGACTGAGAAAAAAAAAAAAAGAGCAACCAGCTTAGCATTTCCATCATACCCTGAAATGAGAGGGCACAGAATGATCCGGGAGATGCCTGATTTCTAGAAAAAAGCTGATGATAAAGTACAGCATCAAAGTTACTCTTGGTGTGCGTGAAAACCGATCGTCTGATGTTAGCGTGGCAAAAGCTGAGATAGTTCAGTTGCTATAAAGTACGAATTGGTGACAGATGAACAAAATCAAGGGCGTCCCTATCAGTACTGTAGCTGATTTTATTCTTCTATTGTATAAACAAAACCTGTTAAGCCATTTGCAGTCTGCCCATGCGTATCATTTCCCGGTAGAAGAGACACCCGAAGGGTTTGATTTTAAAACACCATTTAGATGGGAATTATCAGTTGGTTTAAGGTTGTAGCTTTTGTTTTTTAGTTTTCCCCTTAGGGGAAACAGAACATAGATAACCAAGGAAACAAGCTCTGGTGTTCGTGCGGAGCAGAGCTGCTCTGCCTATCTGCTGCAAGTTCAATAACGTGACTGTGTTCGTTTTATTATATATATTTCTATTTAATCACTGGGCTCAGTTTTAATCTTTTATTGGTTCTTTTCCAGACAGTGCTTTGGAGCTGCTTATTAGCTCTATCCTTGTAATCCTAGATTTTTGCTGTTAAACTGTTAAATGGAAATTTAGCTTTAAGACTTGTGGGAATTCGTGCTGGCTACAACTGCGTTATCTGTACAGCTGGCTTTATATGATCCTTGATCCTAGCGGAGAATTGGGAGTTGGGAAAGGTGGATTAGGAGAGATGCTGGACAGTGAGCGCTGCTCGCAGCTGGCAAAGTGAGCACTTTATTTAAAATGTGGTCCTGATGGCCACGGGGTGTCTCGGATGTCAGGACAGCTTGCGGGAGAGGCAAGGTACAGAGGACAGCCTGAAACTCCGGCTGGTGGATGGGACTGGGGGCATTTGGAGAATTTCTTAACTTACGGTTAATTTTCCTAGCGCTTAATTGAGATTCTGCCATAAGCATTCCTAGTTCAGTTAGCATTTTAGTTTGGAATGCAAGTGAGAATAATCCCACCACCTTTAAAATTCCATGAAAAAGGAACTAACTGTTAGAAATTATAGTGCTGTGTTGAACAGGTGAATCCCACTGGGAAGACAGAAGAATTATTCCCCAAGGGGAATCTCTGGGCTCTGTCACAGAAAGGTTTTGAAAGAAAATTGCATGTCAGATTAAAGTAGAGGTGGGTGACGGAAGGTGGCTCCGTCACATGCTGATGGGAGGCTGCGGTGGGAACCTTTTCAGAGGGTGTGGGCTGGAGAAGCAAACCAGCACGTCTTGTGGTGTTGGGAGGCACAGCGGGGTGCTGCCTAACCGAGCTCGCCTGACGCCTGTAACCAGGAGCATCTCCAAGAGAGAGGGTCCATCCTCACCAGGGCTTTGTAACTCTACGTAAGTGTGAGTCCTCTTTGGCTCCACACCAAACACAGATGTGCTGGCAGCAAACCCAGCACCACGGCACAGTGCGGCAGCAAGTGCTGCTGCTCTTGAGCCCTGCACCAGTGAAGAAGCGCCAGAGCCACCCCTCGATGCGCTCGCACAGAGCTCAGATGGTGTTATCGCTGTTGACTGTGTTAAAACGTCGAGCTGATCTTTGAAGTATTTGAGATTTCTCGCTACTGTGCAGTTAGTTAAGTAACATATGTTTTTCTACTGATGCGATTTATTGTCTTTCCCGATAAAAAGGCAACTTTTGAAAGATGGAAGCCTGGAATGTGTGAAGCAGATTTCCTGCTCAGGGGGTTTAACTTGTGCTGCAGTGCAGTCGTGTATGTGACTGCCAGAACTGCTAAGGAAGCTGGATACGACCACTATGATATTAAGCTGTACAGGAAGAATTTATCCTTACTGAGTTCTGTGTTGTCATGGATACATCGCCATTGGTACCTGAGCTAGGTAGTTTAAAACTAGCTCAGTTATGTCAGCTGTTTTGCAGTTTCTGCAAAGTTTTGGTCTAGTCGGAAAGTGAGTAGAGCAAGGATCTCATATGGTGCAGAAGCGTTGGTTCCAAGGCAGTAAAAGTCCTACTTTCCTCCTTGCATTACCTCTGGTATTCCTGGTTTCATACAAGAAACGTTTTTATAGCAAAGCAATAGGGCACTCTTAGGCTAAGATCTTTCACGTGGGACATTTATTTGCGTTAGATTTTGGACAATATTCTTGATGGAAGGGTCCTTTTTTGGTACATTATTCCCCATGACTCTCTTATTCCACCGAATCTCAGCATAAACATTCTGGGAGAAATAGACTGTAAATATTTGTATTTATTAATGCAAATGGAAATCACACAGCTAAATCCCTATGCACTGGACTAAATATTTACCCTTCTGTGTAGATTTTAAGTGTATTCAAGGACAGAACAACCATTCTCAATGTTCAGAAACAGCAAAAGGTGCCATTCAAGAGCTGTGGACATTTCCTTATTACTGAGTGGGAGAGTTTGAAACTAATATGAAAGGTGGTATTAGAGTGGGTTCTAAAATGTAAACATTTTCTGCCTGAGCGTAATTTATTGATTCTGATACAGTGCTGTCAATTCCTTGGTTAGCTATTAATTCAGCAAACCTCCGGGAAGCCCTTTTACATGGTACCGCGTGTTAAAAACCTCAGCTTATGGGAACAGCCCCTGCTTTTAAAGAGTTAATAGCCTAAAGAGGCCAAATGGACAAAGATGTAGAGGAAAAAATAGATGCAAAAGGAAGTAAACTTTCCTGCAAGGTCGTGAAGCTGAACCAAAATCGTGTCTACTGCTTCTCAGTCCCCACCTAGCACCTAGCAGAGAGACCCAGAGAGCCGTAGCTCAGATGGAAGTGCTGTGCAGCCGCGCAGGCAGACCCTATGAGATCAGGAGGATGCATGGCTCCAAGCTGCACCGCGACTCGGCCTCTGGCTTCCCAAACGGTGCGGGAAGGCCCGCACCTTTCAGGGGCTCCAGACGCCTCTCCTTTACAGAAGTGTCAGGAGATGTCTCTGCACCAGCCCAGCAGCACGAACCAGCGAGCGCATCCGCGGGGGGCTGGCTTGGAGCCCCGCACACCACGGAGCAGCGACTGACCTGCCCGCCTACAGCAGGTACCCCGACCCAGCAGGTCACCCCTGCACCCCAAAGGAGGCCTCCAATATAGATCTAACTTGCACGAGGAACTTGTTTCCCTTTGGGTGGTATTTTGAAGGTGACAGTGGAAAAAACATCCTCAAGCTTTCCCCCAAGCGAGACTGTAATTCCCTTGGCTGCAGCCTGTGCTGCCTGCTCTTGACGGGGTAAATCAGTGCTGTTGTGTTTAAAGATAAATGGCATAGCTTTGCATATACCGGTGCTAGCAAATGTGTTTGCTGCAACTTTTATAGAAGTAGTGACAAAAAGACCAGTAATGAGAAGACTGGAGTAGATTAAATGTGGAACACCTTGCTGAGCTACAGCTCACTAAACCCAAAACCTTCGCTTTGATTTACTAAGCCAGGAAAATAACTTATAGTTCAGACTTGCATTCCTCTTCTTTCTGGGACTCAGGAAGGCCAATACTTTTATAATAACTGTTTACTGAATGTCTGACTTCATGATCCTGACCTAAGCACTGAACAGGAGACCAGTACAGGAAATTTATGCCTCGAACCAGCGTGGTATCTCAACCTATTATTGAATTGTAGCACTCCAATATAGCTCACAATAAAGCTTGTAACAGCAGCGAGTGCTTTGCAGCTCTCGCGCTCTTTAAGATCTCCTGGTACACTTGTAAATCAATTTCTAATGGGAAAACGTTTTGCCCAGGGCAGTAAATAAAATGTTTAGGGAGAGGAGAATCCTTTCTTGCCCCACTGTGCCTGAGCAGCCCAGGAACTGGAGTAGCTCAGGACTCCCTCGCTTCCCCCTTGAGGGAAGGATGACTGGGGGCATGCTCGATGGTGGCCCTGTCCGCCACCAAAACCCTTCTCCGGGCTAGATGACCCAGGCTTAGAGTCTGCACTAATATTCATCGCTCTCAGAAGTGCCCTTAAAATCCACCCTGCCATGGGCAGTAGAGCTGTGGTTTGTGCCACTGGATGGTTTCTCTCAGCTACAAAATACAGAGGAAAGAAGATATCATTAATAAAAGTTTAATTTTATGGTTACAGTGGGATTATTTTTTTTTTTATAAAACACTAGTAGCAGACCTAAATCAAAACAGTAACCGTAAAGCCTGGGAATAGAGAGAAATTCAGATTTATCTTCAGTTTCTGTATTCTGGTCCTATCTTTTAAATGAGCAATAGTTTAATAACAGCTCTGCATCTGAAGCCAAATGTTAAAAAAAGAAAAAAAAAAAACCAAAAAATTCTTACAGCACCTGTACGTCTGCAGTAACAACGAGCTAGTTCGTTAATAATGAAAATAGCTTGAGGGGGTTGGAGAGGTAAGTTGTATTGCTAGGTAAGTGAAAAGTGTCAGTATCTATTTTTATTACCTGGTTTGCTCTGAATCAGGAAAACCTCTGATCTATTTTTAACAAGCTAGACTACAAATGTAATCTAAATAATTTACATTTCTTATTCATGTAAGGCTCTCTCTCTGTACGAGATGTAAAAGCCTTATTTCTCCAATGTTATTATATAGCGGCTGCTTACCAAAGTGCTGAGCAAAAAGACGAAAGCGTTATAGTTAGGCACGTGTGCTTAAGGGAAGAGGCTGCTCAGTACAGATTGCATTTATAGGGGGGGTTGGTGTCCCCTTTTACGAGCACGCACAGGTAATCATTCAGAACCCTGCAGTCCAGGCAGGTCTGGGTGGGCGAAAACACATCCTCCCTCCAGTGCAGTATCCTAAAAACCAAGTTCCTACTGAACTTTGCAAAATCCTGTTGTAAATCATGGAATTGTCAAACCTTCTCATAACCTATTTAGTTTTTTACATGTGAAAAATGCCCCTTTCCTGAAATTGGATTAATTATTTTTCAAGTATTTTTTTTTAATGACATTCGGAGGGAGAATTGAATCTCAAATATTTAAAGCATAGGACAGTGAGAGCAACTGCAAGAGTTACATTGAGGAGTGCTTTGTAACGTTAACTCTGGATAATGCTGTGAGCTCTGTACTGAAAATGGCAGAAGTAAAAAAGGGAATTTCATTCTCTCTCTTTCGTTTTTTAGTCTTAAAATGCTCCTTCAAACAGGGTTAATTTAATTTGTTTATAGAAGAAAACTTTGCTGGGCTATCAGGCTTGTGATTTAATGAAGGAATTTCTGTTTAGAAAGATTAATTTTACCTTGGCAGTTCAGCGAAGACTCTGGCTGGTTGTGCTCTGCCAGGGGAGCGTATTTCATCGCCAGGGCTTCGACGGAGAGCCGCCTGCCCTCTGCTCTGGAGAGCGCCCCTCGGGGGAACGTTCGCCGTGGTACTTGAGATGGAAACCACTTCCAGACAGCGTAATGGATGACAAAGCAAACGGTGAGACAGTCTGACCCATGCAGTTTGAAGGCTTTAAAATTGCTGACCTTACTAGAAACTTACAGTTAGATGATTTTATTTTTTTTTCCAGTCCACTATGTAGAAAGTGGAATACAGGTGTGCTGGGACTTCTACCAGAAGGGCTTGCGGCTAGGTGTCCTGCAGCTCCTGTGGAAGTAGAATTTTCTATATAACCTGTCTTGGTGAAGACAGAAATGTGGATCCCTGCCATGAAGTTGTTGTCGTGTGGGGGATCATGTGGTAGAGAAATGGTTCTGGTTGTGGCTGGTTGTAAAGTTTAGACAAGAAGTCGGAAGTGATGCCCTGCGCTTCTCTAGCTACGTCAAAGCTGGCTTCAAAATTGCTTATCTAGAGCAAGTTGTGTTGTCACGAGACCATTTAATGAGAGTCACCCTACGACGTGGCCATCTCCTCTGCTGCCATGGCGACGTTGCTAGCCGTGCCATCCCAGCTCCCAGCTCTGGTACAGCTGCTGAGTTACGGGTACAGCCGTGACTGCGGCGCTGATGTGTCTGCGGGGTTTCCCTCGGCGCACAATACACAGGCAGCATTGGGCCAGGCTCACTCCTCTGTTTTGCTACAGTACTGAGAAGTTTTGCTGACCTACACATAAAATATACTTACCCGGGTTTTAGTAAGATGTCACCCTAAGAAAACATTTCACTCATGCATAAAAATGTTATCCGAAAAGTAAGGAAGTCAGACTTTGCAGTGCAGACCGACGTCTGCCCATCCAGACTGGAGCTATGACATTTGTTGTTATTTTTGTGACTTCTAAGGCATCAGCTTCAAGCAGAAAGGGTTATCAAGAAAACAGTATTAATCAAGTCTAGCAAATTCTACAAAGCTTTCCTATAATGCTCTTTACTGCCATTGTATAGGTCTGCATAGTGTGACAGACATAATTCATTTTGGGGCCTCACTGCTCAGAATTAATGAGGTTGTTATAAATTGGTGCTGATACAATCTTTATGCCACCTCCTGCTGCAGTACATGCCTTATGTAGTATGCAGAGAGGTAGATGTATGTACACACATTCATTCCGTTTATTTCTTTATCTTTAGACTTGCAGGGCATAAAGCTTAAGATCTAGTATTTTTAATACTTCAATAGTCCTAAAATGTCCATAACTATAAAGGTAAATGGCCTATGAAACGATATGCTGAGCGTCCTTAAAGGAATAATGTGTTTAGAGACCCAGTGAAATAAGAGTAAATCTGTCAACATAAGACCTACTTTAGAGAATGCCATCATTTCCATGAGGTTATTTTTCTACAGAATATCAGGAAAGCCGTTATTCAGTTAGATAAAAAGCCCATTAGCGAGATGAAGGGGGTGGGGAGGGGGGAGCCAAATATGCATTTTAATTACTTGAATTAAACAAAGGCAGTGAAAAGAATTCCATTTGGCTAAGCCAGCCAATATTTGATGTAATACAAAATAAAATTCACGCAGCAATGAAAGTAAGTTGGGATTTCTGAGTGGCTAAAAATGGAAGTGGTATAAATGCTTATTTGAAAGAAAAAAACAAAAATTCAGGGCGCTTTAAGTTTGCACAGTTAAGTTGCTATTTCATTTTCTTTTGTGCTTGCTTTTATTACTAAGCTCAGATTTGTTGCAGAGCATTTGAAAATGCAGGAATCTGCGGGGGGAGTGAGATGTTTATACTTAGGCCATCTGAGTCCTTCCTGAGTAATTGCAGAAGTGGCAGTATCTAAGGCGTCACTATGAAAGAAAACCTTGCAGTGATTTGAACAGCAATATCGCGCACTTGCAACGAGACCCAAACTATATATGCTAGAATAGAAATAGAAAGTCAGCTGGCTCTTAAACGTCGAGGTAGCACTTCTGCCTGAGGCAGCCTCCGAGACGCGAATCTTGAAACTGGGGAAACACGCGGGGAAAGCAACCTCTAGGTCTGCTCCGTTCCTAAAAAAATTTTCCTCTGACATCATTTGTTGGCCACCTTCCAAGATGGGACAGGCTACGCAAGCATCTGGGCGCATCCCGAGGGGTCGCTGCTGTGTTCCCTTCCTGCATTCCTGGGAATATCAAGCTCTGAGCTTGCAGTCATTGCAGCAAAGCGATTAAGCACTAGGAAATTCCATCGCACTGAATGTTATTCCTGTGCATAAAGCTAGGGGTGTGCTTAATGTCTCTGACAAAGCAAGGACATGAGGTACAAGCCTATGTTACTTGAGTTAGAGTAATTGACCTCCTGGCTGAGTGTTTTCAGCAGATTTGGGTATTTTTTATACATCAGCCACCCCAGTGAGACATAGCCATCCATTTCGGGCCAGGCAGTGCAGATTTGTTTATTTTAAGACTAATATTTCAGAATTAAATATCAGATCCAGTTCAATAGTATATTCAATTCCAAATATGAACATACCCTCAGAGAGTGAGCATAGAGGGAAAGGTCAGATGATATCATTAACATTGCTAAGAACAGCTCCAGGGCTTGAGAAGTAGGCTGGAGAGAAGGAACATTGCTTGGACAGGAGCCAGTAGCCTGCACTTGGGTGAAAAATGTTTCTTTAAGTTCTAAGTGTGCTATTTCCATTTCCATTTGACAAGGATCTCTGAGGGTTGCAGCACCCAGCTTCCAGGGGTTAAAAGCACCAGTGGCCTCGGGGATCCCGTTTGCCCAGGTTTCCAGTAGTGGGCAATACTGGTGTTGGGCGGCAAAGCAGTAAGACCTATAAAGACATGATCAAATGTTTAATTAAGATATATGTTTGCTCTCAACCTTCATTTAGAGAATGAAAACACTCTAGTGGGATGTATCTCTTGAATGATGTAGCCGTTATTATGTTATCTCTAATTATGCAGTGAATTTTGATATTTCAGGTCTATTCAGATACCTTTCAGGGGGTTTTTGATACGAAAGGAGTTTAGTTCCTTGCTGTATCTAGTAAAGTGAATTCATTGAGATGATGTGTTGAAGATTAAAGAACTAAATCTTGCAATTATTACAGTCATAAAACATGCTACGTAATAAACCTGAGGAGTATTTTATAGAATGATTTAGCACCTTTGGTAGTCAGTGGAAAGAAACACATGAGATTGGTCCTAATGGATTTTCCTTGAAAATCAGGGAGGCCAAAGTGAAGCACGAAATCAGTGTGAACAGGGCACGGAACAGCCTTAAGCCTCTTAGCGCGTCTGTAACACAGTGCAGATGCTCGCAAGCGTTTCCGAGGTTGAGTTGTCAAAGCAAGCCCGGGAAGGCGCGAGCTGCGTACCGGCGCGTGGCCGTGGCTGAGCTCACCGGCCCGCCGAAAGGCTCGCCACGAGGCCCGTGCCCCGTTCTGCTGGGCAAAGCAGCTGCCTGCTGGTGTCTCTGTAGATGCTGTACTTGGGCTCAGTGGGCAGCCTGGCCTGGAGATCGCCACGCACCTCTCCAGCCTGCGGTTACAGATATTCCCTTAGTTTCCCGAGTTTTATACAAAGTTCCGAAGCATGACAGATGCTGTGTGCTCTCCACAGTGTTTATTCGTTTCACAGAGTAGCTTCCGCTACTCTCGCTGCCATCGCTCTTGCCAGCTCTTTTTAAAAATGTAACCTACTCAATTGCCATCTTTCATTATAATCCAAAATTTATAAATAAAAGAAAATGAGTGCTTAAAAAAAATCAAAGCACTTGGCTGGCTATCGGGATGTGGTGTTACAAATCCCTTTGTTTGCTCTGAAAGAGCTTGTCTTTTCCTTCCAAATGCTAGTCTAATTTTCATAATAATGATTTTAGCTCTCCCTTCCTTTTTTTAAAACAACATTAAATTAAAAAATGAATGTGTTCCAGCAGTCAAACTGTTGGTTGGAAAACATACTTATTCCTAATGGGAGTATAACCTCGTTAAAGGCTGGGTGAAAACTAAATGAGATCCTTACAAAGAGACAAACAATGCAGCGTGTTTCTGGCATAAACTGGGGGGGAAGTGTGAGCTATAAACAAACCTGCGCGGTGCAGGCCAGCTTGGTGCCTGGCAGCAGAACCGTCCTGGGCAGAGGAACGACTGCAGGAGCAGCGGCGGGTAGAAGTGGGTGCTGGCAGACGGGAGGCTGCTGGGGTGACCCTTGAAAAAGCCGGTTTCTTCCTTAGAGCCCGGGGTCGTTGGTGTCCTTGACTGAGAAAATAAACCCACCCATTTCCTCAAATCATAGAATCATAGAATTGCTTTGGTTGGAAAAGACCTTTGAGATCATCGAGTCCAACCTTTAACCTAACCCTGCCATCCCACCACTAAACCCTGGCCCTCAGCACCTCATCTGTCCTTCTTTTAAATACCCCCAGGGATGAGGACTCGACCCCCTCCCTGGGCAGCCCCTTCCAGAGCCTGACAGCCCTTTCCATGAAGAAGTTTTTCCTAATGTCCAACCTAACCCTGCCCTGGCGCAACTTCAGACCATTCCCCCTCGTCCCATCGCCCGTTACCAGGGGGAGGAGGCTGACCCCCCCCTCGCCACAGCCCCCTGCCAGGCACTTGTACAACCACAGTTTGTCTACACGGGAACTCGGCTTTCGAGCATCCCTCCTGCGCAGTAGGTGGAAGCTTTCTCTTGCTAGCGGATCTCACACTGCTGAAAACCCTGCAGACCTGGTTCTTAGGTGGGGGAAGACAGACTTTTGCTGGAACTATGTTGATTTATGTGAGCTGACAATCAGCACTTTAACTTCTGCAGCATTAGGAAACAGTAATAGATGTGTCAGGAAATGCTTGGATGTTCCTCTGCAATGATAAAGACTCATCGTAATTTTGAATTTCCTATTTGAAGTTAAAGCAAGTACATAAAATAAGTGAGCTAAAAATATTTCTTTTCCATAGACTTTAAATGAGCCTAGATATGGAGAAGTTGGTTTAGATTTTGAATGGGAAAGAGAATAATGTGGGAGAATTATTTAAATTAATATTTTAAATTAATATTTCTGTCTTTAAAGAAAAGAGGGAGGGTGTGGAGAAGGGTTAAAAATGAGGTACGTGGGCACCCAAACAAGCAGCCTTAGCATTTAAATACGAAGGCAAGGCTGACTGAACTGCGGGTGAACTCTAGCTATGGATCTTCCCTCACAAATTCATTTTCCTCCTGGGGGTTTGGATGGGAATTTGCATTGCTTCCAGGGATGCCTTTGCAAGCGCAGGGCAGATGCCCGCTTGCAGGCAGGGCCGGGGAGGGGTGCGCAGCCGCGCCGAGCGGGGGCAGAGGGATGGGAAGGGGCGCTGGGCTGTGCCACCGGCGTTCCTCTGCCCAGAGCCTGGAGTGGTGCTGCTGGGCCACCCGACAAGCAGCACCTCACCATGCGTGGCAGGGCAGGGTTTCATGGTGGGGCTGGAGGGCAAAAACCATAATATATAGGGAAATCTCCAAAAGAAACGTTATTTCCTTGGTAAACTGTGGTCAAGCATAGAGAAGCTCAGTGTTTAAAAGGACAGTTGTATCAGTATCTAAGGAAGCGTTCAGTACAGTAAGATGTAATCATTGCTATGGCAACAATTTTTCCCAGATCAGTGGATAAAATGCTGGTTTCAAACTTGTGTCTGTAACTTGTAAGCAGACTTATTTATCCTCTGCTTTATTTCCTCCTGTCGTCTCAGCCACCACAGCGCAGCTTGTAAAGAGCACAGCACAACAACTGATGAAGCATGTGGGTTCAACGATTCCTATATTGACACAATGAATTCAATGGAAAACTAATTAATAATAATAGTAATAATAATAATAAAAACGAAAAAAAAAACCCAAACCCAAACAGTTTGCCCTCTATGCCTTCTTTCATCAGAGAAGCTCAAAGCGCTTTGCAAATATTAATTAAGCCTCAGAACACCCCGATAAGCATCTCTCTCATCTCTCATTTTCTCTCTGTAACTAATATTAATTTCTGGATTACAGTGAATCAGAACTACCTATCGAGAAGAACTGGAAGGGAACAAACATCCGCGTACTCTTTTAAGGTTACCCCCAGACTGGCAGCCCGCGCCGGCGAAACCAAATGCTGCGTTTGGTGCCATGCGGAGTAACCTGTGCACCCGCCCCTGCACCCTCGCGTTCCCGAATCATTCCTTTGGCCCACGGCGCGTGCAAGCCATCTAATCGGATTTTTTTATCAGCATATAATCCTTTCCTAATCAGTAAGCTGTACTCATTGTTCTTGCTACTACATTTACATTCTAATACACAGATTTAGTCAAAGTGAAGTGATTTTTTAAATTCTTATTTTAAGAAAGTATTCCCCGAAGCTTAATAAAGAGTTCATATATTCTGGTGGGCAGAAGGCTGGTCTAGGGTCTTGAGATCTAATCCTATTTGCAAATGACTTGAATTGTAGCTTTGGAAAAATATTTTAATCTCATTACTTCAATTTCCTGCTTTGGAGAGGAGATAAATAGTATTTGTTTATTTTCAGGGCTTCTAGAAGGATTGTTTAAATGCTGTTTTAAAGACAGCGTGGCTGGGGGCTCCATGAGCTGTCTCAGGACAGGAATGAGGCAATTATCTATTTATCAAGGCATTTATTTATTAGTCCCTAATGTTATGAACTTGGCCAGGCTGATTTGGGGCGTTCTACAGAGGACAGGATTTTGATGAGCTCTTTTTTACAACCTTGTCACCAGCTTCAGCTTTCTAGCCTTGCTTTAATCCACTAGGAGAATGCAATAACCTTAATTATTTTCCAGTATAAAGTCAAATCTTGCCAGGCTTATAGCAAGTACACAGTGTCATTTCCCAAGCGCTCTTTCCTGGGGTTCTTGGAATACCAATTCCCATTTCACACTGCTGCTCCTCACCTCGTTGTCCCTTGCTGGTTTTGGGCCCCGTATAGTTCTTCCAATCCAGTAATTTGCCTGCTGCCTCTAAGCATTTGCACTATTTTTTCAAATGCAAGAATGAGTTGGAATGGTCTCTGCAGCCTGACGCGGTGAAAGGCAGAATGTCTGAATTGAAATTGTCCGCAGAAAGCTGTTGGAGCTGTGATTTCAGACAGTCAAATGATTTCTGCTCAAGTAAAGGCAACTGTACGTGCCACCGGACGGTTGGGAGCTGTGTGAAAATCACTGATTTGGCAAACAGTCCCTTTGGCCTCAGTCACATTTGCTCTTGTCTTCTGAATTTTACGCAGGATTTCATTTTCAGACCGAGCCTGAAGATCTTAAACTAAATCTCTCCTGAACAGGGAAGTAAATGGGGGAGAGAGGGAAGAGAGGGGAGGTGAGGCGTAGGCAGCCTATTTCTCTGACAAATATTTGTCGCCTGTTGGAAGGTTACACATAATTTAACAGGAATTTAAAAGCGCAGTTTCCTACCGAGGAGGCTCCGGCCGGTCGGCTCTGTGGCGCGGGTCCTGACCCAGCTGCAGCAGCTCTTGACGAGAAGTAAGGGGTGTACACGTGTTTGTCCTGGGTGCCCTGTGGGCGATTTTAGAGACACACGGTATTGCTTAATTCTAAGGAGTTCTGCTCAAATATTTGATTAGCCAGAATAAAATTGCAAATGGTCTTTTTCGACACAGGAAAGCATTTGAAGTTGTTTTCCTACCTGTCCACGAGGCCAGAATGGAGACTCTGTGCAGGACAGACGCCCTCGGGGTGCCTGGCCACGGGCTGTAGCCTCCTAAAAAGCCTTGCTCCTGTGAGCAGTTTGGAGCCCGACTTTGAGAAATGCTGTTTAAAAGGCCTGTGCTAGTGAGTGCCCAAGCTTCTTGGGTATGTACCACCTAGGGGCACTCTCCCTCTCCCACTTAAAGCACCTGGGCCTTGGCACTCCAAACTGCATCCCGGAGACATCCCTCTTTACAGCGCTGTTTGGGAATTAGGCTCCCTGACAGTGCGAGGGACTGCACGTAAACCGGTTGTAAAGCAGATGGTCTGAATATGGCTTTTGGGTCTAATTCTCTGTGTTACACTAGCAAGGGGGAAATGCGGGTTAGGGAAAATCCGAACTGCAATCTATTCCAGTTGGCAGGGTAGAAAACCAAAAGCTCTTATTTCAATACCAAGAGTCTCATTCAAGCCTTGACATAATGTTAGCAAAAATTATTTAAGCCTTAAAATTACTCTCAAGGATAAAAAAATGGCAAATAAAGAAGAATGCATTTTCTAAAAAATTCAGATTAATAAGGTAGACATTTTGTGTTGCTTTAGGTCCCCAAATTAAGAATAATTAACATTTCAGGTGGAAATTTTAATTTGCCGAGATTACTCATTTGTGAAGTTTAGGTATCTTTGTAATCGTCTCCAAGATGTGGCCCAAATCTGTGATATTAGGAATTTCAGGCATGTGTGCACCTATTTTAAATTGCATTTCACAAGCAGTGTATAACAAATCCAACAGTTCCAACAGTTTCTCACTTCTACATGAGTTCAAAGAGCAAATTTACAATTATGTTCAGCCAGAGCTTGCATACTTCTTTGTAAAGTTGTAAATCCAAAATAGAAGCTCGGATGAGGCCTGCATTCTCTTGGAATGGCTCTTGCAGTTTAGTAGTGTTTTAAAAGAATCTTTTGACTTCCAAGGGTAAAGTAAAGAAAAAAATTTCTTTGTCAATTTAATTTACCATAAAAAATCCATGTTAGCTGTTGCAGACTGTTGTGTCTTACCCGAAGATCAACATTATATCACAAACTCCATGCCAAGAGCTGCACATTTAGCAGCCATTGATGAATGTAAAATCCAGCTAATGATTTAGTTATCTATTTCCTATAATTTTGTTGATCCTATAGGATAACATAACATTTATAGCACATAGATAAAATTTACCACTTTGGCTAAAGCACTGTAGCAGAGCCACATTTCAGCATTTCCTTCAGGCCTCAGGTTCCATCACTTTGCTATTACCGCGGACTAATTAACCTTTCCCGACAGAACGCCGGTGCTACCACATGCATGAAGTCCTGCAGCATTCCCTTTCAAGTGTGGGATCACTGGGTTAATCTCTACATGAAACGGTTTGGTACTGAATGGAAGAGCTGCCATGTGGGCTAAAGCTGGCAAAGTCAATATATTTTAAGAGAGTTAGTAAGACACGCTCTTCAGAAGTAGCTTCACAAGAACTGTGTGGTCCGCAATAATTTAATAAATCTGAATGACTTTCATATCTAATTGGAGTGCAGCTTTAAGTTCCATCCTTTCCATTTGCTGGCTAACAAAGGCCTAAAGTAACTGAGCGTAATCCTTCTGGGCGGTCGCCCTGGGAGCTGGCAGAGCAGGGAGGGCGCTCCTTCAAGAGTTTTCCTGATATGTTCCGGCTACTATGGAAACATTAAATGAACCCCAAGTTATTAACCTGCAGTTTCATGATCTTTTCTCTGACAGGGAACAGCAGTCTGGCACAGGGGGCTGTACGTGGTGCCCGCATAGGGGTCTGAGTTCAGCACCAGTAGGGCCCTGGTTTGGTT
The DNA here is from genome assembly GCF_000687185.1 of Egretta garzetta. Taxonomy (NCBI): domain Eukaryota; kingdom Metazoa; phylum Chordata; class Aves; order Pelecaniformes; family Ardeidae; genus Egretta; species Egretta garzetta. The sequence goes on along the minus strand of NW_009259716.1, from coordinate 633,248 downwards.
TGGGAGCTGAATTTAACCTGAGGAGGAGCCCTAAAGCCTCTCCCTGGCACCAGTAGGGCCCTGGTTTGGTTTGGGAGCTGAATTTAACCTGAGGAGGAGCCCTAAAGCCTCTCCCTGGCACCAGTAGGGCCCGGGTTTGGTTTGGGAGCTGAATTTAACCAGAGGAGGAGCCCTAAAGCCTCTCCCTGGCACCAGTAGGGCCCGGGTTTGGTCTGGGAGCTGAATTTAACCGGAGGAGGAGCCCTAAAGCCTCTCCCTGGCACCAGTAGGGCCCGGGTTTGGTTTGGGAGCTGAATTTAACCTGAGGAGGAGCCCTAAAGCCTCTCCTCGGCACCAGTAGGGCCCGGGTTTGGTTTGGGAGCTGAATTTAACCTGAGGAGGAGCCCTAAAGCCTCTCTCCGCCACCGTCTGGGGGCTCAGCCAAGGCTGCACTCTTGCCTTCCCCTCTCTGCTTGCTGTCATTTGCATGCTTGTGCACCGTTCACATTTTGGGCATCCTACAAAGTGCTGGTAACTGCGTATTTCCCCCAAATGCCGTGTGTCGAGTGCCCTAATGCTGATTCTCACCCCAGTAGCTTTACTTTGCTGCATGTCCCAGAGGGGCAAAGGGGCTTGCATCTCTGTGCAGGGCACCTGGGCAGCGGCGACGAGGGAGAAGCACATCGATTGCATGAGCATTTGCCTCGGGGAGAGCCACCCGGAACTGGCGCGGGATGCACCACTTGTGGCTGGAATAGAAGCTGGCTCCAGCTGGAAGCAGAGGAAATGCGGTCCTCGTGTCAGAAAGGAGGTGGGCATTTCTTGGGGGACAAGTATTTGCAGTGGCAGCTTGCTAGGTGCTGTTTCTCAGAAATGAACAGAACAGTCATTTTTATGTTTATTTTTCCATTAAATGGTCATTGGGTTACCCAGCTATGCACACCCCTCATTGCCAGGAGGAGAAAACTGTAAAGTGATTGCTTCATTTTAAGTAAATACGCTTTGCTCTTATGCCTGCCCGCTCTGAAACCGTTCAAGAGCAGTGACTAAAGTGGGTTGAACTTGTTTTGCCTGACTTCCAAGTAAATTTAACAAAGTGGATTCGAACATCTAACTCAAACATCACTTAGTTTACCTTCCACTTAGAAAGGGCCATGAGAGAAGTTAGAAAAGGAAAGACCTGTGAAAAATATGAAAAAAGAACAGGGGTGGGGGACAAGGGGGAGCTTTTATAGTCCCTGCCTGCCTGACCTTCCACGGGTATGCAGGCTGAGACATCACTAGCTGTCGTTTAAGCAGCCTAGTGACTAATTTTTAGCCAGAATGCATCTTTCTGTCTGTAGATGACATTAGTATTCCAGATATCAAATGCCCTTTTTTTGCCTCAACGCAGACTAAAAATAAACAGTAGCTGCAAGGGGAAAGTTGCCAATAAGTAATAAATCTTGCTGTATTCCCAGCACCAAATTTTCATCCGCAGGTGTCCTGCTGGCTGTCTCACATCTCCTGTCTTTACTGTTGCAGCTGGGGGGGGGAGCTTCCACAAAAGCACCCACTTTCATTTGCAGAAGGGGGTAGATGAGAATTTCTGATGGGGATCAAGATGCATCCTGCCTCCTGTAGTGGACAAAAGCGAGCAGCAGGACGAGCCCTCGGCACCGGCGGCTGCAGGAGGGTAGGTAGGGGATACGTCCTTCTGCTGGGGAGCCGCAGGGCAGCCTTTTCAAACGACACTTTTCCCCCCTCTCCCTCCTCTTCGCTCCGTTCTGATAAAGCAGATGAAGGCGAGATGGCAGCCTGCTCCTTAGGAAGTAGCGTGGCTGGCGGGGGCTACGCTGGAGGGCTGGCAGGGCAGGCATGGCCAAGATGCACAATTTCAACAGTTCTTACCTTTTTTTCTTTTTAACTTATTAATTTGTTATAGAGTCCCAAAGATACCTAAAATGTCCTGAGATGGTGGGGGTTTTTTTGAGTGTTGGCTCCTGTTAGAGCTAATTTCACCACACCTAAAACATTGCAATCCATTCTTTTGGGATAATTTTTTTCACGGAATGCTTTCAGTAGAACTGTCTGTTGCGACTCAGTGTTTTTCTCTGGAATGGAATGAAAACTTCTCACTACGTGGAGCAGGTGTGCAGGAACAATTAGCCTCCCTATTCAGCATGCAACATAATTTAGTGCTTGGATTGCGTATTCTGTAATTGTGTACGTGTGTATGCAGCTGAGTACGTCCTTCTCAGCGGAGATTAACCTCCTATCAGCGATGATACTGTGAGTCTGCGGTGTTTGCATAACATTCAGTGAAATTCTAAGATCTGGTGATTTAGAAAACTTAATGTGTTTTTCAAAACCGTGCTAAGCGTGCATGGAGGGGACGGTGCGGTCAGCCGGAGCGCTGTCCGTCCTGGCTTCGGCGGGCGCTCTGGTAGGCAGGGCTGATGGCACTGCTCGGCGGTACTGTCGCCAGCGCCGCGGCTGTTCTTCCACCATCTCTACACAGGGTAGTTTGAAAATTGAGAGATCGCTGCTAAGCAGAGTGTTAGATCTTGTAAAATAGTTGTGGTGTTAGATGCTGCCTCTTATACTTAGTCTTTAGTTTCTTGACTGTCGTACTGAAAGCAGTCTGCAGATTGTAAATTTGAGCCGACGGATGAGATGGCAGGGCTGAACGCCACGAGGCGTACGGCGGGTTAGCGGTGGGCAGTAGCTCTGTTCAGCTCCCCGTGCGAGATGACTGACACTGGCCGTAGCGAAATGGCACGACGGGTCTAGGGCTGGTGAGCTGGCGAGCGGTGTTCCTTGCTCCCATACCAAGGGATGGGAGGTTTTTGGTAGGAAATATGATTGTACTATCAATCTGCAGATGTTACTGCAGCAGAGCTAGTGCCTGTTCTTTGGGGATTTGAATAGGAGGATTTAATTGTTCCACTTTAATTCATGTCATGCTTCAGCCTAACTTATAGAATTTGGGGAGAATAAGAATGGATGAATCAGGTTTTATTATCTTCTTCTACATGGGCCAGGTTTCCTATGATGGAAATTTTTTCCTGCTGCCAAGGGCCTCAGATCTAAACTTGATTTTCAACATTTTCATTGGATAAAAATGCAATTGGCAGAGGGAAAATACTGTCTGAAGGAAAGGGGAAAGAGACTTCTGGAAAAAAAAAAAGTAATGCTATAGTCAGAAGGAAAAAGCAGCAAAACTCTAGTGGGACTTGTTAAAGATGATGCTATCACATGTTGAAAGGAAAATATTAAAAAAATAATCTTCAAACATGTACTTTCCTATTATCTTCTTCTACATGGGCCAGGTTTCCTATGATGGAAATTTTTTCCTGCTGCCAAGGGCCTCAGATCTAAACTTGATTTTCAACATTTTCATTGGATAAAAATGCAATTGGCAGAGGGAAAATACTGTCTGAAGGAAAGGGGAAAGAGACTTCTGGAAAAAAAAAAAAGTAATGCTATAGTCAGAAGGAAAAAGCAGCAAAACTCTAGTGGGACTTGTTAAAGATGATGCTATCACATGTTGAAAGGAAAATATTAAAAAAATAATCTTCAAACATGTACTTTCCAAGTACTGACTTTACCCAAGGGCATAAAAAGAGAGGAGCTTTGAAACTTCTACCTCCCATGGTAAAATGACTTCATCAGATGTTTACCATTTTTAATCTTCAGAACTCTATTTTTAGTTTTTTGTCTTAAAGTACCATGAGAACCACAATCAGAGCCATGTTATTTATCACTTTTCCTATCATTTTTGTCACGAGTCACTGCTACAATGAGATTGAGAGAAGGAATGGAAAACCACCGTCCACGCGCCGTACTGTCTGCTGGGTGTGGCAGGTGGCCTATGAATAATGGTGGAGAATGAAATGGAAATGGGTGAAGTCTGGCTGCAAATAGCAGGCATTTGCTGTTGTACGAAGGTGGGGAAAACGCTTCTGAGGTCTCCAAAATCTCTTCTGTGAAGCTCTGGCATTCTGCAGGCTGATGAGCCAGGAGAGGATCACACCATGGGCACTGCGGAGGCGTGCTCTGGTGTGCTCAGAGAATCGTTTGGCTAAATATCGGGGACAGAGCGTGCAAGGGCTAAACTCTCTTGACTTCAGGGGGGCGCTCAGCCTGTACAGCAGCGCATCTGGTTGTAACTGGCCTCTCCTGGTTCTTCAGGTTTGCATTCAGTTCATTCCAGACATCGTTAGCCATTGCCTCTGTCTCACACTGATGCTACAAAACCAGGTATAAGATCCAGCAGACCAGTTGTGCATATAAAAACATCTCGTATACAAAACTCTGCTAACTCACAGCGTTTGATTAAAAAATGTGTGGCTGAAATTATTTTTTTTGGGAAAAAATGCCTCTTCCAAATAATATTCAGAGAGCTCTGTTAAAAATAACAGAATAACTTCTCGCCGTGGGAAGAAGTCACTATAATCTTGTGCTATAGAAACAGGAGTATGGATACAATCGTCAGCCTGACATACCTGTGACCGCTGAGTGGGCCTGGGAAGTCTGTAGCTTCATCGCTGAGTGTCTGGGGCTCCGACTGTGGGCCGGCGCCTCTGTACGTGCTGCTGAAAAAGCAGAAGGACGTTCTTGCGTGCGTGTGTCTAATGCAGTCGTTCCCTGCTTCGTGGAACTGGGTAGTCTGGAAAAACACAGTGTGTCGGGAGAGGGGAGCTGACAGAGAAACAGGAAAGTGGTTATAGTTGCTACCGTGCTTATATTATACATTATATTGCTTAAGTGCATGCTGTTTATAATGTAATGTAAATATCAGATTCCTACATCTTTAAGAATCTCTAATATCGATGAGCTCTTCAGCTTTCTGTCTGAGCAGGCACCTTTCAACTGACTTTTGGGATCTTTTTGGTTGATACTTAAATTTTCCAGTTTGTAGTGAGAAAAACTTTACACAATTACTTTATGGAGGCTGTAAAATATGTGTTTTAGTCTTTTGTTTGAAAGACTGCTCGCCGTTAAAGCTCCTCTTAGGGCTTTACAGCAGAGAGCTCAGGACACGAAACAGGAGGGTTTAAGATGGCATTGCTGCGCTGTAGAAAGTCTTTATAAAAAGTGCAGGTGTAAGAGAAGTTTGATCTGTGATTACCCTTACCAGTCACATTTGTCTGCTAGCTTTAAAGCTTCTTTTAATCACAGGCCACAGTCTTTGATGTGCATGGCTACCTTTCATCTTTGTTCCAAAATTCTCTTCTCTGCCTTCCTCACATGCCGAAACCATAATTCTCCGTGCTGCTAAAATCCACACATTAGACATTTCTATTTGTGTACTCAGAAATGGTTTTACAATTTTAACTCCAAGTTATTTCAGTTCAATTCTAGTCTTTGTATAAGTAGTGACTGAACCCTTGCTTTTAACCTTTGTCTTTAATTTTTTCCCCTGTATATCCCTAAGGTTTGCTTTTATTGCTTACTGGGTAATTTTGGTTTATTTGCTCATTACACTTCTAAAAGAGCTAGAAAAACCTTTTAATGACTTGTTAATTAGATACTAACATCTTTCAAAGCTTTATAAAGGGCCCGTATGTGGGCTAAATCCTGCCACTTGGACTGGCGTGCTGGGGACGCCTGCTGTAGTGCCGATGCCTTCCCTGCTCCTCCTCAGGTTTCCGTCTGTCGTAGCCGACACTCTTAATCTCATGCGTATTGCTCCGATTTCACCTGGATTCCTTTGAGAGTAACATCCCGCCTGGGCTAAGGCAGGCCCATGTGATCCCATCCCTCACGCTCCGAGGATACGTCCCGGCGGCAAATGGAGCACACGCGCAGTGAATCCGCGCGAGGGGACGGGAAGGCCGTGCCGCAAACCTGCCGGGGCTTGTGCTCAAAGCAGCGGCTGGGCTGGGCTTTGGAGTGCGTGGCATAACGGGCGATGGGCTAGATAGCCAATATCTATATAAAAAAGCCATACTGCTATGTCTCTTACACCTATTTTTAATCTGAATTTGTCCTTCATTGTAAGACACGGACCTGCTGAGGGACTATTAGAGCTTTTTTAAAACCTGTGCACTTAGTCTGCCCATCAGTACCCTTTATGCTTTAATCTCTATGTTGTAATCATCCCTAACAACAGGAGCCTTAGAAAGTAACTGTCCATTAAGTGTTTATTGTAATGGAGCAGAAGTTATGCGTTTCATTACAAGTATTAAAACCTGGGCCTAAATTTGGAAAATGTACCTGCTCTGCAGATGTCTGATTCCTTCAGTCAGAGGTGTTTGCTATCAGGGGTCAGCCGATGGAAATTAGAGAAACAAAAGCAGGCTCTGGGCTTTTTCATTTCCTTTTTGTCTACCCAGTTGACAGCAAAATCCTAAAATAATGGAGTGAGCTACAATGGCATCTAAAGATTTTCTGGGAAGCAGGGAATATACGTCGGCAGGGAACCAGAAGCCGTGTCATACTGGTGCTTAATGGGCTATAGTTTAAAAGGCAACACCTCGGCAGTCGGTGACTAAGATGTGCTGAGGAAGGAACAAGTAGCCCCGCACTTACTCACCAACTCGTATGGGACTGAAGTTCATCAGATCCTGATTTCAAAACACTGAATAGCCATACAGAAGTGTGGAGAGCTCTATGCCAATTTTAATCCAAATGAGGATTACAACCTGCAGAAAGTTATTTTTTGGGCACTATGTCAGGCATCTTTGGCTACTCAATCGAAGCAAGTTTCCTAGGCTGTTATGTCTGGGAAAAAGACTTACTTAGTCTTTTTAAAACAAAACTTTAAACAAAATGTGTTATTTGGTGGGACCGACTACACAACAAGCCATGGAGGATCAATGTGGCAGAAATGGCAGCCTTCCCACCGAGCTGCTCTTGCCGGGACACCTCGAGCTGGGCTCAGGCTGCAATCCCTGCGCTGCCGGCTGCGGCTCCCGGTTGGCAGATGGAACACGGAGTCGCTCCTGATGGCATGGGCTGGTGCCCACAAGGCACCCATCCAGGATAGGAGTCACTTGCTTAAACCTCCAGGCTGGCACCTTCTTAGATGGCTTTGGTCTCCAGGTTGCCTGCAGAGGGCTGGCAAATACATCACGGGGCACAGAGGATGCAGTGCCCCTCTGGGGAGGGAGCGGCAGGCAGGAGATCTAGCCTACAGAATCCAAAGTGATGCTGGATGCTTACGCTTTGGCAGCCAGGACACGTATCTGGTTGTCAGAGACAACCAAATAACACCATCAAAAACAGAAAAAGAAAAGTATGCTTTGGTTAATATTACTTAGCTCAGGTCACTGTTACAAGCCTAGGCTTAATTCTATTACCTTCTGCTAGAAAGAGGTCAGGCCCAAAATATTTACCAATGATCTCATATATTTACTTCTTCCTTACAGGGAAAAAAAAAAAAAATCATCTTTCCTGTCTAGCTATTTATATGCATTTGGAAAATGTCACATTCCCCCGGTGCATTCCTCCATTTATTCACACCAAAGTTCTCCATCTGTATACCAGTACCATTGCAGGGAGATACGTTTCTCTGAGTAGAAGACAGACATCTTTGACTGTACACTGTAAATGTGGAGGGGTTTTTTGCCTTCCTTCTTCTGCATCCTGGGCTTAAACACACAGCCATTAAAAAAAAAAAAATGGTCTCTATGCAGGACCTGCAAAAAATGCCATTTTATTAGAATGGAATGATATGTTGAATGATTAAAATATATTTACACATGTCCTGATACAGGCAGGTGTAAAAATAACTGTGAGTATGTACTTCTTTATATGTAAAAGTCTAGGGTGATTTTTCTTGTGCTTTGGCAGTTGCCAAATACAAGTTTAAGTGTTTTAAGAGACCAGTCTACAGCAAGAGCTTGATCTCTTAAAAGAGGTATGTCTGTACCTGCTATTATAAATATTATTCCCCTTTGTATTAATTACCTGAGATAGCAAGTTTTGGAAGCGGGAATGGCAGTTACCGTTTCATGCTGAAAAAAAAACCTGTTAGTGATTTTTTTCATGTGTTTGGCTGCTCTGTGAGAAGTATCTTCTTTCCTCCTTCTCAGGCTTTGAGCAAAAATCGGGGAAGTCCGGGAACATTAGGTACGTAAGACTGCCATGTTGACTGTAATTCTTAATATTTTAATATTCTTATGGGTATTGAATCATTTTGATGTGCGGGAATTTGCATGACGTTGGTAATATACCCCTACATTTTAGTGACAGATGGATTGCTCAGATCGATCCAATTTGGGTGATGATGTGCTCGTTTGAATAAAACTGCAGGTGTACTTCACGCACGACGCGGCAAGGGGAGGTTATATTTGTGGCTAGGGAGGAAATCGTCATATGGTATCTCAAATACATTTCTTATACCGGCGTATACTTTGTGAGGTGAAAATCTGTAGGAAAGACAACATGTAAGAGTAGTGTTAATAACTCTTCCACGGTTCTTACGTCTATCGTGGATAGGTAAACTTTCGCCTCGGTTCCTTCATTTGCAAAAAATAGATCTAATTTTCCAGTTAGACTTACTAACAGAGTGCAAATGCAAACCAGCTTTAAATACCTTGTAAGTAAACAAAATACAGTGTATAGGGTTTTGATGCCGCTAAAATGGATAAACCTTGTCACCCAAAGTTCAGTGTATTTCTGGCTGCATTTCTTTCATTGCTGATAGATTTTTGAAGCTTTTTGTAAGTAGTGAAGCACACCACCGGCACGCAGATTTATCGCACCGCTTAACTCTTAAATGTCTAGCAACACAAGAGGCCAGAGAGAGGAAAGGACCGTAGCCAGCCCACAGGGAGAGGGGAGGCGCTTAGCTGGCACGCGGGGGCCTGTGCTCTGTGACCGCCCTCGCTGCCCCGAATCCCCGATGAGCACCCTGCCCACCGACACCCTCGGAGCTATTCTGCTCCCCAGCTTCCCCCCGGTCTCTCTGGTGTCACACAGCTGGCTCAACCTCCGCTGCATTTTATTTTGTTCTAAGGAAAGAAAATAAAATCTCCGTTCCCTGCACAAGTGAGGAAGGTACTGCAGGTCCTTACCAAAAATGTGTCATACGCCCCGATTCCTTGGTTAGGATTAGAGCCGACTCCTTGTTTCATGATTGTGATCTTGGGATCAAAAGCTGGTTTCTACTTAATCTGTGTTAGATGTTTCTTGGGCCACAGTTGCAAACGTGTAGGTCAGGGACTGAAGCCAACCACGCCAGGTCTGTGCACCCCTCAGAAGCGCCTGTTAACACCGCCCGCAACATCGATGAAGGGTAAAACTGAGGATGGGAATGTTCGTAAATTGAGAGGTTGCCAAAGTTTTTATAGTGACGGCTTTTGTTCTTCGGTCTTTTTCTTGAAGGTAACAAGGGAACAGGAAAATGTCTTTAAGCAATAAGAATGAAAGTGAATAAATAGTAAATATGAAGTGGAAATAATTTTATAGAAAATACTAAAATAGAAATACAATTAAAAGCTGGGACACATCAACCTTAGATCACTTAGAAGTGGTGATCTACAAGAAGCAACCTTTTGAATCCTAAAGCATTATACATGCTTAGGTTTCCCCTTTTTTAATTTCTTTAAAAGCTTATGGGGAGATCTAAACGTTCATCCCAGTTAATCTGGAAGATCTTCACATTGTGCTTTAATGTTAGATCAAAGCTATGGTAACACCGTACATTTAACCACTACGCCTTTTCGAACTGGAGCCCTGTGTTGTCATACAGTGTGTTCTGTTCAAGAAACAGGAGATTTCAACTGGTGAATGAAATGTTTTTTAAATGTTCACTTAAAAAAAAAAAATCCCAGCAGAGGTAAGAAGTATGTACATGAGGAGCTCGTTTCAAGTTCCTGAAATGCAGACAGTAGGGCACAAAAAAAAGCTCTTGGAAATCTCTTTTTCAGGTACTCGTGAATAGCAGCTCAGCTCCTCGGGCGGTTAGTCCATCGGCTTCCCATCGCTCAGATGTGAATTACAGTCCTGTTGCTGTTGATAAGTGGGAATTATATGCTGATGATGCCAGCCTTTCTTTTCCTTATTCATCTATGGAAATCAAATTTGTTATACCTCGTGGTACGGGCAAACGATTACAGCAGAGGTATGGGATGAAGTGCATTGTCTGAGCTGCATGGACCAGCATGGCTCTGCTGTCAGCCTGGTGTTTGCTGACTTTGCTGATGACGGAGACATTTGTTCATGGGGGAATTCCAGTCGTCTTCAGCTGCATTGGAGTAGTGAAGCTGGCAGGCTCAGACATTTTCCCCTCACCAAGGATGATGCTTTAGGCTGAAATGGGAAGAGGGAAGGTTAATGGTTGGAAATGAAAGGAAATTTAGCAGCAGATTTGGTTTGATCTTCATTTGTGTTGCATGTTTATCTGCTTCTCGGAAGTTGCTCTGTTCAGATTGAATGATTTTGTGCTGAAATAGAAAGGGTATTTCATACATGGGCTTGATGGGTCCAAAAGAAGTAGAAAGGAGTCCTGTTTTGTGAGAGCGTATTTCCCAGTGGAAGAGTCCTTCTGATCCTACTTAAATTAATGAGACTTGATCTGGCATGGCAGGAATCGTGTTCTCGAGCTGTACGGGCTGCCCGGTGCACCTAACCTGCCTTTCACAATGTCAGAGAGGAGAAACTCCATTTATTAATACTTGTAGCAGGCAATGGTATAATTTTAATTGTGACTACTTTGAGCATAAACAGCTAATTTCAAAATTAGTAAGATCCTATGACCATCCTTTGAACCTTTCAAAAGCTTAGGACTAAATGAAAGACACTCAGCGTGTTAACATCTATTTTCTGGAAGGCAATATTATCACTTAGCAAATTGTTTTGGTCAGGATGTGTAATTATGTAAATAGACACAAAATGAGGAAAATAAATATATTCAAACCTGTGATAATCTTAAACTAAATAATTAATGTGTCAGTTTTTGAGTAACTATAGTGGGAAGTGTCAGTAAAACTAAGCATCTATATAGAGCCCAGCAGATGTTCATACCCACCACAACAATTTTCCTAGGATTATCTTTTTATTTCCCTTTTAAGTCTTAAACATATTGTTTGATATGTTGTACAATTGCGACAAGGCAAACAAATACTCAATATTCGGGTAAGAGATGCATGTTGCCCTCTGTTCTAGCGAGCAGAGAATGTATTTTATGTTAGTAATGTGCATGTCTGCATTCCCAGGATCTGGTATGAAGCTTCTCTAAACAGCCTGACCTCAAACAGAGAGAACAAGCCTAGCATAGCTCCTGAGGTAATTCCACATTATTCTCAATTTATCCATAACCTTATAATCCCTGGTACATGACTGCTGTGCACAATTACTGCTGCAGCTGTGAAGTCTATTTTCTTCCTTCCTATCAATTCCACAATAAAATATATATATATATATATGATTAATCAACATAAGTTGGTCAATCTATTTTATTGTTATATCTTGTTTTATTGGCAGCTTTAAAAGTGTTTTTATGCATTTGATTAAGTTACCCAAGCAGAGTCCCTCTGTTGTTAGGGTTTCAGCATCGGTGCCCTGTCAATACCTGGTCAAGCATCAACACTTTGTTGTTTGGAATAAAAGTAGAACTGCAACAGAAATTTATTTTCCTTTAACAGCCAATGTGATGGAGAAGGGCTGAACTTATTAACCAAATGGCTTAAGTAGAAGTTAATTCACCTGCAAAGTGATTTGGGATCTTCTTGGGTCTTCCAGATTTGAATAAACAGGATTTGCTGTTGCGCTTGCAGAAAGGCTGACTGGTAGATGTGCACGGTCAGGCGCCTGGAGGAGCAGTAATTATCCCTCCAGTATTGCATTGCACAGGCTATTTTCCAACACCATGGTAGAAAAAGAAATCTGTTCTCATTAAATTTTTGTCACTACCATTTGAAAAGCTCGTCTCTTCTGCTTTTCTGCATAAAACCATCAAGCATTTGAAAATGTTCATAGGTCTTAAAGGGGACAATTCGTTTGTGTGGTTTCTTTGAACGTTAACTGTTGTTGGGTTCTGGAGCTCACTTGTCTCATTCACTTGGTAAGTGCTCATAACGAGCATACCACTACTACTGCTACTTTATTTCTTCATACTGTTACAAGCGGTTTTTCTGATTTTGACCTAAGGCTGCCTCCTTGTCAGGTGGCGAAAATTACTTTCCGCTCCCCGTTTGTCTCCCTCACTAGAGATCGTAGAATTTGAGCTTGGTGAATTTGCACGTTGCTCTTTTATTCCTTTGATGTTCGATGGCTTGGTCACCTTTTGGACAGAGGAGGAACAAGCAAATTCAATGAATGTATTTGCTGTTCTACTGGGTAGGCTCTCATGAACATCTGATCTTCTGTGCTTTCCCCACCTGGCCATGGTTCTAAGCAAGCATGTTGGATTTCCTCTGTGTTCTCTGGTGCTAAGGTAGACTTGTGTTTTCTGTCAAGGAACGTACTGTACATTGATGCTGTTAGGTATATGGATGTCAGACTCTCATCAGCTGTCTCTCCTGTTGCAGAACATTTTGCAAAGACAGTAGAAGGGTACTGCAAATCACGATGAAAAGGCTTTTCATTTTTTTCTGCTGTTATGTCTCTGGCAGAGCGTTTTTGCTGTCTACTTTGGATGCGTGCTCTTGGGCATATACTGTCACATGAAGTGTTAATGTTTGGTAGAGCCTTGTAAATTTAATCTGGTTTTCATGTGGGATGTGGAAATCGATAGGAAAATATATCTGTGTTTACCTAAAATGTTTTAACGTCAAATAAGAAAGGTCTATTGATACGGCAAATGCAGGACAAATTCAATAAGAAATGCAAAAGGGTAGCATAAGGATTTGAAAACATTCTCATGTTACACAATGTCATGTCAAATCTTATTTCATAACAAGAGAATAATGCAATGATAACTGCAGATGATGTCCCACGGGGTCGGTGATTTGGGAACAAGTATTGGCAAGACTGTCTCGTCAATGCTATTTTGTCCTACTGCCAGTTCTGAGAAGAAAATATACGCCAGGTTAAGATGTGTGCATGATTGTTATTTGGTAAAAGAATCTTTTTTTCTGGAGAACAGATATAACGCTGGTTCTATTACACACTACCAACAGTTGTTTAGTCTCTGGATTTGATAAAAGTGCTGTAGAAAATTATGGGTTGGCTGTGTTGTGATGCTACAATACCGTGCTTCATTCTCTCAGTCCATTAGAACGCCTGAAGCTGTTGTTTAGACGCATCCTGAAGACGCGTAGATATGAAAGGTGAAGATAAGCAGTACAACGGGCAAATGAGAACTTAACTCCATCACATGTTATTTTTCTGATTTAAATAGTAGAAAGATAAAAAAGAAGAATTGCACGCAGTATCTTTTTAATTACTTCGTTATCCCTCTGTGAAATTTCTTTAACCTTTTCCTTCTCCCAGCCAGTTCCATTAATTTACTGAGTATCAGATTTGAACTTTGCTAATGCCTAAATCTTCCTTGCTGCGGCTTCAAATGTTTTCTTGTAGCTATATGTGTCTGTTCAGATACACGCGTAGGCAGAGAGGGTTAGGAAAGTGAAACTCCTTCATAAAGTGAAATTAAACTATTTTGTGAAAATGCTTGGAATTATCATGGTCCACTTGGATCCAAGCTGGGGAGAGACATCTGCATTATTGGCAGTGCTCTTTTGCTCTTCTTACTTGTTTTGTTTGAGACAGTCTTTTGTTCTGTTCATTTGTGTTTGGTTATACTGAACTGTGCCACTAAAAGAGAAAATGAGTTTCGGTATTGAGTGGCCGTTTCTAAGAGCCAGTGCTACAGCAACAGTCAGGAGAACCTCATATATTATGTAGTACCTTTGATTTCACGGGTTCCCAAAGTGCTTTACTAACTTAAACTTTAGAATAAGATTAGTTCAGCTCCTCCTGGATAAAGCTTCCACTAGGATCGAATCAGTAATATCCTGACGTGTTTAAGACAAAAAGGGAAAGCATATCTCATTCAAATGGGAACTTACAGGTGAGTTTAGGGAAGACGTGGAATTTATTTCCTCATTTCGCATTCAAGTATGACATTGCTCTTATTGCACGTACTCTGAAAATGCCACAGACGATTTTTAATGATCATGAAAGCGCACATTTCCTGTGATGTCTTTTCCAACAGCAGAGCCTTTCTCCTGCACAGAACACCTCTCTGCTGCTCGGGTCCTGGGAGCAGAGAGGGCTGTGGGCCCCTGCCTGGGAGGCGGTGTCTTGTGCTGCTATTCAGTGTTTTAAATGAGTGATATAAAACTCAAGATAGAGGTTGAGCATCAACTTTAAAATACCGATGCACAAGCTGATATGGATCGGGCTGAGAAGTGCAATAGCAGTAAAAAGGAGATGTATTACAGAAGGTTCTAATACTTAAGTATATAGAGAAGATGCCAATCTAAAATTAGGCTGAATTATAAAGGAATATCAAGCCTTTCTAAAGCTTTAAATAGATTATTTTTTGATTTCTGGCTCCTTCAGAACTGGATACCGTACCACAGCCAGATCCCCAGCTTGACCTGCTATTATTTCCTTAGGAGCCTTTTATTTGAATACAGCATCCTTCAACCATTCACCAGAAGACCTTGAACTCTGCTTCTACTCATAGCAGAGGTTATGCTGAGAATACTTTTAATAACACTTCTTTTCTTCCAGGGATGCTTCTAGAATATATATGCTACTAGTTTCCTTGGAGACTGACATGCAGTCAGCACAATGGCTCTGTAGCACCTGTAAATCAGACTTCAAAAGGCGGCACTGTCCTTGTTAGTGGAAATGGTATGCATGGCGGTGAAAGAAGGGTGTTTTGCTTTCTCCTTGTCTTCCAGAGAATGAGATGGCAGCAGTTCCATGGAGAGGCTGGAGGGCTAGGGACTGGGAGATGGTGAATGCTGGGCAGACTCTCTGTGGCAGGGTTCAAACTGCCTGGAGATTTTATCAAATAATAGCCAGGGCTGCGTTTAATTTGTAGACAGTAAGGCCTTGTTTTGCAAATGGTTTTGTGGATGCAGTAGTTTCAGAGATACTTGTATAGCTATCTTTGTTTAGATATGAAAAGATATTTTAGTAATACTAATCAGCTTGGGCATCCCTTTAGCAACTTCTTCTGTGCTATCACAGATCTTGTAATCTTTGGATGTCCCTTGTATTCACCCTTCCTGCATGGGGAGATAGGGCCCATGCACTGTGAGAAGATGAGTTTGGATCTGTTTTCTGAAACTCAAACACTTTATCTTTCTCCTCTGTCCTTTACAGCATGGTTAAGGGATGTGTCCTGATGGCTTCCTATTCCTTTCCCTTATGTCGATGTTTTAAAATGCTATTAGTTTTGGCAGTTCGAAATTTGGTCAACATTTAGCTTCCCAGATTTGCTCTCATACAGAAACAACATTAAAGGACATATTTGCTTTTAGATTAGCTACAGATTCAAAAAGGGCTGAAAATAAATAATTGGAGCCTCAACTTGAGAACAGATGATGTACTACAAGTGAGGGAAGAGGGCTTCCCATTGCAGCAGAGACATGGGAATTCAGTCTAACAGCACTTGGTCGAATAACAGTAATAGATATAGTCCTTATTATTCCTGCTTTAGAACCAGTGCTGTTCCTGCCAAGGTCAACATCCAAATTGCCTGTGACTTCACTTTTAAGGACAAGTTCCCTAGAGTAAATCCACGGCTAAAAATTGCCAACTGTAGATCCAAACATATCAAATGCCCTTTACAGTCTGTGCAAATTTTAAGACTATGATGCTCAAATGTTTGATTAGAAAGTGCTGCGGGCTGCTCTTCAGCTGAGCCTGCTGGCAGAGGAGGTCCTTTGACTGCTTACCCCCGCCTTTGTAAGGGAGGTGGGCAAGGGAACCCCCGCAGAGAGAGTAAATTGCAGTTTATCACAGCATTTTCAAGTGAAAATAGTGACGCAGTCACCTACTGTGTGATTTTATAATCCATAGCTTCAGAGTCTGGTCCATTAACATCTACAACAATGAACAAAGCTACAGTTGAATGAGATCTGATCAGATCTTATGTGTAGCCACAGGGCAGTCCTAATTCTCGTGTTGTTTCCTGCAGCCTTCCATCGTACTTTGCTGTTAGGACATGGCCATCTTTTCTCCTCTGCTCTCCTACTTCGATCAGCCACTCCTCGAAGGCTTCTAGGAGTTATGCAGAATGAATTAGTTTCATCCAATAAGAGGCTTTCTTGTGTCTGCATGGTGAACTTGCATATCTGCAGAGCGAGTTAATCCTCACTCTGCGTTTCCTCCCACACACGGCAGCTTTCAGAATGCCTCAGCCTAGTTCATGTTATCGCTGAGTGGGTGCAGGTATCAGATCTTTTGTTAGCAGGTCAGCTCTGTCTCAATTCCTAGCCTAGCAACTGCCTGGCCAGACAGATCGTTTTGGCCTATAACGCTATCCAAATAGCAGTGCCTCCCATGAATTATGTGATGTGAGTTAGAATTCGTAATGGACTGCTAAAGACCAGCCAGGTCTCTCTTCTACACAGAGGACGACACAGCCGGTCTACCAGTACACACTCTAAACCACTTCTTCTAGCATGGTTTGGGGACACCTGAACGTCCATCACGTGGCAGATGTGCATCTGAGTAGGTGCTTGGGAAGACCCTTTAATGTCCTTGGGATGAAAGCAGCAAGGAGAAGATCATGGACTCCAGAAAAACCTCAAACATCTTATACCCTTCTTGCAGCCCCCAAATGAGGCAGTAGCAGCAGGTAGGATGTGAATCAGAAGAATTGGCTCTCAGACTGATTTCAGCACGCTTAGGGATAGCTTCACAAAACCAACACACACAGCTCAGCTCCTACTGAATCACCAAGCTGTCCCTTCTCAATTACCCTCTGGATGTCATTCAGTCCTACATACTTATTTCCACCGACGTTTTATTTTTATCGTTGGTTGCTACATCACTCGGTGAGCGTGCACGCACCGTTGCTAAGAACTCTGCTATGTGACACTTATCAGGATACAACACTATGAGGAAAAATTACAGGTGCCCGTCACAAAATAGGATGTTCATAAGTTATTGATGTAGGCTGGAAACAGAGAGCCCCAAAGACAGCTTGCCTGTTAGGTGGATGTAAGACATAACTGATGGTTTGGAGAACCTATAATGAGTGTTGCACTGATGAAATGCAAACAGCTCTCTAGAAATTAATTATGATTATATTGCCCCCTGTGTCCTGATTTTGTAGCTTGATGCGTCCGGGCTATTTGAGAACTTACATACTCGCTCTGAGCGTTTTTCTTTTCTAGTCAGAATGACAACTTCTATTAGTCCCCTCCAAGTTTTTAAGTTGTTAGGTATGAAAATAATTAGCACATTATAGCAGACATGAAACTCTTTAAAGAACTTTAATTAAGCGTTCAACATAAAAGGGTTTTGTCTTGCCTTGATGTACATGCTAAACTCCCGTTAGAATTAATAGAACTTACATGTGTTCGATGAAAAGAAAACGGGACCGCATTTTGTAGGGGAAAAACTTGAAAGAAAGTAGGTTTCTTAATTATAAATAAGATTTACATTAAGAGATGCTACAGATATTCCATGAAAAAAAAATTTCTGAAACTCCCAGTTTATACTAAGTAAACAAATTATTTGAAATTAATTACTTCGATGTTAGTAGCTTGTTTCTGATTTTTTAGTTTTCTTGTATTCATATATTTTGTAGTACCCACAGATCTTATCTAGATGGAGTCTTTGTTATATTTGATGCTGTATAAATACATAATGAAATCACTGCCCCAAAGATACTGCAGTCTTAATTTTATTTATAGCCCAAGCAATCCCTACAGATGTCTGGAACATTGAGTTCCTACGTAAGTAAAGTATTTGCTATTGATTCCTTATAAGCTTCAGTGCAACATTAAATAAACTGCTTTTCCTTACTGGGTCTGATTATATGAGTTAACCACTAATATTTGTCCCTGTTTATTAATTAATACTACTAATGTGCCCTTTGATAATCAGGCATAGAGGGAATAGCATCCATCGCTTTGCTCAAGGATGTATATTACGTATTGAAAGTTGAAGCTGACAGAACGAATCTAGTTATTCTAATTGTTAGTTAAATGAACATTTTGATTCTTGCAATTTTTCAATTCTGTGCTGCCAGAAAAAAGCATTTCTTTCTCATCTGACTAATAACTAGCTGGGCAGGGCTAATTCACAACCGATTGCAAGGCGAAAGAGAACCTGTGGCATATTTTCCAGGATGTAACAAAATAAAATTCCGGCTCTGAACACTTCTAAATTAGAGATTTCTATAATTTGAAAATATTTTTTCCATGATTGGAATCAAGATCTTAAAGATCTTTAAATCTTAAAGATGTAAAGATGGAATATTTCTGAGCATTAAAAGAGATAAATTTCAATCGGTGATGACTAGAATGACACTATACTACTAGAGTGAGGAACACTTTTACTGTTTAATATCTTATGGAACAGCAATTCTTTCATTTTTTCAAAGGCAAATGTTTTGGTGCTGCTATGGTTAATGTTGCCATTTGCGTGTGCATATGCTGATATATATAGCCCGTGGAAGGACATCCAGCCTGGACCCCCAATCTATATGAAATAACGGATCAGTCAACACCACAATTCACCACAGTGGGAAATAAATATCTGATTCCACTTTGATTTTTGTAGCAGAGGATTGTGCGGTGGGTTGCTCTCTCTGGTGTGGCTTATTAATTAATATCAAGTGCATGAGGGGCAAATAAGTGTGATTTCTAATTGGGAAGCGTTGACTCTCTGGGTGCACAGAGGAGGCGCTGGATTTCGTGGGCAGTTCCTGCCGGGACGGGACAGGGCTGGGGGCAGCCTGTGCTCCTCCACTGGGTCACCACTCCCAGACGGAAGGGCTGCGTAGTTGTGAAGGCTGGGAGTAGCAGCAACGAAGAGGCAGTTTTAGCAGTGTTTTTCGGGCAGGTATGCCCCGTCGCAAGGCTGTGGCTCATCTGCCTGACGCCTGGACTAGGAGGCCTTCAGAGGCCGTGCCTGCCGTTTTTAAAACCACCAGGCCAACAATTGCTATTTGCAGATTTGCCAATTGCAATTTGCCCAGTATTTACTGGAGGCAGAAAGTATGACGTGTGAAGTAGGAAGTTCCACAAAACATTGCCAATTTACAACCAGATTAGATATTTTTTGGATCTTGTCTATGCTATTAATCCTGACGACAATGAATTGAACCGCAAAACTCGCATTGATCTGCTGTAACTAGCATTTTCCCCTCCAGGAACGCGTATCTCACTGTTGTGTGCCTTGGCCATTGCTTTTTTTGGGTCTTATTTCACTGGATGACTCGCATATTTACTTCACACCTTTTTGGAATTTTTTTCTTACGCTGTAAACATATTTGTGTTTCAATAGATATGTAGATGGTGAAGTGCAAGTCAAAATGAGCTTTTTTTTTTTTAGATAAATTGGACCTAAATAATTGGCATGTAAAGATTTCCTTTCAGCGCCGCCTGGCTAAGGAGCCAGTCCAGCTGTCAGGTTTCAGTGTAGCTATTGAAACCGAAGCCCCCTAACAGACCTGCTTACAACAACTTGCTTTTTAAAAGACAGAACTTCAAAAAACTGAATTGGAGGATGAGCAAAAAGGATTTCAAAACCGCTTTTTAGCAAATGGATTCATGACCAGAGGTACCTCAGGGACCTTTTACACTTTCATGAAAAGCAGTACTTAAATAATAATTATAAGCAAAACAAATGGAAATGAAAAATAAATATTAAAAAAAAATGAAAGAAGGAAAAAGAAAGCTAAAGGAATTTTGGGGGGGCAGTGAAGACAAAGCCTTATCTCATCCTGGATGGCTGCTGGAGCAGGCAGTGCGGTTTTTACCCTCTTCACCAAGCAGCAGTCGCAGAGTTAATGAGTCTCCGATGCTAGCAAGTGGGTGGCATTTACTTTGATAATAATAATGGGGCTGTCTCTAAAATGGAGGCAGCATCGACCCTGCCTGCGTACCTTACCTTTTGAGGCAGGAACAGTAAAGGCTCTGCAAATGGGTTTAAGCAGAAAGTTAACTAAACCCCTTTTGCTGTGTCCCAAGTATGTCGTTTGTTCTAATTACGGAATGGCAAATATCAAGTAGAAGTGATGCTGTGCCGGGGTGGTGGCGGTGACTCAGTGCTCACTAGTCACCGGGGAGCAGGCTGTCAGAAAGCATTTCTTTTTAATCATACTCGGGTGCTACTTTTCTGACTCACTGTGTCTTGTAAATGAAGAAAGAAACATGAGCTATATCCGTAAGTGCCGTGTTATTTAATTCCAGCAACGTCTGCAGGATTTGCTTGGTTACTGAGCCCTTTGAAGTGTTAGGCCCTTGCCTCGTAGTAATAGCAGTAATGCAGCACGGAGTTCCTGGTATCTGAGATGTAACTGTGGGAGCAAGCGCCACGCTCGAGCAGTAATAACAATGATAGCAAAGGTAGTGGTTTATTATAACAGCAATGAAATCTCATCCGTGGCTCCTTTACGTAGGTTTCAAACAAATAGAGAAGCACATACACCACATTAAAAAGAGGTTTAGTAGAAGACTTACCATAAACAGAACTTTAATCTGGTTCCATTGTGAGTGCCTGGCTAATTGAACAGAGAAACACAGAACCAGCCACCCGGTGGGCAAACGAGCTGTTACTCATTTGGAGGATCGCCGTTTGTTTCAGTAGCGACGCTGGCTGTTTTCAAAAGAAACTTGATTGTTCTCTCATGTCCTTTTTACATCAGGAAACGGGAGCTGGAATTCTGTGATAGGCGTTTGTTAGGATGCAAGGTAAACTATTCACGCGTAATTTGGGCTTTATCTATGAAAAGTTTTAATTGTGGCTGTCATTTCAACGCTTGCTCACACCTGGGGGACGCTGAGCAGGACAAGACTCATCACCCACATGGGGCAGAGAGAGAGTTCTGGGCTTCCTCAAAGGAGGAGCTGGGCCTCTTGGCATCAGCTCTGCAGCGACCTGCCTAGAGTAACGGGGAACTTTTTTGCTCTAATTTCAGAAACTACCGATCATTTTACCACAGAATTGTCAGAGATAATGTACAGAATTCCACTTAACTCTGGTTTTGAAAACTGGCTCGTTTTTTACCTTGACGTTTTAACCAGAGCAGCTCATTAATTGCACGTTATGTCGAAGAGACAGGCAGTGGCCGAGTTGTACTTGGTACCTATTTCTTGAAAATTTTCCCTTAAGAACCATATCGGCTTTTCTCAAGAGTCTTTTTTTTCCCACACAAACTCTCCCCGTCGCTTTACTGCATTATTTCTGTCCAAATTTTAGAGTATTGTCCGTAACAGCCAATATGCTGGAAGCCCTCTTTGGACGAGGTCTTTGGAACAAATTTGTAAGCAGTTTATTTCATTTTGTAAATTGAGTGTATAGATGGAAACTGCAGAACAGATGGAAGAAATGCTTTTACAGATTTGTAAACAGTGCAATCAAAGACACAGCTAGTTAGTGCCTGGCAAGATTTCGTTGATGTTCTTTGTTATTTGAGAGATCTCTTGCTAAGGATGGGTGAACTGGCTTTGAAAGCGAGAGAAGAACTGGCCTATATAAGATTCCTCATAATTGTTCTTAAGTCATCTACTTGTTCTGTCGCCTGTTGTCCATGACACCCAACTGAAGGTCAGGGTGGTGGTCTGGTAACAGGGAGCAACGTGCCAAAATCGAGACTGACTCAGGGAAGGGAGTAATTCAGCAGCGCCCCTCTGCTACGGCTGAGGCTGCGGCTCCGCGGCCCTTCCGTTTGTTTTCCGTCTGCTTTGTTATTCCCCTGCTCGTGAACTGGGCTCCAGATGGAGCATTTCAGGGGCTGATATTCTGAGCCTCCCTTTCTGCACTATGGATGGTTGGCTCTTGGGTTTCTTTACATTTTGTTTTTCAGTAATTTAAGATAAATCAATTTAAATATGGATAATACATATGTGTATATGCATATATCCATAGCTATTCATATTTTAAAAATACTAGTTCTGGAGCTGTATTTTAGCCTAAGACAAGACTAGTATGCTGAGCAGAACCTGAAAGGTAACACAAATTAATTTTCAATTTGATTTAATCTCATTAAGACAGAATGCACATTTTTCAAAGTGTTCTTGAACTTTGGAAACGGACTCCGCCCAGTTCTCAGCCAGTAACTTCCATGTACAATGTACTCAGTTTATTATTAAGGCATACTTTTAGTTTCTAGCTTCCAGGTTCTTTAGAGTCACTTTAGCACAAAAATTAAAACTGTATTATTTTGGTTTTGTTAATTATTATCAATAATCATTGTGTCCCTGTTTAGCTGTGGAGCTACGTTGTCTTCGGGTCTCAGTCACCTCTTATCAGTCTATTCTCTTTAATGAAAAAGCACAGATGTAATTAACGGGGATTTAGGGAAAATAATTATCCAGATCACACACGCAGACACCTGCTCACCAAGGCGCTAGCTCTCAGCAACATTGGTTCTGCGGGCATAAAGGCAGTAATACGTAGCAGCAATCAGCAATTTCGGGCTGAGCAAGCAAATGTGACAAATAAGGAGCTGATCCCAATTCCTACCAACCCCAGGGAAAGGGTAACAGTGATCTTGATGGTGGTGGATCAGGGCAGCGAGAAAATTCTTTGTATGTGAGCAGGTAACTTTGCTGTACTTTGATTTCCAGAGACTCGATCATTAAGCATCTCATAATTTCTTGTTTTAAAATAACACACTGTATGCTACCCCCTTGACAAACGTACCACTTCGCAATGCTGCGTGGTATTTTGCCCAAGATAAAGTTGTGGTGTGCTTGTTGTGCATTTTGATGCTGCAGTTACGTGTGGTAAGCACGAAGCCTTGGGCGTATGATGGCAGAAATAAGCTTTATCTGTTCTTTCTAGCAGTACTCTCCGTTCCTGGTTTGTCTGCTGGGCTACGGTTAGTCTGCTGAAAAGAACAACACATGTAGTGGTGGCACCACGGAGTGACGATAGACTGGTGGCTACGAATGGGAGATGCCCGAAGAACCAGGTTGAGCTGTGGTAGCCAAACAGTTTAAGAAACACGCTGCTAGTCAAGTACGTCTATGGATGTGCAACCTGCCACTTCGGATTTTTTTTTTTTTCCCCAGATGATTTATGAGTGTAGTGTAGCTTAAGTCAACGTGTGCGTGCGTGTGGATGAAAACTCTTCTTCCTGGGCACCCAGAAGAAAGCTGCAGTTCAGTTCAAAAAAGCTGATTTATACGTATAGTATCAGGACCATGGGACTGCGGGAGTATTCCACTAGCTGATAAGGGTTCTATATGGACAGAAAATGTAGGGGGGTGGGGGGTTTTCTCAGCTCTGCTCTGAAGTCTTGACCATAGTCTGGAGCTTTACTGCATAATCTGAAGTCTTTTTCCATTTGGAATGGAATTTCTTGATGGAGAATTGGAGAAGGTGTGGCAGACTGAGAAGAAATCCAACCAGGAGAAGTGGTTGTTCTGTACAGTTTCCTTCATGCGTTCTTTTTGCAGTGTGAATAACTATAAACTGAAAATAGGCTCAAAAATTGTTCTAGATCTTATGCTATTGAAAAGTCAATTTTTTTATTTTGTTCTGGCACTGTTTGGAACAGAGGCTGAAGGCGCGTTGGTGCACCATTAGCTTTATTTTCTGAGAAAAGGGGTTTGATTCTCAGTTTGTAGCAGAACCAAATCATTCTGTACCGAAACGGCTCTGCTGCCGCCTCCTGCTTGCAGCGCCACTGCCCCCCCCCCCAGCCCTTGGTGCCCCTCACCTCCCCTCAACTCTGTTCCA
>NW_009259716.1:606923-609271 GCF_000687185.1 Egretta garzetta | reverse complement strand
CTTCCTCTTCTGGCGCCAGAGGCGACGTGGACAAAGCGGGCGCCCAGGCTGAGCCACGTCGAAGCCTCTGCACCTCACAGCCCACACCAGGTCCTGGGGACACTGATGGAGAATGGGCCCTGCATCTGGCGAGGTCAGATTCAGAAACTTCTGCTGGGTTTTGTTAAATGCCGTCACCAATTATTCACGGTGGATTTATAAGGGGGGGGTCTTAAGACAATAGGAGGGATTAGAGCAGAAAACCGGAGTTCAGACTGCTGGAATCAGGCCCTTTGCTCTATTTTCAAGAAAAACAGGGTGCTTTCAAAAAAAATATATATTGTTATCTTGGCTATTCGATTTTTTTTTTTTTCAAAGGTTAAAAAGCTTTTTGCCCAACTTCACTTGCAGTGTGGGGTTGATTACGGCTTTTGGAATACAGCCCTCGTATTTCAAAAATACATCACAAGTTTCAAAGCAAAACAGGTAAAACTTTACCAAATTTATTTATTTTTTTTTTTAGATTTGCCTTCCTTCATTGTTCAGCTCATTGCAGCGCCGTAGTGCTGCGAATACAGAGCGTTAGTCTGTGTGTCGTGTGAAATCTGTTCCCTTCTGCTAATTTTGGTCCTTGACTTGTCATCTACGTTCTGTAGTAGTTCCCTTCCTGGGTAACTGGGACTGGAAAATAAAATATGTTTCATCTCTACACTCCTAGGCTGTTCAACATACTAAATTATACTGACCTTTGTATAATTTACACAAATGCAAATCAATAGTGAAATCCAGGTGAGAAATAAACAACAGCAATCTGTGCTGTTATTCGTTACAATATTGGCAAATTCTGCTTTTATATTCCATAGATCCCTAGTCTTAGACAGCCAAAGTAACTCACATATACTCTTGAAGCTTAGAAGCCCGAAGAAAGTTTATATCTTTACATTGTGTAGTCTCAAAGGGCTAAAATTGGGGTAATCTTTCCTAATATTCATTAGCACCGAATGTCTCGACATCGCTCAAGTGAACAGATTATTACCTTTCCCCCCCTGTTTCTTCCCACTCCTCACTGCATTCTGCTCTTCTTAAATTTCGCTCCCGGCTTCCAACATCCAGGCTCAGCCTGTGCCTGTGGCGCTAAGAGCGCAGAGCCGCTGATGGCGACTCACGAGTTATGGTCGATGCTGGGTCCCCCAGGTGCGCCGAGGCTGCGGAGCCGTTCTCCGTGAGTTACGCGCCTTCTGAAAGGCAGGACTCGGGGAGGCGACAGGCAGTGAAACGCTCGGTGTGGCACGTGGAAACAGAAGCTTGGACACCTGAATGATGCACAGGTCTGTTTTGATCTCTGCTCGTGTTGTTTGGTTTTGGGAGGACAAAGAAGTTTGTTA
Source organism: Egretta garzetta (assembly GCF_000687185.1). Classification (NCBI taxonomy): domain Eukaryota; kingdom Metazoa; phylum Chordata; class Aves; order Pelecaniformes; family Ardeidae; genus Egretta; species Egretta garzetta. The sequence continues at coordinate 607,907 of NW_009259716.1, read as the reverse complement.
AAAAAATATTGACTTTCTAGGCATGTGTTTCTCCATGAGGTGCTACAGGGTCATAAACCAATATCTTTTTTTTTATTCAGCTGCATGTGGCTTGGAGACAAAATAGCTGCGATGAACTGGCTGAAATTCAGATTTAGATCATGTTGGTTCTTCTGCACTGCAAAATTCCCCGAGCCCTCAGTCAAAGCAGCTTTGTGGTGCAGTCTCTACGGCGATGAAAAGGGAACATGCGTCCCCGACACCTAGAACCTCATTACTGTAATTTAGCCCATCCTTTAGCTGTTCAGCTGCTCCAACTCCAGCTGCAGTTACCCTCAGCACTTACCCTCATGGAAATCATAATCACAACAGCAACAGTACTAAAAAAATCTTAAAAAAAACCAAAAAAGGAACTGCAGGAGACAGTAGAACTAGGGATTCATTTTCTGGTCCTTGGTAAAAACAAGACTATGCAAATATTTGTTTGAATTTTGTGTTGCTGCTAGCTCTGTTCATCTTGTCAACCACTCGAAGTGAAGTGCTCCTGGGGAACGGCAGGCCTCACAGTGGCAAGCGGGGGTTTTACGGTGGCAAGCGTACGTTGTCTTCCTGCACCGTTCAGCGTTCCTTCCTGGGGAGCGGAGAATGCTCCAGCCGACCAGGCTGCCTGTCGCACCCGCACCGGTCCGTAAGCGTCGTGATGAGCCGCTGAACAACCCATGGTTTCAATTTAGTTCACACAAAATACTTGCGAAATGATCTTTAATGATAACAAAAATCAATAAAACGAATAGTTTAAAACAGTGCGATGATAATTTACATAATGAATAAACGAGCCCACTTGTAACGTTACCTTCCCTGCATTTGCTTCTGTTATGAGGGTTTGGTTTATATTTCTTCATATACAATTTGCTTGAACTTTTTATATATGGCATCACCTTAACTGTGGAACACAAAAGATGGATGCAGATGGGCGAGGAATTTCCCGCCGCAGCCAGAATTACG
>NW_009259716.1:567055-606909 GCF_000687185.1 Egretta garzetta | reverse complement strand
TGGCTCTGTGCAGCTCTGCCTGCCCAGCTGCAGCGCGGCCACACCTCTGCCTCCAGCTCCAGTTTGGCTTTCCACAAAAAAAAGGAAATCTCTTATTGTTTCAGCTTGAACCGCAGGTGGCACGGTGGAGTTAAGGGGTCCCTCTCCTTGATGTCCGGTGTATATTGGAGTTGGTTCTTCTCTCATGTTTGGGTTATGAGAGAGCAGCAGCTCTGCCTTGTGTGCTGTCCCAAAACATCAAGAAAGCGGCATTTTCTGTGGTACGTAATATAAATATTTATTTTTTGAAATTGTAGTGCCTCAAGTGGTTCTTGTTATGGGAATATTCTCTTCTAGTCTTATGTCCATTCCCCTGATAAAAACACACTGGTAAGAACCTATTCCCTCAGAAAAGGAGAAAATAGCAGCAGCTCTGTGAATTTTCCTCTAGTGCTGGGCTTTGGGTTTTTGTGAAGTGTTTGGGGATTGTGGGATAAACAGGATAAAGCCCTAAGAGATACTAAAATTATATCAAATGGGTGTAAGAGTATTGCACAACATTGTAGCTTCCAACATGTCCTTCAGACTAATTTTTTTCCTTGTGCATGGCTCCATTGCAGAAGAGACATTTTTCCAGTCCAGGCTCTGGTATTGACGCGTGCCGCTTAGCAAGCAGCGGTGGCACCTAAACATCCTCCGCCCGGAGGCTGGCAGGGCTGCAGGGGAACGGACAGGGCAGAATACGGGAACGTGCTTGGGGGTTCAGCCAAACGACCAAGATTAAGGAAAGGGAGATAAAGGGAAAGATGAATTAAGGGAAAAATGCTCCGAGGGCTGGAGCACCTCTCTTATGAGGCCAGGCTGGGAGAGTTGGGGGTGTTCAGCCTGGAGAAGAGAAGGCTGCGGGCAGAGCTGAGTGCGGCCGGTCAGGGCTTCAAGGGGGCCCAGAGGAAAGGGGGGGACAAGCTTTTTAGCAAGGCCAGCTGGGACAGGACAAGGGGGGATGGCTTTAAACTGAAGCAGGGGAGGTTTAGACTGGATCTAAGGAAGAAATTCTTTGCAGTGAGGGTGGTGAAACCCTGGCAGGGGTTGCCCAGAGAGGGGGTGGAGGCCCCATCCCTGGGAACATTCCAGGCCAGGTTGGCCAGGGCTATGAGCAACCTGATGTGGTTCAAGGTGTCCCTGCTGCTGCGGGGGGGTTGGGCTGGGTGACCTCTGGGGGTCCCTTCCCACCCAAACCATTCCATGATTCTATGATTCTATGAAATGGGTGAGCAGAACTTTACAGAGAGGTGTGCATCAAAATCCCGGCGTGCCAACCCGCCCTACGGCTGACCCAACGCGGGGTGGCAGCGCCCTGCAGGGGAGTGAAGCCTGGAAACCTCGGCACCGGGTGTGCTGCAGCACCTCTGCTGGTGCCCTCTGGGGTACCTAGGCTACCTCCCTCCCCGGGCGGCGGGGGCCAGGGCTATGGCTCACATCGCCTCCCTTGTTGCCATTGCACGTGGCGGCTCGCGCCAGTTTGCACGTGTTAAACAGCAGGCTGAAGGAGCGCCTCCATGTTCCCTAGGAAAGCACGCACAAATCACTTTCCTACCATGTTACAAGAATGGTTTTGTCACCTAGATTGCAAAAGTTTCCACTTCTTTTTGGTACCCAAACAGTGACACAGTTCTTTCCCTCTCTTCCTCTCCTGTTTTTACATGGAAGAAAAACATTTAAGTGTGATTTTTGTAAACATTAGTGGTATAAATTGCATGTATCTATTGATGATTCTATCGCCTAATTTTCAATACAAATCTCTCAAACAGAATCCCGGAGGACGCATTTCTGCTTTAATCTCTCAGCAATCAGGCAAAAATTTTGCAAGCTTTCACAGCCAAGCGCATAGATTGAACTGTAATTTGCATGTTAACGCCTGAGCGCGTTGCTTCTGCCTTGAATGGCTTAATAGTTTTATATTGTTATTTTAATTGTGTTTGGAGTCCTTTATCAAGATTATATTGATGATGATGGGATCTTGTCTTGCTGATATTGTCTTCTGGTACCTTGGCAACAGAACTTTTCCACTTTATGGTAATAACAGTAACCTGGGAATTTCTGAGAGGAAAAGGAAAAGAACACAGGCTTGACACGGCTTTCTTCAACAGTTCTCTGGAGGGCTTGGGTCTGGGTCATCTTCTGTGATCGTCCTAGCACCACTGATTTCAACTGTGCTGCTCTGACTTGCTTCACCTACCGAAGTGGCTTGCCTATTACAAATTTTCACCAGAAGGTAGTTTAATCCTTGATGAGTGTAAAGCCTCGCTAATCTTGCTTTTGAATCAATATTTATGTTGAAATGTAGTGCACAAATGGAAGTAGCCATAAATGTAAACGCGCCTCATCTCCTCAGGATTGTACACTGTCGATGAAATCTCGTAATTGGGCTGCGTTTAACGGCCATGACCACACCTGGGTTTTTTTCTCTTTATATGCCTGCTTGACAGCCTGATTGAGTAATGGGGAGATTTGATTTAACTGCTGTTTAAATCCTGTATTCAGAAACAGGTACGGATTGCTTGCCGGTCTGTTACACATTAGCTGAAATTTTCATATAACTTTTGTTAAATCAAGCATTGAGTTTTAGCTTGAAAAGCAGCTAACAAGTGTATGCGATCGTTCAGTGAAATGCAAGTGAGGGAAGGGGCATGTGAAGAAGCAAACTCTCAGATAGCCTTCCTTTTAAGTTCTCTTCCACATGAAAATTGAATGTACACGGGCATACGTGTGCTTTTCTTGAACAAAGACACCCCGGTGACACCTCAAGCACGTGGCCTTTGATGGCCCTGGCGGTGACGCCGACGGCCTGCAGAGGGTCTGCTGGCAGGGCGGTGAACGGCTGGGTTACCACCAGCACTTCCACGGCTGTTTGCAGCCAGTGTGGAGAAATACAGGATTTTAGCCGAAGGTGATGGGAGGCAGAAAGCTCGCGGCCAGCCCCGCTCCTCGCCGCAGGCACGGGAGGTGTGGGCCACTGCTGATTGCGCAGGCAAGTTCCCTCGCTCGAGTAAATCAAGGGGAGCTTTGATTTCACTTCGGTAGAGTTTGGGTTATTGACCCACGGCTTTGGAAACTTTTTCTGCCTTTTCTGTCCTTTTAGAAATTCTCGAAGGAAAAGTTTGTATCTGCAACAGAAATAATATAAATTTTAAATAACTATTACAGCAGTTCTCTGTAACTGCAGACCGGAATTTCAATGCTAATATCTTTGAATATAATGAACTTCTGTCTGTTATTCTGCTCTCAGATTGATGCTTAGTTCCAGGTATCCAGTAGGGCAGAAAAATAACTTATCAGCATTCATTAGATACATGAAACTCACTGGAATATTTCCTGTTGCCTATGAAAGTTGCTTTCTAAACTAAGAAAGGATGCATGAAAGGAGAGAAGGCAAAACAGAATTGAAATTGGATAAGGATCCTTTCACATAGGGGTTATTAGTTATCAAAAGCTATTCTTACATGATGGCTCACTGGTATTCTAAATCTAATACCATATGTAGGTGATCTCATCATTGCTTCTTATTTAATGATTTAACGTCAGTCACATCCCTTATTTTTAAAACAGCTACCACTCCCGGGACCGGGGTTTCTTTGTTGTGGGTTGTGGTGGGGGGTTTTTTTTGGTCAAATATTTCACCAAAGGAAAATTGGTTTTTAGGACTATATATTCAAATTTAGACCCCCTTTCTTCATACAGCTTATGAGAAGGGCTAGGCGGCCGCGGCCAAACACCACCTCAGGAAAGAAGGTGAACCAAGAGTCTCGCCTGTGCTTTTTGCCTCCTAGTACCAAGCGACAGTGCCACATCGGTTCCTGGTTTGCTTCAGAGGTGTCCCTAAGCACAGGTGAGCTGCCACCCCTTCTCCCAGTCTACAGCCATGCATTGGTATCATTTGTTTTCAGCTAGGGTGGTGTAGGCTTGGTTGAGCTGGGTCAGAATGGATTTTTTCCATTGTGGTCTCAGTAGCAAGAGCTCTATGGTTTTTTCCTTGCTTTCCTCGTAACTGTGCTGAGGCAAAATTAAATTGAACAGTTGCAGCTATCTAAAACTAATAATCGTGTGGAATCAAGAACAACTGAAAAGCTGAAAACCAGATGCCAGAACTGGGATGGAATTTTGATTTCATTTTTAGACCTTGACCCGTGACCTGTGCTTTCTTAAAGGTCAAACCCAAGAATTTTGTGCGCAAGGATTACTTCTGCGGGGTAGGGGGAGGATGTGGTTTCAGAGCTGTAATATCTTGCAGACATCCAGAGAGTAATATTTGCATTTTCTCTAACAAACCTCAAGTCTTTTCCTCGACAACAAAACAACTGAAATAACACCCTGACCTCCAAGCACCCTCCACCCCCATGTCTGCCTTTGACGAGCACAAATCTGATAGATTTAAAGAAGAAAGCGTGTTGTTATTTTGCAGGACGCTACTTCAGTAATGGTTAAATAAGATTCCCTGTATTGATCTGGACATGAAACCAAGCACCAAGATGGTTTTGTTAACTTAATGTATGAATTTAGTGTATGAATTCAATTAACATGTCGTAAAGAGGCAGGGGTTTAGCTCATCCTCATTTCCAGGTTACAGATGTAAAGAGTGAAGACAAAAGACTTAAAAGCCATACTTAAGTCAAGGTAGCGGACTTCTAAATATGCCATGAACTTTAGGCAGTTCACTGGACTTCTGAAATACTGATATTTGTAAGGGATTTCTGTGTTCTGAATTTTTGAGAGACCTCTGAACCTCAGAAGTGAAGTACGAAAGTGCCCATGTTCCCCCCGACCGCTGACGTGACTTTCTAAGGTGCCACCTGCTTAAACTGAAAACGTCTTAAATTGAAGAAGAATGTACATGTCCTAAATGTGACCAGTCTGACGTGTGAAATGGGTGTTGATCCCTAAGGTAAGTTCTGTAATTTTAACAAATTGTCTCCACTAGATTTTATGTGCCAGCAATAGGAGTTCCTTACTTTTTGGTGCTTTTCATGTGAGAAATCCTCTGAAATTATAGCTATGACTTCACAAATATAGGGAAGAATTGTAAAATTATTGTGACTTCCTGGACTAAAATGGACATTACAGGATGCGATGTGCTGTTTCAAGCAATTTTAGGAAGGGGACATGTAGCTCTCTCCCCAGGGTGTTCCACATACGCAAAGGAAAGCGCAGTTGGTGAATATTGTGTTTAAAGGACAACTTCAGCAGAAAGGAGCCCGGGTCTAGCACTGTTCTACAGCCTTTCTTTGGATTCATTCCTACCTAGTATTTTTGCAAAATATATGTTTGACTTGAACACATGAAAAATAAGCTTGTTTCATCTATGAAAGTTTTCTTTGATGTTTTAAAAAATTGCTTGGTTTTTGTAAATTTTTAATGCAACTGAACAGGACAAAATGAAATATCAGAATATTTCTGCTTTAAGGGTAAACAGGTTTGATATTCCTATATGAATTTTCTATAAAAATAAGCAAAATGAATGATGACACAATTTTCACATGAAGAAGGGTCTTCAATCTTCTTTTAGTACATACAAATCTCCATAGAGCACGTGTTGTATTTCCGTGGCTCCAGTGCCCTGTATTTAGAGGGATTACTTAAAGGGAAAAGTCCCACTTGAAGTGTTTTCTGATGTCAGGGATCATTGTCTAGCTAGCTTGCTATCAAAGGAACCTTGTAGCACACCCAGGAATTCAATTCCAAACAAAGTAAGAGAATTAGGATTACTTTAATCTAGTGATTCCCAAAATAAAAAAAATTTACTTTCATTATTTTTTTGAACTGATATGTTTGTGGGTGATTTTAGCAGAACAAAATTTGTCCTAATGCAGCAAGTGTAACAGATAAAGATTCAGATGCTAACTACAAGGACCTACATTTGGATAAACTTCATACACAGAAAGTTAAATAATTATGAATATAAAAGAAAATTTAATTGGGTTGAGATTCCTCATGATTTTGAAGCACAAATGATGAGGCTGAAGTATCTGTATCAATAAATCTGGGTCTAACCAGGCATTGAAATACAGGAAAAACATTCTGAGAAAGGGATGAAGAGCAAGACAAAAGAGCCCACAGGTAACCAAGAGCTGCCTGATACAGCATTAAATCTGTTTCAAGTTATAGCATCTCTGTTTAGGAACATTTAAACCTCCTTACCAGGGTACAGGATTTATCTCCATTACCCATTTGTGTTAAAGATGTCTTTTCAGCTTACAGTAGCAGCAGCAAATGAGCGATGTTTTAGGACACTGAAATATTTGTTGCCATGGGGGGGAGAGAGATTTACTCAACAGAGAATCACATTCTGTGGAAGTTCTTTGGGGTTTGTTTTCTTTGTCCTTTTTTTACCTTTGGAAGCACATTCTTACATTTTATTGCTCTTTGCAGAGTTGTTTGGTCTGTAAATTCACTGTTCCTAAGCAACTGGTCAAGGAACGTCCCCTCCTTGAGATGCATGATCCAAATGATATGATTCCTGTTACCCATTTGCCTACCATCGAAATTGCAGTAAGGAGAACTCCACTCACTCACTAAGGGTACTGCCTGATGTATCAAAATCATACCTGAGGTATTGATGACTGACCAAAATAAATGAGAAATCAGGAGCAAAGGGAAGTATACGTTAGGTATCTGCCTACTTGTCTGGCTAAAGACACCTTGAAGCTATGGATTGGTTGAGTAAATGTCATCAGCTAGAAGGACTGCCATGTCTTTGTTCCCACTGTTGGTATCTTTTTATTTTATTGTGTCTTACTGTTCTTATCTGCATTCATAATATAAACACAAACTAGAAGATGATGCACGTTTTTTGCCTGAAACCCTACTATTTTTATTTTTGTTGCCTGTTGAATCGAGCTTTTCAATAAGCTCTCCATAACAACATCCAACTCTCCCATCAAAGTGGTTACAGGATAGTTAGTTTGGGGCAAAGTAACGTGTAAAAGGAGATGAGAAGTAGATTGCTTCCCAGATGCATCACCTGGCATCTGCAAACTTCAACTGGCCCAATTCTACTGCTTTCTGACTCTTAGACAGTATTTATTTCATGACAAAATATTCGCTCTTATCTGAAGTTGAGTCACAAAAGAATAATTTGCTGCTAGTACATTTTCAGCTCTGACACTGTATCACAGTGGGGAGTTGAGGGACGATGGAGCAACACTTGCGCCATTTCCTTTGGACTGTGTTCTCAGTAATTTCATTTCTTAATAGCCTCTTGCAAGAAAGAAAAAAAAAAAAAAACCAAACAACTAGAGCTGGAACTCAACCAATGCTAACTGGTGTTTCTCTTTCCATCTGAGCAGGCTCGCTCTATCTTGCCATCCAGGGCTTGTATATCCTACCATATTTTGCCTTATTTTCTTTTCATGGTATCAGCCAGTTTCTGATTTCTCTGAGATGCTGACTTTGTTTTTCACTGTGTTAAGTTTAACCATGTTATGCTCAAAGAAAGGCCATAGTCACACCGTGCTGTTTATAAAGAGGAGAGGAATCTCATATCCCAATGCAAAGGGAAGTCAAATGTGTTGAGCCACAGCCCGTGCTGGTCTCATTCAGAATAAGCAGTGCAGCAATGCGACCAGTAACCGTCTCTGCAAGGGGGTGAGGTCTGAGAACGGCTGTGCTAGTCAGTGGATTGAAAACACGGCCGAGTAGAGCCTCCTCTCTAATCTGGGCTCTGCAGGCCTTTTCTGTAGGCACGTAATCACTTCTAGCTCAGAGAGCCACCCAACCTAGCTGCCTACTGTACTCCTGCGATTAAGCCCCAGTTTCCTCTAACAAATGCGCAGAGGAGCAATCAGAAATCGCCTTCACTCCAGCTACTGAACAGCTACTTGCTGTAAGGCTGATAGGGGCTTGGCACAAGCCTAAAGTCGGGTTGATTTCAGGATCCATAGCAAGTTCCTTTCAAGTAACCTTCATTTTCTGATGCTTTCTTGTACTTGATGGCCGTGAAAATGTGTACCTGGGAATCTCATGCTGCTTAAGCAGTTGTTCTAAACAGCTCCTGTTCCATGCCTAGACATAGGGATCCTTAATTTTCTCTACCTTTAAATCATTTTCATATTGACCCTTAAAAGTATTCCCCTGACAATGTATTTACTATCTATTACTTCAGAGGAGTATTTTCTTTGCCCAGGGCTCCAAAGTTCGGATTCGCAATGGAAGCGCAGGCTTGGTGACCATAACCATATGCTGGCACCAGCCCTGAGGACAGGCAGACGGGGAATTTCAAGCTACCTCACCGGCATTCTCTTCTTTTTGTCTCTGCCCTGGTATTTTGCAATTGTAATGGCTTTCCTGTGAGCCCGTTTTATCTAAGGGATTTCATTACAGCAAATCCTTGTAGTGCCTATGGTGCGAACCCCAGATTTTCTTCTGTTTCGGATCCAGTTCCTTTATCAAATGCTGTGATACTTTAAAAGGTCATTTAGTGAAGTTGCTCTGTTTGGTTTATGTTTTCAGTCAAATGATGCAAGGAAATACTGTGTATAGGGTCAGGCCATTTGTGTCCAGAACCGGATAGGGGACGAAAAACCAAAATCAAAGTGCTGATAACCCACTGTGCAGCTTATGATCAGGCAGCCTTAATATTCCACTGTGGAACGTGCAGTCATGTCCTAACACCTCGGACATTATTGTGTATGAGAATCCCACTCTGCGTCCTGGGTTTGGGAAATGTGAGACCACAACTGCAGAGGAAGGTTGAGGATCCTTTGGTCCTGCTAGGAGATCTTTCAAGTCTTTGCTGCCTGTAGGTTTGTGGTTCATCGACAGCCTCTGAACCTGCAGTTCTGCAAATTGCAGACTAGGAGCTTGTGTTTAAAAAGTGTAAAGTAGAAACAAAAGCTGAACTCAGCAAGCTGGTCTTCCCTACGTTAGCAGAGAGGGAAAACTAGAGCTTATACCACCAATTTGTCCAGGGATCTGCAAAAATACGATGTGTTGGTAAACAGGAGTCTGACTTGGTCCTACATTTGGGGGTCTTGAACTGAAATTCATTTTAGAATCCTGAGTTGCGGTGAGCCGGCTGATGCTGTTTCCATACGGCCACCTGAAATTGGGTGTGGTGGTCCAAGAGCCTCTGAAAGGTGATGCTTCCCAAAGGTGCCAGTCTGAGGTAAAGTGAGTGTGGTGGTCCAAGAGCCTCTGAAAGGTGATGCCTCCCAAAGGTGCCAGTCTGAGGTATTTAAGTGGCTCTGAAAACCACTGAGTGTTTTTGTAAAAGGACACCCAGGTGTTCCGCGTTACCTAAACAGTTACAACGATAAACAAAACACCGCAAAGGGCAGGGCGTGTTAGGCTTGGTTTGTCGCAGGCAGTCCTGCCTACCTGTTAGCACGGTATCTGTTGTCAGGGTCGTGGTTTAACCCGGCAGGCAGCTGAACACCACCCAGCCCCCAGCTGACCCCCCCTGCTCGGTGGGATGGGGGAGAGAGTTGGGGAAAAAAAGAAAAACCTGTGGATTGAGATAAAGACAGTTTAATGAAACAGCAGAGGACAAGACTAACACTAACTATAATAATAATGGTAAGAGAATATACAGAACACACAAAGCAAGCGATGCACGATGCAATGGCTCACCACCCGCTGACCGATGCCCAGCCCGTCCCCCAGCAGCGGTCCCTGCCCCCCGGCCAGCTCCCCCAGTTTCCATACTGGGCAGGAGGCCGTCTGGAATAGCCCTGGGGCCAGTTGGGGTCGGCTGTCCTGGCCGTGCCCCCTCCCAGCTCCTTGTGCCCCTGGCAGAGCAGGGGAAGCTGAAAAGTCCTTGCCTGGTGTAAGCCCTGCTCAGCACCAACGGAGCCATCCGGGTGTTACCAACGTTCTTCCCATCCGAAACCCCAACCCCAGCGCTGGGCCTGCTTCCAGGAAGAAAAGTAACTCCATCCCAGCCGAAACTGGGACAGTCAGCTACAGGCCAGAGCAAGGTTTCATTGAAAACCCGCTTACTTAGTTGCATTGAAGTTCAATTCTGACTGTGCAGCTGAATAGCCCAGTCTTACAGCAGAGATCTATGTGGTGCCTTCCTCCTGTCCCGTTAGGCTGAAGATTTATGCTTAATCTGAACCTGAGATGGTTGAATGGATTTTAAAAAAAAAAATTTAACTCCATGGTCCTTACCTTTGCCCATTTTTGTTCTTTAGGTTTTACTTTGTTTTCTGGCACTCATTCTCACTCCCACACTGTTTGCATCTCTTGCTGGCTGCTGAAAATGGGGTTTCATTCCCCCAGAGCCCACAGCTGTGGGGTGCATTCCCTCAGAGCCCACAGCCGTGGGGTGCATTCCCCCAGAGCCCACAGGAGTGGGGTACATTCCCCCAGAGCCCACAGGAGTGGAGTTCATTCCCCCAGAGCCCACAGCCGTGGGGTGCATTCCCCCAGAGCCCACAGGAGTGGAGTTCATTCCCCCAGAGCCCACAGGCCCTGCGGGCATTCCCCCAGAGCCCACGGGACTACTGCAAAGATGGAGACAGCCGTGGGGTGCATTCCCCCAGAGCCCACAGCCGTGGGGTGCATTCCCCCAGAGCCCACAGGAGTGGAGTTCATTCCCCCAGAGCCCACAGCCATGGGGTTCATTCCCCCAGAGCCCACAGGACCTGCAGGCGCAGAGGCAGCTCCCAGGGCACTACTGCAAAGATGGAGATGGAAATACTGTGCTCTCTCTAAACAAAAAACTTTGCAGAATTAAAAAAAACAAAGAAAAAAGAGATTAAGGAGGTACAGTAGAGAGACCAATGTCAACGTAAAGAGCTTCCAGAAGCTGAGAACTAAAAAAACATGTTTAAAGAAGGCTTCTCTGGGTCCTATGAGAATCTATACGTGTGTGTGTCTCTCTTATCATTTTATGTTCTTCATAAAATCTTCCAGGTCCTCACAGAACTTCAGATCTGGTCTTCCCTACCCTGATTTGGTCGAACAAATGGGAGGGTTAACAACACAGACCATGAAGATGCTGCTGCCGCCCATCTTGCACCATGCTTGTCATCCAGAACCTGCACAGTAAATGTGTGAAGGTATCTCCCGTTTCCTGGCCCTGCTCCACGTTGAACACAGCACTGGCGTCCATGTTCCTAAGATGAATTATTATTTGGCATGACCCGTATCTTCTAGCTGCGATACTCTCTGCATCAATTCCACCTTCACAGAAGCTCCTGTGGCTGCTTACTAATGGACCAGGAGACAAAACCTCAAACTACAAAGTACCAAAAAATTTCATCTAATGTATTTAGTTTTGCCTGCCACTAGACACCCTCTTTCTCCAGCAAGCCATTGCGTAGGGGTGAAATTTAATATCTGATATGAGATCAAGCATTGGTAATCTTGTGACAGCACAGGAGATTAGGAACGATGAAGAGATTAATTTGATGAGATTTGTTTATAGCTTCCTCTAAAGCCTTTTCTGGGAAATTCTGAATTTTTTTTTTTTTTTGGTAATCTATGATTAAATTCCAATTTATCTCCCACTGAGCTCCCACCTCATATTTTCTCTTTACTTAAATAACATGTGTTTTATGTAATAGCTGTATTTCCATTTTTCTTTAACCTAAAATGTTTCTGTTGCGTTATCACTGTAGAGAGAAAACTTATCTTGATAACGTTCAGACTACCTTTGCCTGCATATACTGCTTCATAATTTGACTTTTCTGATAATTTTACTTTATTGTGAAGAAACAGAGAATGCTGTGACACCGAGCCCGCGCGACCTTCCTGTATCATCACTGGAAAACGTGAGCATGTTCAGCAGCGCTGTGTCCATCAGCGGTACCGAGCTGCCCTACCCACAGCGGGACGGAACGCTGAGGCCGTGTGCCGCTGCGGACGCTTCCCGTGGCCTGTCTCGGTTCTTAAGCAGATTCCCATCCAGCAGCCAGGGCCTCTCCCTCCCTCTACTGCGTCCCGAGAGCTGTGAAATGCAGCTGCGCGCGGGAGCGCCAGCGTGGCTGAGCCGGCCTACGAGAGCTGCAGCAGAGCTTTGGGCGTGCAACCATGGAAATGTTTCCAGGCGAGAACTGCTCTGGAATGTCTCCACTTTTGGATCACCCGATGAAATCTTGCTCGTTGCTCAACTGTTTGCAGAGCTTTGTAGGTATCCATAACTTCTAGAAGAAAAACAAAAAAAAAAAAAAAAAGGAAAATGAGGATAAGGTGAGAAAAAGGGTGATCAAATGGAAGAGAGGAAAATAAACTGGTGGTGTTTTTCTGATGATTTATGTCTCAGGAAGATATTTGCGTAATCAATGAAAAAAAAGAGAATTTTGTAAAATCCCATTGCCCTTGTAGTAGGCCTAATTTACCTAGAAAATCCGTGATGATGACAGCCACAGTATACCTTAAGACAACCGATTAGATACCCATTTCTGTAGGATATCTTGAAAAACCATATTCGGTAGCAGATAGTTCTGAAATATGCATCTGGCAGTACGCTGAATTTGATTTTTGCACTAATTTCTTTGATGTGAAATAAGAGAAAACAAATAAGCCCCCGCATTTTGTTTTTGATTACTGCTATCAATGAGAGAAAGCTGTGGCCGGTGCCACTGAATGAACGGTCGGAGTCCAGGGGAACGGGGAGCAGGACGCGGCATTCATTAAATTCATGAATTTTAAGAGAATGAGTTGACTCAAACATCAGTTTGCAGAATGACATAGCAAAAGAGGCTGAGAACACATCCCCGAAGGGGCGCATGAACCTTCGATGGAGGCCGCCACTGTGCCTGCTGGAGGGAAAGCAAGGGGGGGCGGGGGGCAGGGGCGGTGTGATAGATGGTAAATGAAGTGTGACTTTCATGCGGTTGTGGCCTCTGGTCCTGTTCTGTTTGAGCGCGGCATGTTTTCCTAGATGACAAATGTTAGGAAGTTGTTTATTGCCCAGGGTGCTTGAGGTGCCGAAAGGCTTGCAAATGAAAGATGGCAAAGAAAACATCAGAGCGAACATGGAACTATTAAAGGACTGTCAGTCTATGCGCACAAGTACGGAAATAAAAACAAAATTATGTTAATATCTTCCTCATTATTTTCCCTGGAAATAGACCTTTACCCATCTGTCCCTTCTTCTATATGATTTAATTAAATGTGTTTAAATAAATAAAAAACCCCTAAGCATATGTTGTGACTAATGATATTACTCCAATGCCGTTTCTTCAAAGGCAATCGTAACGGGGTTGCCAGCACACTCTCAGTGAGGCCGTCTTCTCATTCACCACTTCTCGTCAGAAAGGGCTGCATTGATTCGCCGCATCGAATAAATGATTACTACAGCCTTCTGCAGGTGGGGGGGGGCTGAATACCCCTTCGCTTCATGGAAAATAGAGGAGGGATACAAGTGGCTTGGAAACCAGTCCTTGTGTGATGTTTTCTGATATGTAAATGACTATAAATAAATATATAAAATGGAATGGATAACGAAGTTATCATGTATATCAAGGTCAATGTTAATATCGATATCTTTATCTGCTCTGTCTCTGCTAAAATGTGTCTTCCTTGGATTGATTCTATAAAACAAGATTATCTAGTTCCGAGAAGAAAACATTTGGTGGGGTAGTCTGCCCGTTGTGACAAAATGGACCCACTTTTATCTTATCGTACCAAGCCTCATAATTCTGCCTTAAATGTTACATTTCACTTTTTTTTTCCCTGACTTATTTTTTATGTAAAATCTCCGCTTCCTGCACCCAGATTCTCCATAACACTCAAGACTAAAAGCTTTGGTACAAAAGTATTGTACAAAAGAAGAAGAAGGAGGAGGAGGAGCCGTTTGAACTACTGGCAAACTCCTGATTGTAGCTCCGATGAGTTTTCTGGGAGTCCGATGTCCACAACAGGGCAGGTTACCTGCAGCGTTATGACTTTATTATGGATTCTCATTGACTTCCCTGCAGAGTCAGAGTGCAGCTGGTTCCTTCCTTAGTTAACGGTTTAACTGCTAACGGCCATGGCTCTCACTTATCCTGCCTAAATGCACAACAGTGAGTGCGTTCAATAATACGCTAAGAAATCTCCATTAGCATGCGTTAACATCATTAACATAGCACAACAAGTTTAACTAATGAAGTTGAAAACAACTAATAAATCTACATGTTTTTCTTGTCAATTAAATCTGCATACGTACTATGCCATTCATTAAAAATTAAGCAGATAGATACAATCAGAGATAATCACGCATGCCACTTATTACTGAGGATATGATGCATTGTTAATTCATAGGAACCGAAAGCCTAATTACTTCTATCACTGTAATTGATGGGCTGTGTACATACTGCTTGAATGTATAAATTAATGTGAAACAAAACTTCCCCTAATTTATTGGCACTTTTGAAATAAAGGAACGCTGGTTAAATATGCAGAAATCTGCATAGCTGTGCTATTGGAAATCTCAGTATTGATTTTTACTGGCTTTCATAAGCTTTTTTTCAGCATAGGTATTTAAATATATGGTAATTAGCCTGTTACCTGATTAGCTAATATGCCATTGGCCATGTAGTAAAATTAATTGTTCATTGGTAAATATGTTCACTGACCACAGGTTCTGCGTTTGAGATATGGAGTAGCTTATGGTATTAAATCATCCTTTAGCGACCTAAATACTTTATAAAACACACCACCAAGGATATATGCATATTTAAATATTAATTTCCCTTCATCTATGATGTTACTGAAATTTCTTTACTGCCTGTCAAGCCCACTGAAGGTAGGAATAGTCCATGGCTATCGCACTCATTTTCTCAGATGCCTGGAAGTGCGGCAGCATTGGCCAAGCTAACCTGACGGTAGCGTGACCGGTAGAATTCTGCTCTCTTGGCACCGTGGGTGCGGAACACAATTCCCATTGGCTTGCTGGAGTGAATGGGCTCGAAGATGATATTTTTTAATTTTACTCTCAGATCACTGCTGTGGATTTTTTTTTTTTTAATGTATTTTTTAATACATTGAACCAAATATGTGCTTTGTTCTTTGAGGTTCTGCTGCTGGAACAAATGAACCCACGTGCTAGAGACACCACTGTCTTTCCAGGTAATTGTATGGTGCGAGGGGTGTTGGCACTGTTCGTGTAACGGGGACTGTGCGGGCATTTCAGTTTCTGTTGGAATAAAAACTTTACACAAATGCTGGTGTTTAAGCTTCTAGGCAAGGCTCTGATTAGGCTTCTCTGCTGAATAACTTGGGAAGCTTCTCTCTCGTCCTTTCTCTCTGGCCTCTGGAGTGAGCATTCAGAAAATGAGTATCTCAGGTTTGAGAGTACTCTTGGAGGTTCTATGCTTTACAGATAGCAAACCTGGCGGTTGGAAATAAAACCCCTTGCTGAGGGGAAAAATGAATCAAGTTAATTTTGTACATGTGGAGCTTGAGGACAGAATTATTTCCCATATTCAAGGTAATCCAGATGTCTTTGAGCTACGGCACGCAGGGTGGACTGAATGAAGGTGTGTGGTCTAGAATTGGTTTTGTTGGCATGATGCGTATTTCTAGACATACAAAGATGTGGTTTTGATGAGGTGGAGTTGCTTCCCTTGGCCTCCCAGTTGCACTATCTAATCTGCTTTCCATCTTCTCCTGTTATTCCTGTAGTCCAGGAAACACATAAATTGCAGTCACTTTTATGGTTACATCTATTCTTAGGGAGAAAGTATTTAACTACAGTGGTCTTAATTGCTTAATAACTGCTAAAGGTGGGCCATCTGGTTTTAAACAAAGAACCCTGATGCTCAGTGGAGGTTTTCCAAAGGCATGTCCCACACGTTTTGCAGCTGGTTGATGAGTCCCCGTCATAGTACATCACAGGCCAATGGTGCAGGATATTTGATGTTGTGGTGCTGTTTTCTTGAGTAGTTTTAAAGCAATGGAATCAGTTTGCAGCAGTGTTTACAGGAAAATGATTGACTCTTTCTATACCTTAAGTCACTTTCTTCTCCCAGAGCTGCAGACGAGAAAGCGCTGGGGGCAGCAGCTCATTCTCAGATGCTGTCAGAGCAAACCTGAGTATTAAAGGAAAAAAAAAAAAAAAAATATGGCCATAGGCTCGGGGAGGAAGAGGGGTTTGGTGGGGTGTGTTTGTTTGTTCATTTGTTTTTTAAGATGGTAGAAAACCTTAGGTTTTTTTACCACAACAATTCGCTCAGAAGGACGTGCAGAAATGCAATCTCTCCCCTGGTTTTATCTATGTTGTAAAAATGAGGCTCATTTATACCCCTAGCTACGCCTGAAAACGTGACTGTCTCTGAGCACACGTCCTAGTTCGGTTGATAGTTTCACAGGTGATTGAGAAGAAAACGAAAAGGGAGGGAGACGTTTTCTCTCAGTAAAATTTAAAAAGTGCCTTTGACCTGTGGGATTTTGCCGTTGGAACAAATATACAGGTAAGTAAATATTGCTGTGAGTGGGTATTTAATTTATATGGCTTTAAACCCCACTGATTTAGAATTTTAAAAATCTGACGTTGCCCTTTATACAAATCATCAACAGGGGTTACGGCAAAAGCCCATGAACACGCATGGTGGAAACCTCTTTAGGAAGCAATGCTGTAACTCTGGAGGAGAAACCTGGCCGATGTACCTGTGTGGAGACTTACGGGTGACGTGGCTTCCTGAAACACGGTATTACTTCAGATCCTGACCAAAGACATTATTCAGTATTGAGAGGGGAAAAATAGACTGTTTGGGAAAAATGCCTCTAGTATTTCACTTCTAAGAGATTTATAATAGCATAGATTATGGCTTCAAGAGATCATTTGAGGAAAAAGAGGTAGAATTCTATGGCTCTATGAAAAAGAGCTTTCAAAAAAAAGAGCTTTTCAAAAAAGTTTTGAAAAGATAAGTGATTTACTCTTAGTTGTTGTTTTTATTCAGAGATTGCTCTAAGATAAATACATATGAAAATTCTTCTAAATGAAGATTTTGCTTTAGACTAAACACCAGATTTTGATTGTTGTTAGGCAATAATAAAAAAAGGAGAGAAATAGTAAAGGATAGGAAAACCTTCAAGCTGTGAAGTTTGTGAATTTTCACAAATTCATGTAAAGAAAGGTAGATGGCAAGAGAGTTGAGCGGGAAGGATGGGTGCTCGGTAGCGACACTGGAATTTATTTGCTGGGTTTGCAATTGGCTCCTCCTCTAACCATGAACAGATCATTTAATTCCTGTGTCCTAAATTCCGTTTTTGGTCCCATTTCCATGTTACCAAAACACAATTATTTTATCTGCCTCGTCTGGTTTTTTTTTGTTTTCTAGCTCACGTGTTCCTGTGGGGAGGGATGGTTGCTTACTGTAGGAATGCGCTTGGTTCAATGGACCTTTGCCTGGAGTTTCTAGAGGCTATTCTGATACCAATAAATACTCATAGTTGCAATAATCTTTGGAAAATATTTCACAAAAGTTAGTGTTTTAAATTTCACTGTAAATCGTTTTCCTCCAGTGTTTCTGTGAAAAGAACCACATAATAAGTCATGATAAGCTATTAATGAAGACATTTAGCTCTGAATAGCTTTTTCATGGCTCCTTGCTTCCATCAGAGAAAAAAAAGTGTGATTCCCTCAGCTCCTGTTCCCGGGATCCAGACTGGCTAAGCCATCTTGAGAGTTCTGAGTAGCCTTTGCTGGTTGGCTGTCATCAACGGCACGGTTGTTAGCCACTGTTGGCAATACTGAACTCCAGATCCTCCTTTCTTGTTCCTGGAATGTCATCGTTACACGGTACAGTCTTAGAACATGTTGATTTCCCCCAGGCTGTGCATATTTTAGCCTGATGGCAGAAAGTTTGTTAAAATTGTTCTATCACTCTCTCACACTGTTGAATGCTTCGGGGAGTGAGGTTCAGGCTTCCCCTGGTGGCACTACATTCGGTTTGCTGTTATCTGTGAAAAATAAGGTTATTTATGAATAGAGCTTCTTGGTGAAACCAGACTGAGCACTCTTTACTAAGCCCACAGTCTGACCAGAGAACATTTTAGTTCTGCTGTAGCTCAAACTAATTCGGGACAGTGCAATGCTGAAAACAGTTTTGAAACCTTTTCAAATAATTGGTTGTCTTATAATGAGCACATCTCTAAAAATACTATACATTTGTGTGGAAATTCTTTTAAATTGGATTTTCTAATCTCACAGCCTCAGTCAGAGATGTGACAGATAGCAATAAAAGTCTTCCAGCTACTCTTAAAGATGCTAACTTTCTGGAAGATCCTACAGCTACTGGTAGATACTGAGACAGTAACAACATTACGTTGATAAATATGCATTTTAGCATAGGAAGTGAAACACTTTCCTGGAGCCAAAACAAAAGGAAAACTTCTATGATACCATGACTGAAAATCTGAAAAAAGCAGTTGCTCCAAGGAGGAGAAGGTGTTCACAACCATGTCTGTTCTTCCCTCCCTCCACCACAGCCCTGAAACATTAGCCCGTCTGGCCAACATCCATCCTGGCTGGATTCGGAAGTTAAAAGTCACTCCATGAAGACCTATTTCACCAGCATCTCTGTCTCCCCATTATAGTAATATATTTAGCTAATGGTTGTTTTTTAGAAGGGAAGCATGTTATTACTATATGCAAACTGCTGGATCTTCCCTTTGGCTGTCCAAGTCTTTCTCAAGCTCTCCGACTGCTCCCTGCGATAAGATTTATTTAGACTTCATGGCCTCTCCAACACAGCAGAGCGCCAAACTTCCCTTCCTGTTTTCATGGCGCTCTTCTAAGAGGGTCCTCTCTCTGAGCTCTGCTTGGGACTCAGCTGATGAGATCCATAAATCTGTAGGTAGTTGTGTGACAAAGGCTGTGGTCCTTGGGCCTGTGGGTCTTCAAAGTGTTACCTGAATAAGAGTAATTTATTTGCATTTGCCTAGAATGTCAGTCTTCCTTGGCAAGAATACTAAGCAGGCTAAATGACTGTGGGTTTATGTACAAACCCACTGATTGTATGCTAATTTCTGTCCAGTTATTGAAAGTCAGTACCTTTAAAGTTGAGGTTGAAGAGTAAAACATTCCCGAGAGTCCTCTACCTCTTCCTGCCGCGCCCCCGTTATTCCACATTACGTATTTCTCCTCTTTATTGGCATTCAAGAATATTAGGGTGAGACTCATTTACATGTTGGCATATTTTCATATAAGCTGTTCTAACACTCATTAATTGGTGAATGCTTTAGCGCTCTGCCACACAGTGATCATGAAAAAGGGCACAGGTCTTGATCAAAATGAGACCCGAAGAGCAGAATCAAAAATAGATTTTTCACCTTGAAGGAATGATAGAACAAGCTTGAGATTGTATTGAGAAGCAGTATATGCACTTTGCTGATTACCAGAAACCGCGTGGCTCTCCCCTATGCAAATGCAGGAGATTTTGCTTGATAAGGGTTTGCCACGTGACCTGATTAGGATGCAGGAAAACCCAGCAGCAACACGGGAGTCATCAGTGCGAGCTGCGGCTGGAATGGGAAATCAGGCTGGCGTGGGAGAGGGCATAATACAAGGTTGTTCATCCCTACCCTGTGGCCCTAGGTTGGCCACAGAGCAGCGCAAAACCGTGGCAAATGCTGTGCACAGAGCTAGTCACGAGGCGAGTTTCACACGGATGGCAAATTTCACAGCTCGTGACTGTATCGGTTCTCAGCGGCGTTGACATTTGACTTCTGTTAGCCGAGGGCTGATAAAAATGGGGTTCAATATATGGACCAGTCATCCAGCAGAGCAAGGGAAATTGTAGTTTGAGATTAAAGGGGTTTTCATGGAAAATGTTCTAGAACGGAGATCTTTACTGAGATGAAGTGGTTATATTGATTTGCATATTGGGCCTTGCCCTAAATTTCGCTGCCATACTTCGTAATACCTAAACCCCAGAAAGCCCACTCTAACCTTAAACCAACTGGGGAAAGCTATGAAGCTAAAGACAAACATTTCAAGCATTACCAAGCAATGGTAATGTTGACTTATTTAAAAAAAAAAAATATATATATATTACTTCAGAAACACAGGATTGGTCTGACCTGAAACCTCAGTGCCGATGCGCTTCGGTTAAAAGAACACAAAGGAAGAGTCCAGGAAAGGGATTCCAGAAGAAAGCCGTTGCATGTGGAATAGTGGTATGTAATTTGCAAATAAGAACCTCAAATAAATTAAAATATGTTTTTATGTTCAACAGAAAAGCAGAAATGAGAAAAGAATTTGCTCCGTTGGGTACTATTTATGAGTTAGAAGGTTATGAAAAAGGTTAGAGCATTGATTCAAGTCAGGTCCTGGAGACAGAATTTGTAACATGTCGTGTCTTAATTCTTTTTCTTTGAAGTGTTTTCCCTTCATAGGCTGCAATGTCTGCTTTAAAATGCAAACAAGGATCAGCTATAAAGGGGCAAATCTCCCGAACGCCTGCCAGTGCCCGTACACAACAGCCATGCCCATTTCCAGGTGCCCGTTGTTTGTTTTTTGCAAAGATGTAACCTGAAAACCAAAAGAACCACCTCAAAAAAACCCCCAAACCACACTAGCATTTAATTCTGGCCCCTTGCCTGGCGTGGTCACATGGGCACTGAGGGCCATGTGCTTGCCTGAGCACGGGTGACCGAATAACGAGGAATACTGCTTTTTGTGGGAAGAAGGAAAAAAAGAAGGCCATGACAAAAATAACCCCAGGGAAGAGCACAAATGCGGCTACTGAGAAGTACCCAGCACTGCGAACTTCACCCTCAGTGCAGTTCCCAACTTTTGAAGAAAATACAGTGCACTGAATTTTGGCAACATTTTGTCTTTTTAATCTGAAAGCCACCACTTCGTTCCACTAGAAAAAAAAAAAAAAAGAAAAAAAAAAGTCTTCCTGAATTCCAGTGCAAGATGAGACGTGTTAGGGTAAAACCATCATTTCAGGAAATGTTGATCTCGTTTCATATCATGATGAGATTTATCCTAGTTTAAAGGCAGAAGAGGCTGTTAATAGCCCCTAATCATCTCGTTATTTTTCATCACAAATTAACATAGTCAGCAGAAAGCCATAACAGCCTACCTCAGCGTTCCAGGCTTGCAGAGAGAAAAGCAGTGAGTACGGAGCCCGTGCGTGTTTAGGCTGTGTTCTCTGGGAGTTAATTGGAAAGCACGTTCAGCGTCCAACAACCAAACAAACTGCACCGCAACAGCTCCTTTCATATTTTGATGCCACGGTAAGTGCTGGTTTCTTGTTCTCTTTCCAAGGCAAAGTACACTTGTATTTTTCCCTTAAAACGGGTGGCACAGAGGTTCTTTACCACCGTTTTGGAAATTGTAACCCATACAAACTCCTGCTCCGTGATACGGTGCGAGCTCTGCTGACGTTAAGCGTGACATCACGTCCGGTTACATCAGCACAACTGCGACCAGACCGTAGCCCTGGCAGCAAGTTTGAACACAGCAAAACAATAACCCAAAACAGATCTAGATGCAAAGAGCCTCGGAAATGATTCTGGGCTTCCTTTAACATTCATCAGCCACGTCAGCGCTAATGATGAGCGTAGAGACACAGGGGAGATCCTCTTCTCTGCGCCGCGTGCTTTTCTCCTTTGAATCTTGCGTCCATGTTGGTGCCTGTACTGCTGACCAAGTATGACAGAGTAGAGGCAATCTGCAGTGTTCTTCAGGAGGTGCTGTCATTATGGCACGTTTTGCAGCGTCAGTAAATGAAACTGATGTATCAAGGTAATATTTTTGCATCTAATAATGATGATTTCAATGTAAAAAAAAAGACAAAAGACACCCCCCCCAACAGTGTTACAAATAGATAACAAATTTATTACCTTTTAATATTAAGTAATCCAAATAGACTGACAATCAAAAATGTTGCTCCCAGAAATTCTTGTTATATCTACGCCAAACATGTCCATAACCTCTGCAAACCTGGGGATACGGCAGAAGGGGTCACCTCACTCTTTTGGTCAACTCACATTCTAGCGATGGGAAGCTCACGCACAATCTGCCCCCTCAAGGAGCTACAGAGAGACGAGTTTTGGTAGCAGACTGCACTGGAAATATCTTCCCTGCATATCTTAAGTGGGATCTAATTTTTAACCTTCTTGGAACCATAGAATGCTTTGGGTTGGAAGGGACCTTTAGAGCCCAACGAGCCCAACCCCCCTGCAGGGAGCAGGGACACCTTTGACCAGACCAGGTTGCTCAGGTTCAAAAGGAAGAACGTCAGGGCTGCACTTTAAAGCGGATTATAAAGCAGCGATCTGCTTCAGAATAGGAGCAAGGGACTACGCGGGCGACTTCTCGGGCTTCCTGCCCACGTGGCCATTAGCGGGCAGGGTGTCTTTAGCTTCAGGTGCCTGCGTAACCGTGGTGAAGAGTCTGAGCCCTGTGAGGGGTGCCTGGCCGCAGCGGGTTCACACGTGGCCCTGCTTTGTTGCGCTGCTCGCAAAACAGATGCGGATTTTGCGTAGGATAACCTATCTGTTTAACTCCCTAACTTCATTAGCTATGGATAATTGAACTATGGATTATTGGTGTGCACGTTTTAAATACTTATTATCTTGTCCTGTTTACAGATCGGACACCAACACGTGTGCTGGGTGCTGCACTAATGAGGCAGCGGGAAAAGTGTACTTTGTACTGGGCACTCCTCTTAAAATTTGTAGTCCCTTCTGCTTTGAGGCATGGAAAGAATTTGATGTAACAGCCATTTGGGGCTTTGGACAAGGAATTAATTCCTAAAATCATGCATTCAACATGAGTCATGATGCTGTTTCTTCTTAAAACCCAAACACGTGATCTCCTCTTTCCTCAAATCTGCACTAATTGCACATTAACTCCACCTAAGCATTAGTAAAAAAGAGTTTGGCATGGAACTGGTGGTGCGTCATAAAAAAGTGGTAGGTGCGCATTTTATTATCTGCCATTTATGCAGAAAGCAAAATCCATCTGGCAGCAGCATGAAATCCCAGAACATAAAAATAAATAAAATCACTGTAACCATCCAGTAACTCAGCAGTGGATTGCATTGACTTTGGGCTGGGCCTGGCAAGGAAAAATGTGATATACTGAAATAGTAGAAATTGCAATTATTATTACCATGATGGATAATAATCTATTTCCAGGTCTCGTAGATAGCGCATCATATTAGAAATTATTTTAGTGTAGATAATTGTACTATTCATATGGTAATATAACTTTTCCAGTAGTATTTTAATACAGATTTAGTCCATGACAGTACGTAGGAAATTCTGAATACCAAAACATCGGTACGGTAAAAAAGAGCCCTGCAATTTTTAGACTCAGAAAAGACAAAATAAAGATTTTGGACTGGGCCAATGGTTATTTTGTTGTTTATTTGTTTAGACTTGGCCAATTGTTATTTTTTTTGCCTTTGGACAGTTAACTCTAGGAGTTCTGTATCTGTTGAATTACGATTACGTGATTACAATAGTTGGAAGCAAGCATTTGCCATGGGGAATAAAAACATTTAGAAAAAGAACCAAACAAAAGCAACTTCATAGATGCAGATGAGAGGAGTTCTCTAAATCGTTAGTGATGGATTCTTTTTTTTTCCCTTTCTTCTAACAGTGTAGGAAAAATAAATAAATACGCTGTAGCAGAGAACACTTAAAGTGTATTTATCAGCTGGATCGTATTTCAGAAGTGTACAAATGTCTTTCCTCGGTTTTGGTTGTTTCTCATTTTTCTGCCTCTTAAGCCAGAATGAGCGTTCCCATTTTCTTCAGTGGAAACTACACCAAGCCAGGAATTTTGGGGTTTATTAATCACTTTTAGAAAAAAACATTGAGGATGAAGCATCAGTTGCTGTCTGTGCTATTCCACACAGAGAAGTAATATCATTTAAAGATCGAGGGACCGGGACCATTTTAATCTATGTAGTTAGTGTAAACACTGTTGGAGGGGGAAATCAACTACTTCAAAGCTTGGAAATGCCAAAATAAAAGCTGCAACCTTAAAATTACCCCCATTTTCTACTGCTTTGTGTGCCTACCTAGTGATGGTGCCCCTATTTACATGATTACTTACTATTCAGGCGCTTACGTAGCTTCCCGACACGCCGCCTGATGTGGTCAGTATTTGATCACATGACTAAGCTATCAAAAGACACATTTTAGAATTATAAGAGATCTGAGGCTGTACCAGGAACTTGGAGCTCGAGGATCCTCATCAACTTCTGTTTTCCATTAAAAGATGGATTTCTTTATCGCAAAGCCCTGATTCTGCAAGCGCATTGCCTATTAGTAACTTCCTTATCGTTAATAAAACGTTTCTCAGATTCAAAAATAGGTATGAACAGAAGTGTTTCAAAGATAAATATATCTATAAATCTACTTACAGTATAAATAGTTGTAGTATTGAATTATTTATAATATATTCTTATGATAATATTTTTATTTTCCATCGAGACAGAGAGATAGATAAATGGGTGCATCCAATATAAAAAGCACAGGGGGGTTTGGTGTCATACAAAATGTTAAAAATTATGTCCTCGAAGTACAGAACTAAAATCACACCCCACCCTGCGCACCCCCCCAAGAACCAGCTGTTATTTCCAAATGCTCATTTTTTATTTAAAGGAAAGGAAGAAAAAGGAATTCTATTTACAACCAACTAATGCAATTCCTTTAGTATTTTTCTCCTATTGAAATAATTTGACATAAAGTGTCCATTAAAAGAGGATTGCTTTGGTGTGAACAATGTTTCCATTTTTCAAACAAACAGCTTTACGAATTGTTTTTTGCAACCAGCACTGCAGTTCAGCACCGCCGCTAAGTAGCTAAAGCTGGCTTGCTCGCAAAGGGCTGTTGGATTGCAGGTCAGGTACGGCGAGCTGCTGCCTGGTGCGTGGGGGCCTGACCTCTGCGATGAGAATCTCTTTCAGCAGCTTTCTGGGGGAACAAGTTCCCTCATTTTATTGTTAAAAATATTTATAAATGGTCGTCTTGGAAAAAAAAAAAAGCGATGATTTTTTTGGCATTATTTGTGACTGACATAATTTAACTGAACGTGGAAATGTGTTTTGATCCAAGCACACCTTGGCAAGGACCTTCCTTTCATGTTCAAAACTTCTGATTGTTCATGGAAGAGCTCTCTTAGATAAGGCTGAATTTTCATCGTATAACATTAATAAAAAAGCACACTTAATAAAACTCGGGTTATTGACCATGTTAGCTACAGCAGCATCACGAGGCTTCTGTTGAGCTCATGGGACAGAAGCACTCGCGTTGAGATGATCACGTGTCGTAGGAGAAGGTCCGCTTGTTGGTCGGTGCACATAACCAATAACAACAAAGCTTTATGTTTTTTAATTAACTGTTTTATGACCGTAACATGGAAATATCCTAATAAGATTGTGAATCAATTAAAGATAGGAACAGCTTTGCTGTGGAATTCTATTGTAGCATAGTTAAGGAGCATGAAGATTTATGTTATTTTGTAACTTGATTTGATAGTCCATTTCTGATCTTATTTAAGGTTCTTGATCTTTTTTTTCTTTTTGAAATCCATTTTCCCCGAGTACCGTTCTCAAAGAGAGAAAATTGGAGTCTGCCAAACTTCAGATGAAAAGTTCATTGCATTATTCTTGTTTGGAATAGCTGCTCACAATAAGAGGTCAGTTTTAGAAGCTAGCGGACAAATTCTTGAACTTTACCAAGAGAACTTAGAACATTATCTGACCCTAAATCTATGATAAATTCTTCTTCCGCTCCCCCCTCTCTCTAAGGTTTCAAAATATTTATAGTTGCATTGAGCTTACGCCTGCGAGGTCTGCTTGAAAAGGCGCAGCAGTGTGAAACCCTTCTCCTCCCACATCGGTGGGGACGTGGGCACATGGGAAGAGCTTTGTAGAGGTGTTCGTTCTGCAGTCTTAACTGGTCCAACAAAATACAAGGTCTAGACTGTTACTGCAGCACAGGCTATAACAGGGCTTTTTAGGATGAAATTAGTTTGAGGTGCAGTAATCTTTAACAGTGTGGAATTTTTACAACAAAGGAATAAGGAAGGAATAATAATAATAAATTGGGGACAGGAATTTATGAAATGATCACAATTGCGTCATACAGAAGAAACCATCCCATCTTATTTAGTTTACTTGGAAGATTAAGAAGGCTAAAGTCACTTGGAAAGATATTTTTAAATTGCACTTGAAAATGGCCTACTGCTCATAAAATTAAGATGTCAACATTTACTACCGAAATAGAGCCAGTTCTGGTGAACTCTGAAGAGTGCAGTAGCTTGGAATCCACAGAGCGGGCAGCTGGAGCTCAAGGGCAACTGCAAAAAACTCCGTACAAAGCTTACAGCGAAGCCAAGGTGGAAAGTCACTGGCCATTGATTGACCTCCAGCCTGTTCCTCAGAATCAGCTGGTGGAATGACTCATTTCAGCAACTGCTAGAATTCATGTGGGAATTAAAATAGCCTCTCCGCTCCCTTTCTGAGAAGACATCTTGGCAAAAAGGTTTTAGGATGTCTAAAACAAGGTATTTTCCTTGAGCTATCGAGAAGCAAGATCTGGCAAGATCCAGGCCAAATTCATTCCCGGTTTAGGTCCTGATCAGCGTTTGTGATTTGAATAACCTTATTATAGAACATAATAACTTTGTTGGCTCAGATGACCTTGCATGACTGCAAACACCCAGAGATTCCTGATAAGAACCAGGACTACAATGCATGGATTCTTTCTTTGTGACTTTTAACCCCATAGAGACTGATATTTTTTGGCCTGGTTTCCTAAGTGAACTGCTTGCTTCCTAATGGTCTAAGCTGTCCGGGTAAAGTTCAAGAACTGATCTGTTTGCCCCTAAGCATTGCCTTTCATTATGTGAAGGTATTCCAGATAAGAATAATCCAATGAACTTTTCATCTGAAGTTTGGCAGGCTCCGATTCCTACAGGATATTCTTTGTGGCATCCTAAGAAGGCAAAGGCAGTTTTGCTGATGGCCAGGGCAGAGCGAGCTTCCAGCAGTGCTGCAACCACCTGGGGGGTGGCTGTAGAATTTGGAGCTTTTGGGGAGTCTGCACAGAAACGGTAAGTGACCATAAGCTGGGAAGGCCATTCAGTCAGTATTGAAAGATATTGCCTTTAATATGATATGAGTCGAAATTATTTTGTTTGGATGTATCTTTAGAGACCATTTGTTAATATTAACACGTACACAGGTTCATCCAACACGCATTTTGGATTAACAAAATAAAAAGATTTAAAATTGTTGAAGAGTTTCTTTTTTATACCAGCTTTTTCTCTTCTGTTTGCCAAGTACAATAATTAATATAATAGTAGTAATAATAATAGTAATAGAAGAAGAAGTAGTAGTAGTAGTAGTAGTAATTATAATAATAATAATAATAATAATAATAATGTGTTCCTTTTCCCAAACTAATAGAAACCAAAGCCCCACCGTATCCCTGTTCAGGCCTCAGAGTAACGCTTTGGCTGCAGTTTGTAAACTAACTTTAACGTTTATATAACATTTTTGTAACTTGTACATTTAATCCCTAACCCATAATAGTATACAACCATTACTTCTTCTTCCCATTATAAAACCATTGTGAAAGCAAATGGAAATTTAAGTTTCTCTTGCAATGAACTACGCCGTCTGTATTTTGTTAGCAAGCCATCCACTCCTCGGCTCAGACCAAGCATAATGCTGTAATAATTTAAAACTACATTCTACAGCTTATCCACAGTGGGTTGTTTTGATCGGCCACATTAAGGTTTAATTTATGTGCATGGCATATGGAGGTACGTATAGGTATACAGGCTTGCTTTCCTCAGTTCGTGGCTGGAAAAAAAAGATAACAAAAAGATGGTTGGAAGTAGGAAAAAAGCAATATCCACGTGGGCT
Organism: Egretta garzetta; assembly: GCF_000687185.1. Lineage (NCBI taxonomy): Eukaryota > Metazoa > Chordata > Aves > Pelecaniformes > Ardeidae > Egretta > Egretta garzetta. The sequence continues at coordinate 579,100 of NW_009259716.1, read as the reverse complement.
GGATGTTTATTCTTATCTACCCCTGCACCCAAACTTCAGCAAAGTGGCAATATTGAATTCTTTATACAAGCCTGCCGCAACGTTCCCTTCCTCTCTGTATTGTTTATAGGTACGTGCATGTGTATACAGGAAAAACAATATAATCACAGAAAAACATGAGCGAATTTCCCAAACTCCCAGCTTTCTTTTAACAACCCGGGGAAGCATTCACTTATAATAACAGTTACTTTTGCTGCATTCCTTTTGCTTAAGTACCTTTTGCCGCACTTTATTTTCCCTTCAGTTGGTTCCTTCAGCCTCCCAGGCTGTGCTTCACCCCGTTAGCAATCGTCGTGCCTCCGCCCGAGGAGCAGCGGGAGGAAGGACAGACGTCTCCCTGCCATAGCTGACTGGGGACGCAGCAGCTTTATTCCCCCCTATTTTTCCACAGCTCTGTAGGAAGGCTCTGGCCCTGATTTACTGCGGCGTGTGGGCTCCTTGGCCTGCCCGGCAGAAGACAAGGGATGAACCAAAAGTGGGCGGCCGGCGCGGCTGGGACCTGGCGAGGCGCAGGCGGCAGGAAGGTGCGCGGTACCGGTGGGCAGAGCGCCGCTGGCGGTCCTGTGGCTGATACAAATAACGGCAGTGACCGCAAAACCTGCTGCTTTATGGGACAAAATTAAATGTTCTAAAAATCCAGTATGACCAGGTAGAGCCTACCCTCCGCAGGGCCTCTCTGTTGAGCTGATACGTCTAAACGCTACAGAGCTGCCCTGTGTTGGCACCCGGGGCTCAAAACCAGCGTCACTGTAGATTATGGCTTTCGGAGGTGTGGTGACAATCCATTGATTCCATCCTGCTTGATCAATACCGAGTGTTGTGCTCTGGAATACATAATTCATGCAAATAGTACTATCAGAAAGAACTAACACTATCATCTTTTTTAACCGCAGGAATGATTTCTCTTACAAGTTGCCTAAAAGCGTGTATTTGTGAACAAATGTTTACCCATCGCAAGGCACAGTGAGGAAAAGCTTTCTGTCTAAGGAGAGCTGCTCCCCCAATGAACGGACTTCAATCCTGACATTTCTGACAGTCCGCACAGGATTCAATTCTTTCGCGGCGCTTCCATCCCATAATGACCTGCCATCATTGTTCTTCTACGACTGACAACAAAAATGATCCCCTTTGAGAAAATGCTCGACTCCGCCAAGTCCCTGTTTAGCCATCCTATGCACCTCTCAGGCATTTGACGCGCTTGATTTCTTGTCATGGAATGTTAAAGGCAGCAAACCCGCCGCTGCAGTTTGTTGTCTCCGCCAACAGCACCGTGGCAAGGAGATACCGAGCTTTTAAAATGATATTGGAAGGTTTAATTGTGTCGTTGTGCTGTGCTTCAGCCCGGCAGGGTTTAACTCTATCCCAACCGAAACCAGGACAAGTTGGCTCGTAGACTCGATGGCGATGAGTGACGCAGCGAGGGAGTCGGTGTCATTTTACTGGTGCTACCTATGCTGTGATACACTGCTACTACCGAATTTCTGTGCAGTTATTTGACAATAAGCAAGGCTCATGAGTGTCCTAGAATCCACGTAGCTACAATTACTATTCTGTCAGGTACTTCCTAGGATTTAGATTATTCACAACCTTCCACGAGACAATAGCTTTATAAAAACCCTTTTCTTCCCAAGGTCATATCAGACTTGATTATACCATCAACATTTTTTAATATGAGGTAACATTCGGTTAATGAACTCTAAGCTAAGAGTTAGATGAAGAAATTTCATAATTGTCTTTGGTTCAGGTCCCAGTGTGTTCCAACACAACATGGCACTTGGTTTGCTTTGATCCTTTACTGAAAACCTTTTGTCTTCTTGCTTCACAAAAACTTGTGAATGCTTCAATTCGGTAAAACCCGAGAAGGTCGCTTCACAATTTTAAGAGGGAGTAATTGTATTTTTAGTTGCTTCTCATGGTTCTCCTGTGCTTTTCACCATTTACTGTGACTCTTTTCATTGATAATTTACATTGGATTTATTTTTATGTTAAATTGAAGTTCTATATGTACTTTTCTCACTCCTTCATCATACTGATGGCCAGCATGCTTGTGCTTCTCCTTCAGCTGATTCTGAGAGCGCTTTAAGCCCATACAGATGTAAATCTACATCTCCTTCTTCTTAAACCCTCTGTGTTCTGCTTTGTAACAGGCACCCCAGCTTGTCTCTCTGCTTTTCCTATGCGTTCACTTTTCCCTCCTTAACCTGTGTCACTGAAGTACTAAAAAATTGACTTCAGGAGGCATAAGGGATACTTTTTCTCATCGCACATTTTGGTCAAGTAAGCTTTTTTCATTGGGAAAGGGCAGAATGAGGTGTTTTACATTCGGTTATTTGGTGTCTTTTGTCTGATGGTGGTCCTGGCTCTGGTTTAAAAGCAAAACAACATTATTTACAACCTGAATAATACAAAATTTTGAATTGCTTCCTGCCTAGGAATTAGACATCCCTTATTATGGCATTCTGGGGATTTATTTGCCCATCTGACACAGGGAACGCTGTATTTTGATGATCAGTGTGTATCTCCATGAGGGTCAGTGTTCCCCTCTGAGGAACTCACTCAGGACACAAGTAATTTTAACCATCTGAAAAGTGTAATAACCTCCAAAAATGTGTTGTCCGTGCTGTCCTGTGGCTATTAGCAAACAGAATTTTTTAATCTTTCGATCCATGTGTTATGGATGCATGTGGATGGACAAGCTACGTTACCTGTGGGAGGTGTCTCGCATCAGTAAGGCTGATAAGAAACTTTCAGTCATGTCTAGAAGGATAAAGCCATCTCATAACTTAAGGAGTTGCACCACTATATTATTTTTTTTCTAAAATATCTATTCTAAGTGAAAATGGCTTGTTATTTCTTCTGCAAGTCTTTTATATTCATAAGATTTATATTTACATTTATATTTTTATATTTCAATATTTTACTTGTATACATTGACACTTTTAATTGCTCTTCTTCCTGTTTTTCACATTTTTAACGACCAGTTGCTCCTCTTACAGCTGGAAGAGGAATGCACTCTCTCTTTTACCTACCACTGAGCGTATTTGTAATGTATTTTGTTGCTACCTGACTGGTTTAGGTGCAGAAATTTGTAAATAAATGTTTGTCCTTAGTATATTAAACACATAAACAGCAATGTTTGTGATATTTGAGTGTGATTAGCTCTTGAAAAATTCATCAAATGTCCTGAGATCTGCACTGCTTTTTAAAAATTCATAAAAAGTTTTGAAGAGTGGAAACGGTTTGACAAGTAGGCAGGCCACAAAGACACTGGCACATCAAGGGAGGAAGATCAAACAGGAATATAGCAGGCATATTCATCCTGTAGGCTGTAGAGCCTGGCTGCGCTCCAAGGAGGTTGAAAGAACAAGTAGACATGAAATATAGAGAAAGAAAAGAGACAGGAATCTCAAGGTGGGGAAATGAAAGACCATTTGACATTCAAAAATGATTTTTTAAACATCTTTGACATGCAGTCAATACGTTCACCTCTGCTTTGCTTATTTAACTACATGCAAAAGTTTTCTTACAATGGAAACGTATGCGGCATGAAATTTTCAGGGAAATGTCTCCTGTTTAGGAAGGAAATACTCAGGGGTCTGGAAAAGGCCTCAGAATAACCACTGTGGCTTTGATGCAGGGTTGTGAGTCGAATGGGCTCTACAGGGAGGCTCTCCCCGGTGCCCGGTAGCTGTGAGCTGACCTTAACCCTCTAGTGATTTAAGGTCCACTACACTAAATGTGAGTTGTATCATTTAAATACTAGTTATTAAATGATCCCATTACTTTTATCATATTTTATTAAATGTGCTGTCATATTTTTGCAGAGAAAATATATTAGTTATATGTGTATGGGTATTCCTGAGTCTGCAATGAATGGGCAGTTAGAAAGAAAATGTTTTATTATTAACATTTAACTTCTTTTGTGTTAAGCAAGCATTTAGCAACGTGTCTATCGTAGCTATCTGTGTACGTGTAAGCGTGAACTGTGTTCGGCACCGTTAAAGAGTGCCCTAACCCATGGCCGTACCTGCTGAGTTGCAGGGACACTCCACCGTTGGGGACATTTACCCATATGTGGCACGTGAGTAGGGCAGAAAAGAATTATTTGCCTTCCACTCTCATCTACCACGTACCTGTTACGCCACTGATGCCATCTATCAAGGAATTTCAAAGGACAACTGGTAAAAGAAAACATAAGACATTCATCTCAAGAGGCCTGATTCTGTTTTATTAGATTCCCCCCAGGTTTTCCCAAGCTTTGAAGCAGAGGTAGCAGCAAGGGATCAAGCAGTAAAAGCCTTTTAAAACTCCAACCTCCTCTCCAGCTGGGTTTCAAATCAATTCTTTTTTCACCTGGGCCAGCAGTAGGGCTGTATGAGATGAGTGTAGGCTGTGCTGCAGTATTAAAACCTTGTGAAAAATTAGCTCCTCCTTTCTTAGCCCGGGGACATTTTACTGGGGCAGCACAGCAGACAACGCATCAGTGAGATTACAAGCGCCAGGATGGCTGGCTCGTTCTGGTTTGAAGAATTTTATGCGGGGATCTGGAAGAATATTCAAAATCTTTTATTCTTGGTCGCGAATCTCCCCCACATTCTCAGAGATTCTCATGCTCTGTAGTGAGTGCTTTCCTCCGTGCTGGGCAATTCTCAGCGCATACTCTAGGATGGAAATAAATAATTTTCTCCATTTGATGACTCTGAGAATCCTGTTATGAAATGTTTTTGAAGTTCATGTCTATAGAAGATCTGAACGACTCAGAAAGTGTATAAGATCCTCACAAATTCGGAATGAGGCATGGTAATTTTGTCGTCTTTCCCTTGCAAATCGCCATGGGATTGCTGCAGAAAGCAAGGCAGCCTGCAGTCCCAGAAGCTATTTACTGGAGAGGTGTATTCTGTGGGTCTGACAATAATAAAGCAATGAAGTGTCGTCTCTGAAAATGTGTTAAGTAATCTGCTTTAGTGCATCGTACCTGAGTAAAAACAAATTGGAGGACAGAATCCTTCTCTTTGCTTGTTTTTGTTTCTTTTCTTTGCAAAGTGGCTGATGCCTTCTGGAGGGGCAGGCGTGCGGGTTTTGCCTCCGCTTGAGGGTGGTGGGAACCCAGCCCAAGCTGCTGGCTTTGGGTTTGTGCCTCCGGCACATGGGGGCCCCCCCCAGCCATGTCCTCAGCACCACCGGGCTGGGCCCTGTCCTGCTCCGGGCTGGGACAGCTGTGGCCATGCTGCACCCAGCTGCAATTAACCACCCGCTTAATTGGCTGCAGCTGGAGGCAGGGGAGCCTCCCCTCCCTTACAAAGGGGGATCACTGGAGCAGGGGACTGGTGTGCTCAAAGGGCTGGTGCTGCTCCTTTGGCTGTGTCTTTTCTATGCTTATGCTCAGGTAACTTTTTGTTGTTTTAGAGAATGGCTTAATTTTAATTCTAGAGGAAGATTCCTCACAACCGTTGGGAAGCTGCTGTGAGCACAGATCTCTTCGTCTGAGTTGTTGGCTTCAACTTTCCACCTTCAGATCTCCTCTGGAGTCTGCCTGCGAGACCCATGGGCTCCCTTGGGTGCACGTGTGCTGCGATGGAGCTGTGTCCTGGTAAGCTCACAGATCAAACTCCTCGGGTCTCACTCTCTGCAGAGAGTGAGCTTCAGCCCTCCCATAATTCTTCATCTTTCTCTGAAGTCTTTCGCTTTTCTCAGTGTTTTTTTACAAACATGGGAGCAGTTCTGTGAGATCCCTGCAGGGAGGCTGCAATCTCTTGGCTCCCGTTGGGTACGTTGGGCTTTGTGGCTCTGTAGGTGATACCTGCGCTCTTGCTGCTGGCACCGCTCTGCAGAACCCCTGGGGGCGCGGGCCGGGAAGGGGTGGGTTGAGACCGGCTTCCTTGTTGTGCTGTTAATTGGTTTCCATGTCCTCCTCCTTGGCGGAGAATGGCTTTTGTGCCTGGCCCTTCCCTCCCTGGTGGTTTCAATGCGCAGCTCCTCCAGGCTTTTATCCTAAATAGGTTTTTTCCTGCAAATCACCTCATCTGCTGAGGTGTCACTGGCAGCCCCTTGGGGGAGCGGAGTCGCTGAACCCTTGGGAGACCTTTCTTTGCAATTAACTCAGCTGTGTGCCAGGCTTTCATTAGAACCTGATAATTGGTAAACTAAAGTATTGCAGGACGCTGCAATATTTTCATTGCTTGTGATTTATTTTCCTCTGAAGCGGTGGTCATGTTGTGTAGATTATTTCTGCCTGGGATGACATAGAAGCGGTGCTACAGTGAAGTGATTTAGCACAGCCACAACCGTGTGCGCAATACACTTGTAGCCTCCTTGTCACGTGTGCTACATGTCATGAAATATTACTGTCGAGCGTTTAATACACCAGTGCATAGCAGGAGAGGATATCAGATTAATTACACTTGTAGAGTATATAAATCACGGCTTCGAAGCCGCAGTTGTTCCAGCCCGTGTGCTGCTTTACCCGCCGCTTCCAAGGGTGCGGGGTGAGCTGCCGGCGCTGCTGGGCTTGGTTGCTCTCTGTTGAGTGAAGCACACGTGTTTCCCAGCTTTACAGTCTTTGGGATAAAACCAGCCCGAGCTTGTCCTAGCAAAATATAATGTTAGGCCACTACAAAGCTGGAAACAAGGCCAACATTAAAATGCAGTTGTGGCAGTTCGCACACTTCACGCTCGCCCCGCACGTGGTGGTGCCTTCTCCACCTCCAGTGAGTTGCAGTTGTTCTCGCTGTTACAGCCCTCCACTGCTGGGTTTAGAAGACTTTCTGTTCTCCTGCTGTCTCCATCTTCTGCATCTGACCTGTGCATTCCAGGTCTTGAGGGATGCTTTGTGGTCAGCTGTGCTTTTCCACCAGAATCTTCTGGCAGTTAGAATCTGTTCTCCCCACCAGGTTCCTTGGGGTGAGCCCCTCCTGCTGCAGTCCCTTGAGTTCCTCTTCTCTTTTCTGTTCCTTGAGACGTTGTTCAATGCTGCTGTGAACTTCAACACACCGCAATATCCCCTTTTCCCTCCTTGTGTTATCCCTTCCAGGATTACATTAATATTCCAAACTTGCTGGTACACTTTTGACGCTGAATTCAGACTACGCAAAGGGCCGGGTGATGGGATTTAGGGCTGACCTAGTGTGTGCCAACAATTAGTGATGTGCACACACAACTGCCATGTTAAGAGGATAAGGCTTGCAGGTTTGGGGGGCATCTTATGTGCAACTTACTATGCTCTTGTTTTAATAAATAATGAAGTGTTGGATTTTTATACTGTTTAAAGCAAATTCGGGAAAACTGGTGGTAGAGGGTTTGGAAGTTAGAACTGACAGTGTGGTGCTTCAGATCTGAGTCTGTAAGGTATAGTCTAATGTTTATTCCTGGTTACAGTGAGCCAGTCCTGGTGCTCTGGTATGAGGATGTGCTGGTGCTCAGTGCTTGCGATACCTGATGCTGTGAACGCTTGCCTTGGCCTTAACGTCCGTAACCCTACAGGTCACCGTGGCAGTAGGCGAGTCCCTTACAGGTTGTGATGCACCTCGCTGCTTTGATTTGTTGGGGTTTTTTTAAATACTATTCTTAGTCTCCTGTGAAATGTGAATTTTCTTTTTCTTCCCCCATACTCGGAAAGAAGTACCTTGATGGGAGTGCAAAACTTATTTCAGGAAAGATGGTTGGATCATTCATTGCAAAGCTAATGCAACTCCTTGCTGGCATAAACCACCTCTTTGCTTGACCCCCAGACTGAACAACCTGGGTGTCTTGCAGCCACTTGTCCCTGAAATGGCCCTATTTTTGGTGCCGTCTTTTGGTCTCTCATTAGCTTTTTGACAAGCTGGTATCTGGTACTTTTGTGCAAGTTTGGGTTTAACCACCTTGTTCTGTGTTTTTCCAGATAAAGCTTCTTTCTTGTTTGTTGTGCCCCTTTCTGTTTCATCCAGCTTGCTTCCTTTCCAATTTCCACTCTTCTCATGTGGAAGTGTCTGTTCTCCACTGCTATTGCTTCACTCCAGTGTCACTGATTGCAGAAGTTCCTCTGCCTGTCGATGGATTCCGTGGCTATTATATCCCTCTGACCGAGTGTGACTTTCACCTCCTGATTTTTTTTTTTTCTGTGGCTGATGACTTTGCCCCTGTTCTGATGTTCCTTGATTTCCCGTTGTTAGCTGTTACTCAGGCTTCAAACTCCATTTCAAATCTGGCTGCTTTCCTTTCAGCTCGGGAACTGAATATGCTTTAGGGAGTCTGTATCTTCTTACAGGGTAGGCTATAAAAATTAATGTGCTTAACATGCAATCAGTGCAGCAAAGGTATTGGGGGGGTTTAATTCTTTTAGACTTTTCTAAAATGTCATTTTTATTGACTTGGATGTTGTTGTATTGTGCTGAAAATTTACACTCATGTAAAAAGAGTCAAGGCAGGATTGCCTTATGTGTCTCACTATGAATTTTCATACGCAGAGAGAAAAGCCAGCTGTTATTTACTCATCAACATACATTAGTTGATATTACACTGTTAGTAAGTAGGCGCCCCTAAATCCTAGCAGTAATAAGAAAATTGTAAATACTTTTTTACGCAGAGGAAGCCCGGTAATTTGCCTGGTGCTAGGCTCTGGGATGCATGTGTTCTGAGCAGGGTGCTAGCACTTCCCCAGGACGGCTGGTGATAGCAGCACATGTGGACTTGCAGAGGAATAAGCTTTCTACAAAGATATTTCGGGAGCCCAAAAATAAAATTCCTGGGGGTGAAATCCTCCTCCTCAGACAGTTTGTCTGCCACGTTCGCGAAGCATTGTTTACTCGTTAAAGTTCCTCTCGCTCAGCAGTGGGGGCTGCTTTATTTCCTTAATACTACTCTTGAGATTAAGTAAATACTTTATAGAATGCTTTTTTTAATACCTGAGTAGTGCAGGGTCCAAAGACGTTGCTTATACGCTTAAGTAGGGCAAAAGCAAAGTTACGCTAATGCTTTACGTCCCGTCCCCCCCCCAAATCATTCTCTGCCTACTTGAGTTTCCATTAAGAATCTGCAAACGGAGCACCTCTAGGATGCTTTATGGCCAGAACCTCGTAGGGCCAAGTCTCTTCTTCACCTGGCACAAAGTGTGTTGGACCAGGTCGGATGGGGCTCTGAGCAACCTTATCTAGTTTGTGGTGTCCTAGCTCACTGCAGGGGGGTTGGACTAGATGACCTCTAGGGGTCCCTTCCAACCCAAACCATTCTATGATTCTATGATTTTAATCATAATTTATGAAAATAATATTTTAAATAAAAGCGTTAGTGCTAGTGTGGAATTTGGCAAAAAAATCTGTTCTCTTGGTTTGAGGACTGGTGCCTTTTTCATGAAGGTTTAAAGTGGTTTAAAGTAGTCATCTGGTGCTTAAAGAATTTTAGCTTTCTTGGCCTATAAGCTGCATGCCACTGCTCTAAATACACCAATATTTCTTGGATATGGTGGTGAACATTCTTACTGTCTTTATGGATTACAATGAAGTCTGTATGAAAATGAAACAAAGGTGTTGTGTTTGTTTTTTATAGATGTAACCATTTAGCTTTTCACAAAAGGCTTTCCCATTATTTTAACAAACACTTAAAAAAAAAAAAATTTATGGAAGCCTACGCATTCAGACAACCACTGTTGATGACCCATTTTCTCCAGTAGCAATCAAATGATGGTTTTTTACAGTTGCTGACAGTTCTCTTGTTTCAAGAACAATCATGTGTTACTTCAGGCTAACCCCCAGATTCTGATCGTCAGTACCTAGGTATAACCTGTAAACATGAATTTATTGGCATTACAGCAATGTTACGTGATGGGGAACTTGCCCTTTGACAGAGGAAAATTTTAACAATCTGTCTTCTAACCATCTTCCTATTCTAGACGTCCAGGTAGGTTCTCCACTGATGGTCTTAAAGTGATTTCCGCGCCCCCCCCCTATTCAGTAAGTGGCTTTCTCTGTGAATTCTACCTCTTCTTCACCATACTTGAAACTTTTTTTCTTCTCTTAAAAACCAAAACCACTCCCAACCCTCCCAGCAACAAAACCAAAAAAGCCCCCACTGCCAATGAAAACCTACCAACCAGCCCCCCTACAAAACCCAACCAGAGAGAAAACCCACATGCGCAATATCAACTACTTCCTCGGCAAGGTAATCCCGACGGAGGGTTAACGCTTGCTATTAAAAGGCAACAAACAATCCTTATGATCCATCTGCAGTGCATGGACTTCAGAAGCTGCTTTGGCTGTCAACTTCTTCCTTTGGGCTCTGCAAATAATGTGCCAGTTACAAACAGCCATAACACGGCACCATTCCACACCGGACATGTGGAAAGGCCATGGACTCGTGGCTTTTGCCCGGGGAAGCAGAAACGCCAGTGCTGCTGCTGTCAGTAGTCTTTTATGCAGAAATAAATCTTTGGTTCTACCACTCTGACACTTGAGCTTTGGCTTTCCCATTTTAGCTGACTTCACCACTGACTCTGGTATTCTCTGTGATGAGGGCTGAACTGTGAGTGACCACGCTCTGTTTTCTGCTGCTGAAGGTTCACAGTAAAATGTCCGTGGAGCTTTTTACCAGGAGGAAGTGTTGTTCAATGTGATGAAGAACAGAAACACCACTGCTGAGCAGAGTGGCACTGAAAATGGAGAACGTGTTTAAAAGGAAACAAAATCATGATGAATGCAAACAGGCAGTTACTGGAAATGAGGATCCTTACGCCAGGGGAATGTAGGTTCCTTTTTTGCTTGTCTTTGGAATTAGACGAAGGTATCCACAGCAAAGCAAACCTTTACATGTTGGAAACGGGAACACTTTCCTTGTGACCTCCCTTCATCAATACCCCACACATCCCATATATCACACAGACTTTATTTTTCTGGTCAGCTTTTTAGAATTTGGGTTACAGTGGAGAAGCAACAGCTCAAATTGCCATCTATGAGAGAAAGTGAGATCAGCTTATGGTCAGAAGTTGCTTATTTACTCAGCATTTCAATTTAGAAATGTCATTGCCACCAAGAGGATATGAGTTTTCTAAGTACATTCAAACTTTTTTATATTGCTGAATTCTCTTTATCCCTCATCAGGGTTTAACCCCAGCCAGGAACTCGGCACCACTCAGCTGCTTGCTCAGTCCCCTTTGGTGGGATGGGGAGAGATTGGGAAGGGTAAAAGTGGGAAAGCCCCCGGGCTGAGCTAAAGGCAGGGCAAGAGGCAGAGCAAAAGCCGCGCACACCAGCAAAGCAACCCCAGGGATTCATTCCCCGCTTCCCACGGGCAGGCGGGGGCTCAGCCCCCCCCAGGAGAGCCGGGCTCCATCCCGCCTTGTCCCCCCCGTGCCCCCCAGCCCCTCGCTGGTGGGGTGGGGTGAGCGGCAGAAGCGGCCTTGGCTCTGTGTGAGCCTGGCTCAGCAGGGACGAACCCATCCCGGGGTGCTCAGCGCTGTTCCCAGCACAACCCCAAACCACAGCCCCACGCCAGCTACTGGGAGGAGAATTAACCCTGGCCCAGCCCGACGCAGCACGCTCACAGGTACGACCCAATAGACAAGACCCCTGCTTCCAGTCTGCTGCTGGAAACACGTGCTCTGCGCTTTAAGCGTGATGTGCAAAAAGGTGACTGGCAAAATACAGATCTCTTGCAAAATGCACCTGCTTTATAAGCTGAGGATGAGTTTGGGAATTGAGGAGATGTTTTTCACTGTCAATTTTTATTGGTTTTTAAATGCGCTTGGGGTGGTTATTCTCCTGTCAGTGGATATTGAGTGAGAATTAGTGGCAAGTAACGCAAAGTAAAATGCTGGTGTGGAACCAAGCCAAAAGTGTGTGCGTGTGTGTGTGTGTGTACCTCTATCTCAAGCCTTCTGCTCCGCGAGGCTAACTTGTCTTTTCTGCAGAGTAAATCCGTGTCTTTTAGAGGGTCTGGGGAGGGGTCTGGAGCCCCAAGCTGCTGGGGAGCGGCTGGGGGAGCTGGGGGGGTTCAGCCTGGAGCAGAGGAGGCTGAGGGGAGCCCTCATCGCTCCCT
>NW_009259716.1:555017-566972 GCF_000687185.1 Egretta garzetta | reverse complement strand
AGCCGGGCAGAGGCGGTGCTGAGGGCCAGGGTTTGGGGGTGGGATGGCAGGGGTAGGGGAACGGTTGGGCTGGGGGAGCTTAAAGGGCTTTGCCAACCTTAATAATTCCGTGATTTTCTTACTCCTTGTGCTGGAAAATTCTACCGTATATCTTCAGTGACTCCTGTTAAGAGAGATGACATGGATATCATTTGTGGCTAGGTGACAACCGGCAGTCAGTGATGTTACTAACCTGATGTCACTCCTTGGAGATGACCTTCATAGCCTGTGTTATTAGACGCGAGTGGTGTCTGCAGAAGTGTTTTTACAAAGAATGCTTTCGCTGTGAATAAGTGACACAAACACATCACTAAAGTTCGTGGGTGACTTAACAGTTGAGCTGGTAATAACTAATGAGAAAATCACTGTCACGGAGTTCTGCATCATTTGGTAATATTTTGTCGCGGTCATGTGCATGATACCGTGTGCTATTGCCTTACACCGAGGCAGGGGTGGTTAGACACCAGCCTTTGGGCCTAGCTCTAGGAATACCCCCGTTAATTGTGCATTCCTTGTGCATGTCCATCTGAAGATGCAATGCAAAACAACAACACAGTGAGATTTTTAAGCCCCCCTGTGCTGTATTATCGGTATGTATTTATTGTTGAGGATTCTTTCTTTTAGGTTGAAGATCGTGTCGCTCTGCCACAGTCAATGGGTAGGCAGTCAATTTTTGACAACAAGTGATTACCCGGACTGGAGGTCAATAGTACAGAAGTATTATGGATCACATAGCCCTGTCCTAATCAATTGAACTATATTAGACCATTCAGGGTTGTAATAATCCTTTACTCAAGCAGGTTTAGGATGTAAAGAAAGAGGAATTTGGGAATTAAGCTCCATAACTGTGATGGGGTAGATGATTCAGGCCCCATCCTTGGGAACATTCCAGGCCAGGTTGGCCAGGGCTGTGAGCAACCTGATGTGGTTCAAGGTGTCCCTGCTCCTGCAGGGGGGTTGGGCTGGGTGACCTCTGGGGGTCCCTTCCCACCCAAAACATTCTGTGATTCTGTCTTATTTGGGGGCACCAAGCGTGTAGAAGTAGATTGCCACTGCATCCAGGTATTGGCCAAGGACTGCCAGTCCTACCAGTGTGTCACCCTGCCACACTGAAATTCCTGCCAATTTGCATCGGCATGGATGAAGGGGAAGCTGACCACAGCTCTGGGTTAGTTAACGGGCCGGCTACTGGGACGCAGGTAGCTGCCTGCTGAGTTCGTTGCTGCTGCACAGCAATAAGAGCTGCTGTTACATCTTGTTCCTGCAAGTCGTTAATGACGAGTTGCTCGTTACTGCTGTTGGGTGTTAGCCTGCAGCGGGCCGCGGTTAATTCACAGCTGCCAAATATTGCTTGCAGAAGCAGCTCTGAAGTTTGTGAGGGCGTGGACAGTCGCTTTGTTTAAATATGTTTAAATCTATTCACTTCAGTGCAGCTACACCAATTGACTTCAGCCGAGAATCTGGCTCGCTGTTTTATTTGGGAAGTTAATATACAGTCGGAACTGATGCTGCAGCACCGTGTCTCGGGGACAGAGTAAGCCATCCGCCGGGAACGTGCCCGTAGCGTTCCTTGAGATATTGCGAGAACATTTGGTTGTTTCTACTGTTCTGTTCTTTAGGAACCACACGTTTCAGAGAGCCATCTAAACTTTCTGATCTCCTGATGTGGAAGAACTTTGTAGTGCTTTACATTACCTGGCTTCTGTGTATAAAAGTCATTTAAAGCTCACAAAACCAGAGAGGTTTGTTTTGTTAAGAACAGTGACTTTTTTCCAGGATCCTTTGTTTCACAGGTTTAAGACAGACTATGCAACGCTTTATCTCTTACAGCTGACTCCTACAGGCAGCTTGCTGCAGGCATATGTAGATTATCTAAGCTTTTCCCTGCTAGTATTTCCTTACGGCTTTTTATATTCCCTGCAAAGTCTGACTTGGATTCAAACCTAGCAATTACAAGAGTCAAGAAAGTCATCAGCTGATGACTTCAGTTTTACATATGTGTTTGACGAGGCTCATCCTCAAAATGAAACCCAAACTATTTTCCAGATATCCTGCTCGAGTGCCATTTGCACAGAAATAAAACCAGATGCCCTGTTTAGAAAGGAAAGCGCTCCAGGGTCTGGCCTGGCGTCACAGACCCATGTGCATGTGAAGAATCTTTCGGCAAACAGAACAACTTAAGCAAATGCGACTTCTTTGAATGGCTGAACTTTAAAAAATCTAATTAATTATAACTGCAATGTGATTTAAATTGGCTTTCTTCTTGTTAAAACAGTTGTTATTTATACCTTAAACAATATTTGCTCTGATCTCTTGCCCAGTTTGCTGTTACCCACAGACCCACTTAATTGTGCTGCTTTTTCCTTGTACTTCAGCTCCAACCTATAGTGTGTGCCCTTGCCTATGCCGGTGGTACCTTTGCCCACACGTGAGGTACCGGTCATACTGTACTCTTCTTTCCCCTGAAAGAGGAAATTTTGGAAATTAAAACTGATGCCAGTTTTGGCCTTTGGGTCAGCTGAGATGTTTGGGGGGTGCAAAGGGAGGTGAAATGCCAAAAGGCCAAGCTGCCATTCGCTGTGTCCTGGCTGTTGGTTGCTGCACGCCTGGGTTTCGGTGTCCATCGGGAGAATCAGAGGTCTCTTGATCACCCTCCTCCCCACGTACTTCTGGAAGTGATGGGGAATGTTTGGTGACTTGAGTTTCATGTGGGAGGCATGTATGTCAAATCATGATTTGAATTGTATGAGAAATGTATTAAAGGGGAATAATTACTTGAGAAATGCTCTTAAGTCTAAGTCCACCATAATTCGGAGGAGCCCAGTTCTCTTGGTTTGGGTTTAGTTCAGTACAGACTGGAGGCAGAGTGATAAATGTGAACTCCTCTGTTATCGGAGAGGGTACTGTCACGTTCCCTTGAAACTACCTAACTTTCTTCTGTAACTTAAATTATAAGCAGTTATTATTTCTGTAGCTATGATGTAGCTCTCCTTCCTCCCATGGATTCAGCACGTGGAAACCCTGCATCTACCTGAAAAATCACAGTATGGATCAGACTTACACTCCTTGCTGCCTTTCACGTAGACTTCTGCATTCTGCATAATATTCAGCCATCATTTTTCATGGTGTTGGTGTGGGTTGGGGGTTTTTTCAGCACTGAGAAAGATTCTAGCACACTTTTTGGCCACCAGTGACACTGGGTAACCTAATTAGCAATGAGTGGCCTTGGTTACTTGGATGTAACCACTTACTGCACAGATGTAAACATAAAAGGGTCTTGATTTAAGTAGTATTTTTAAGATGGGGCCTGCATAGTTATAAAGGAACTCAGGGGTAAGAGTTGCAGATGATTCTTTTCTGTTCTAATAGGGTCTCTTCTAATTCTGGTTTGTTTTTTTTTTTTGAAGGAGTTAAGGTGTAATCATGCAAGGAAAGGCAGAGTAAGCTGGCGTGTACATAAGGAGCCCATTTACTGAGTCACTGTCATTTTAACAGCAGGGAGGTTGACTCCCTGAGGTGTCTCTAAAGCATTTCAGGCTCACTGAGTTGGGACTAACTAACGCCCAGCTGGGTAGGAACAAACACCTGGCAGATAACCCAGCTAATGGCCGGTGTGGTTATCAGCGCCCTTCTCTGCCTGCCGCCTCCTCCCCTGCCTTCCCGAATGCGTGATGCGTTTCCTACAATGTCATGTTTAAAAGCTTCAATAATCCTGTAACGGCAGCTGATGGAGGCCTTTTATATGTTGATTCCTTCTCGCCTTGGTTTCCGAAAGATGGTGAAAGTTTGCGTGATGCACCCTGGTTAGAATGGCTCTTTGTGTGCAGATGTGTTTCAGACGGGATTTCTGCTCTGTGCAGGAGGATAATTCCAACAGCCAGCGTTAGCGTAATTGCTTCTGGAATAGATGTCAGCTCTTTCCTCAGTGAGAATACAGCTGTGCAAACCGCATTCTCCTGTGAGTGTGCCCATGTCGTAAATACGGCTTTCCATCGTACCTCGAAGGTCGGTGATGCAAAGGCTAATGGGCGAAAGTTGATGCAAAGGCTAATGAGTGAAAGTTGCAGAGCGGGACTGTGGCCGAGGTGGACTTGTGAACATTCATACAGAACTTTAAAATACATTTTTTTTTTTTCTGGCTCAACAACCCCCTTGCCTACTATTAAAGTCCTGCTTCTGTGAGGAAGTATTTCTGCTGATTTGAATGGGAGATGGACCGCAGCTGAAGGCTGCTAAATAACTGCTGTTGTTCCTTATTAGTTAACATGGGCGTAGTGTTTTAAAATGCACATGTAGCTACATAACTATAAACATTTTATTACATGATTCTATGCTGCAAATCAGATTTCTTCATCCTGAAAGGTAATTGTGCCTTAAAAGAAAAAAAAAAAATCAAGTTCAGGGAATGAATATAAACTTGTAGCTTTAACCATAAAGGTCTAGAGTGAGCATACTTCTACACAGAATTAACTGCATTTACAAGAAGGATAGATGAGGTTCTTGGGGACAGGGTTTAGTGGTGGGATGTCAGTGTTAGGTTAAAGGTTGGACTCAATGATCTTAAAGGGCTTTTCCAACCAAAGTGATTCTATGATTCTAATCACATAAATTCAGTGAGAGGTTTTTTTATTTCTTCAATTTTTTACTTGGCCTATTCTGTTGCTTGGTTGTCCTGGAAAGTTTAGCTTAACAGTCTGTGCTTCCGAGGAAGAGAACATCAATGGTAAATTCCATAGAACACGTTCTGTAATACAGAACAGACCTAATTAAATGCTCAAATAACTGGCGTTATGAGGTAACTTGGCACGCTTCTATTGATCTAAAGGGGGTGAGACTCTGCTTTATAAAGCAATGTTGGTTTTGAAAGCTTTGAATGACTTTCTGGTCTGCTTGGAGGAGAGCAAAGACTGCCTAAATATGCTGTGAGAGGAGAATGGTGAAGGTAACCCCCTCGGATCACACGCTAGTTCTGGCTATGTATGTTCAAGGTAATACTGACTGGCTTTTGCCATAGCGTTTCTTTCAACGTTTTTCAAAAATCCTGAATGCTGTTGGTGTCCAGCTGACCAGCCTGCTTTGTCAGGCCTATCAGTCTGCATATCCGTAACTACGGGCCCTGTACTGCCTGTCCTCCCGACACCTGACCAGTCCTGAACCTCCATTAGGACTGCCTTTAACTTCCACCCTCGCCGGTGCAATCAGGGTGACTTTGCACCCTTGCCCAGGGTCCTGGCCAAGCAGCTTATCATCCGCTCTTTCCAAAGTTGTCTCAAGTACATTTCTTGTTTTCTAGGCATACGGGCAGCCCTAATTCTGCTGCTTGCCAAGTTTTGGGTTAGTTTGCAATCTTCCCCCTGCCCCCGTCCTAGCACAGTTCTGTGTAATACATACGTACCTTTTCATTCAATATATCTTACAACCTGCTGTATCTGGCTGCAACAGGGTACAGTCAGCTTTGTCAGTTTGATCTTCAGCGTTGCTATAAAGCACTTGATTCTTAGTTAATCCAGCTGCTTAATTAGCTGAGTATTCTTAACCGGGAACATTTAAATAGAGGCTTTGCAGCTACAAACCACCCAGTGTAACTGCACTTAAGAAAACTGGCTTAACTATTTTCAGTCTTTCCTATCAAAACTATCTAGGCTGAAAATCTGTCAAGGTTCAGTCTGAACCAAATCAACACAGTCAATGCTTGGGCTGTGCTATTTTCTCTGCGCTGTTGTGCTACAATACTGCATGCAGCTCCTGAATTTGGTGTCTGCTTTGCGGTGCAGAGGGTGGCTTTGAGCAGACCATGGGCAAATGCACGCAGCGTTTGAAGGGAAGGAATACCTGGCTGTCGATCTGTAGAAATATTCTCTGGGAAATGTAAGTGGCATTAATGGGCTCCAGGAGAGGTGCTCAAACTGTACTGTTCTGCTGGCAGGAAGGAGACAGCAGTAGGAAGGATCGAACGGTGGGTGTAAGTTAAAAGGTATCACATGGTGTTTGACAGAGTGGAAGGCATCTGTTGTAGGCTCGGGGAAGCAAAGG
The DNA here is from genome assembly GCF_000687185.1 of Egretta garzetta. Classification (NCBI taxonomy): domain Eukaryota; kingdom Metazoa; phylum Chordata; class Aves; order Pelecaniformes; family Ardeidae; genus Egretta; species Egretta garzetta. The sequence goes on along the minus strand of NW_009259716.1, from coordinate 560,900 downwards.
GAGGAAAAAGCAGTCAGGAATCCACTGTGTGTGTATGTAGAATGCTAGCAGCTCACGGTGATCCCACTGAGATGCCTCGCACACCTTCTGTGTAAGTCTTCTGTTGCAGCTTCTACCAGTTCCCACCAGAACGCAGGCTTTTCCTTCTCCGGCACCCTTCAGCCTCAATAAGTGTTTTGCTACCTGGCCTCTTCACAGCTGGGTTCCAGGCTAATCCTGCTCTTGCCTAATGCTTGTTGATTAGGTCTCAGCTCCTCGGACATACTTAAGTGTCTGCCCTGCAGCTGGAGTCTGTTCCATACCTTTTCCTTCCAATACATGCCAATAAGAGGTTTAGTACAGTTATGTTTTGCTTATTGAAACCTCTCCTTAAATTTAAATCCTCCACAGAGGCTTATTCTGTAACAGCAATAATGCAGGAGGGAATAAATGCGTCTCTGTGGCAAACTCTGAAATCTACAGGCAATCCCCTGGAAAAATGCCTTATTAGTGCTTTTGGAATGAAATGCTGCCTTTACTGTGACAGAGCTGTGAACTTAGAATTGTAAGTGGGAACCAGCTGAGTTCATAGGACCTGGGAATTTCATTTCTTAACTGGTGGTGACAAAGGAGGCAGGAGTGGACTTTCCGGAGCCGGTGTGCCGTGAGCAGCCACGGGCTGTTGTTAATAAAAGGGCCTGAAAGAGGCAGGCTGCGGGAAATGAGGCTGATGGGGCAAGTGACTTTCATTTCCAGGATCATGGGGAGTCTAATTGGGTCATTTTGGGAAATCAGGCCAAAAGCTGTGCCTGTGATCATCTGTAGCTAATCTGCAGACAGCGCAATGCTTTGGAGTTAGAATATTTTGCTCTAGTGGTATTAAAGTAAAAAGATCCCTCTTGGAGGGGGAGTCTGGGATGGCTGATGAGCTGTTCTGGGGCGCTGTACCTTGCCCTGGTTCTGCTGCAAGTCGCATTATAATGATACCAGTATTGGAGGAGCTAAGAGCTCCAGCGTGGCCAAGTTTGAATGAAGTCTCCCTGACAACCCCCCAGACAAGGAGAACTCTTCACCAACAGCTAACACTATCACGAGTTCCCTGGCATCTGCTGTGGCTGGCTGGGCACGCGTGTGGGCATTGACTTGCAACGTTCTGCTCGTGCAGACATACCTGTATTGCTGTTGTCAGGCCAGCAAAAGAGCTCACGTCGCAGAAATCTGTTTGTGTTCAGCGTGTGCATACCCTGAACTCTCCTGAGCGCTACAAACTGAAGATATCTTCACTTCTGGAAAGCTACCAGTTAAAGATAAAGACATTAGGCAAAAAGTGAGACATGACGTTAATTTGGATCGAGGCTCTGGGCTTGTGCTTGATGAGATGCATTTTTTTTTTACCATTTTTCTGAAGTATTCCCTGTGACACATAATCATTGACTTGTCATCTGCTGCCTTCAGGAGTTAAAGACACACAGTGAATCTTAAAAAACAGGAAGGGAGAATTGGAAGGTGTCACTTACATCAAACTTGGTATTTCCCCGGTTAATAATGCTCTGCCTGAATTTCACTTCCAAGTGAGAGGCTGGTGCGTTGGCTACAGGCCATGGCTCATCCTGGGCTGTGACTGTGCTTTTTGGAATAGTTGTGTCTAAGGTGTGACACTAAGTTATTGTGCTCCAGAAACAGGCTAAGAGAAGGACTGTGAGGAGGTGCACAGCTCCTGCTTGCCCAATACTCCTGCAGAACAGCTAGAGGCAGGCTCGGAGGTGTTTCTGCATTAGGGAGGAGTTTGCTTCCCAAATGCTGTGCCAGAAGGGGTCTTGTAGTAAAATGGTGATTGCATTGTGCTGTGCCTAGATGGTGGTCAGAAGAAATAGAGGCATTTCCCTGCTGATACAGGAGTTTAAAATAGTTGAGATGTCCTACCAGTTATAGGGTGATGTTGTACCATCGTGCCCTCTGAGTTCTGCGATGTAGTAGCATCGTTTTTCTTTTGCTTGATCTTCTAGAGAAGTTGGATTTTCTTGTTTTGCCTCAAAGGGTTGTGTTGCTTTATAATTAGCTGACAAGTTAAGGTGAGGAATCTAAACCTGTGATTGTCATTAAGAACGTGAGCACACGTTGGTTTAGTTAAGTATGGCTTTTGAAGGCGGTAACGCATCAGTAGTGCCTGTTCTGCAGTGGGGTAGAAACCCATGCAGATGGCTCTCATTTCACCCTCCATTACTATGAGCTGCAGGGTAACTTTGAAAGCTTCAGCCTCTCCTTGCACTCTTAGTAATCTCACATCAAAGTCTATTTCCAGCTGTGCTAAGTAATACTTTGTTTTATCCAGATATGAATCAGGCTTATTCATTGCCCTTATTCTCTATTCTTTCTTGACCTGTTTCAATTTTAGTCAGCAGTGGAATTATTGCCTACATGCTGATAGCTCTGTTGTCATTTTTGTAATTGACTTTTTATTCTTTTTACTAAAAAGCCCCCACCCGATCTCTTGTACTATATTTCATTTTTGAAGCCTTGGAGTATTTCCACCAAGCTCTTCGAGGATCTCATGTAAAGTGTTTACCTTGCAGACCGACTTCTCACAAAACCAAAACTGATGGGTGGGTTTTGGGATCTGCTGCTGCATGGATGTGCAGGTGGGTTCACATGAGTTCTCCACAGCCCTGTCACCACTGTTCCACGAGCATGGAGAGCGGGATGCTGTAGTTTCTGATACTGTACAGGATCTTTCAGATTGACAGAGGATATATAAGTGCCCGTATACCACTAGTGACCTGACTGTGCCTGACATGCCTTTGGAGAAGCTAGTTAAGTTGTTGGAAGGTGTCTTGGAAGCTTGTTCCACCGCAGTTGAACTCAAGCCTCCTAGATGCCCCCTTTACTCTGCAGTGTCCATTGAGGAGCTGAAATTAACTCTCTTCTGGCTTGGATTTCATGCAGATCTTCCCAATTTTTGGTCTTTCTCTTTTCAAAACATGGATAAATTAGACTTGATATCAGAGCGCTCCCTCTGTGTGCAGTAGAGACTGTGCATTAATCATTGTTTTTCTAATTCTTTTCATCTTTACAATTGAAGGCTGCTTGGCCTTGCTGCTGACAGGCTCTAAGAAGTGGCCAAGGATTAAAAGTTCAGAGAAACTCATTCTAAGCTCTGTACCTAAAACGTGTTGCCATGGCAGTGTGTGGTATGGCCTGCTAAGTGGTTGGAGGTTTTGGGGTATTTTCCCTGTAACCAGCAGAAGGCCATATGTGGTCATCCTGTAGCGCAAGACCCTGGGAGCTGCCTGGGCTTGTGTTGGCTGGGGCTTGCTTTCCTGTGTCCAGCAGCCTCGTGGCCGTGGCCTCCTTGGGGTTGGTGTGTCACAGCCCTGGGGCGGTCAGGATGTGACAACCCCCAGTCTGGTGTTGGCTGAGGCTGGAGGAAGCGTGTGGGTGCCTGCCTGGCTGTGGCTGGGATCCAGTGGGAAGGAAGCAGAGAGGGATAAGAAAATGTGTGAAAACAACCCCCACGTGGCCAAGACTGAGGAGGAAGAGCTGTTCCCCACCAGTTCAGCCTTAGGCAATCGGAAATGGTCAGCTGTAGAGCCAGGGACCCCCTGGGATGGGGGATGTACCATGTCTTTGCATAACACTTCTACCTGTAAAAGCAATGAGGCTTTTCTTATTTAGTAATATTGACTAACAACAAATTTTTAGCTCCCTTTTGAGTATTGTTCCCTTTTATCCATAATAAGTTTTTGATTAACTTTAGAAACTCCTCTTTAATTGCAGAATGCTGAAGAAGTAAAGTGGCTTAAACCAAATTGTGCTAAAAGTCAGCAGAGCTGTCTTGTTTAACCAGTGCCAGGCTGCCCACGGTGCCCACTCTTTGTACATATCCAGTCTTTTGGTGCCACAACCAGTAGTTTCACTGTATTATTTCACCTGATTAATCACCTAATTATTTTCTTGTTTCTAATAAAGATGCGATTCTTCCATGTTTCTCCTTTTTTCTTTTGTGAAACAAACGATATAGTTTAACTTTTTTTCAAATAGCTTTTATTAAAAACTAATAGTTATCATAGGAGTAACTGTTTCAGGCTTCAGCGTGCAATATGTTTACACAATGCTGAACTCTTCACCATTCATGAAAACATTTTACAATTATATACATGTATTCTAAAATATTTTTTGTTTCATGTATAATCATGAAAGCATAGATTTGAGGGAAGGATGTTAACATTTCTGTTGAACTAAATCTTTAACCCCAAATGAGTTCTTGAAGGATTTAAAGATTTGGATTATCAGAATACAAAGGGATGAAAGACGGGGTGATAAATACTAAGGATAATAACAAAGAGCTGCCATTTTAGCTTTTTAATCCAAGTCTCTTTTAAGTACTTCATACATCCTGCTGTGAAACAGATACTGCCAGCGTATAGCAACGCGCCTCTTTAAAGAAAGACCCACAAACTATTCTTTTCCTTTCTGTTGAAACTTTTAAAGATGTCTGCATTTCTGAGTATCGGCATGCGGATTTTGAGGGAGGTGATGTGACAGGAAACTACAAAATATAAACCACAGCCTTGAAATGGGGGTTTGCGTCGTATGGATGGATCCTTTAAGCACAGGTCTGGTTCCCCTGCAGAACAGGACCCTTCCTCTAGCGGGTGGGCTGGTAGATGTTGTGGCACCCCAGCTGCCCTTGATGTGTGCAGAACAGCTCTACGCAGAGCCCAGGGCGGTGAGGAGGGCTTTTGGAAAGCATTCCCTGCTGCGTGGGCTGATCTAGCGCTCTGCTGGTGCAGGATAGCCCTTGCACTCAAGAAATGTTGCCTTACCATTTTTGTGCAAGGCACGCTCCAAGCCAGTGCGCTTCCAGGAAGGATTGACCTGCAAAATATCTGTGAAGCTGATTTATCTGCGCATGCACAAGTCTGACAGCTGAGATTTGTTCCACCTTCATACCTAATCTGCGCAGCCCATGTACGTCTTTCTATAGATCAGCCTGTGGATAGAAGTAGAAGGGCAGCATCAGCAATGCTCACGTAATGCTCTGCTCATCCATTCCTTGTGAGAAGTTCAACACCCATTCAGACCCGCAGCTTGGGAGTAAGTGTTTATTGAGCACACCGCGTTCTGTCAGAGCGCGGCGAAACACGGCCATAGCTCTCCATTCAAAGAGCAGACGAGAACTTTCTTTGGTGGCAGCCAACACTTACTGTCTTGCAAGGGAAGTGCAAGCTGGGAAGTGAAGTTTCTTAGAAAGAATTAGCTATAGATGGAAAGAATGCCCCAAATCCGTTTCTATGAGTAGTCATGGTGTAACAACCCTCTCTGGGTGCTGTTTCACTTCTGGCCTCTCTGATCACAGCACGGAGTAGGTCCTGGCTCCTGCTTTATGTTACTGGTTGATCTTTGTGCATTTCTGTAAATATAAATATTTGGAGAGTCTGGTACCACTTATGGACATGCGACAAAGTTACCGAACCACTGGTATTTTGTTGTTTTTACTCAAAAATCACCACCTCAGAAGCGAAATCTGGCTTTACTTGCAAGCAGTCTCCAGTGATGCTTTTATTTTGTCCCAGATTATGAATCCTTTAACTGTATTTCAGTGGGTAACAGCAGCACGCTCCATGTCAGGTACTCCTACTCCCTACATTATCTTGGTGTATTTGCTCTGTTGCTCTAAATTAAGAAAACCCTTGCTGTAGGAGAGCTGACACCAGTACAGTGAGAGTGTTGGGTACCAGTTGCTTGGTGTCCTAGAAACTCCCCGTGAAGCCTGCAAATGGGGAGGGCAGAGCTGTGCCTTGGTGGCAAAATACGGTTTCAGGTGGGGCTTTCTGCAATGGAAAACTCTTGTTCACTTCATATATGAGTAAATTGCACACATCGGTTTGTGAAGGCACGGTTCCC
>NW_009259716.1:500670-555003 GCF_000687185.1 Egretta garzetta | reverse complement strand
GCGCTTTGGTGCACGCTCTGTATTCCTTTGTGAAAGGCTGTGTTCCCACTCCCACGTGAGTAGTAGACCTCCTGGGGTGTGTTATGGTTCTGTTTGTATTTTCTTTCTATTTTTATTCTGGACAGTGCACGTCAGCCCTCCAACAGTTCCATAGCTTTCTCTAACTAAAGGTGAGAATAAAGCCTGTTCGTTATCAGCATCTAAGAAAAATATGTGGTTGAGATTTAGTACCTCTCAGGGATGCACACATGCAGGCTGGGCAAATGGGCTGCCAGGAACCTCATGAAGTTCCACAAGAAGTGCAAAGTCTGCACCTGGGAAGGGACAAGCCCATGCACCGGGATGTGCTGGGGGCCACGCAGCTGGAAGGCAGCTTGGCAGAGAAGGACCACGGGGTCCTGGTGGACACCAAGTTGAATGTGAGCCAGCAGTGTGCACTTGCTCCAAAGAAGGTGAACGGTGTCCTGGGCTGCCAGGAGGCCCAGAGAAGGGGTCCTTCCCTCTGCTGAGCACTGGTGGGGCCACACCTGGAGCACTGTGTCCAGCTCTGGGCTCCTCTGTACAGGAGAGATGCGGACGTACTGGGAAGTGCAGCAAAGAGCCACAAGGATGATTAAGGGACTGGAGCACCTCACATATTAGGAAGGGATAAGAGCTGTGACTGTTGGCCCTAGAGAAGAGAAGGCTCGGGGGTAATCTTACTGGTGTATATAAATACCCAAAGGGAGAGTATAAAGACGATGGAGCCAGGCTCTTGTCAGTGGTACTCAGTGACAGGATCAGACGTGATGGGCACAAACTGAAACATGGTAGGCTCCATCTGAACATCAGGAAAGGCTTTTTTCTTTTACTGTGAAGGTGACTGAGCATTGGAACAGGCTGCCCAAGGGGGCTTGCAGAATCTCCATCCTTGGAGATACTCTAAAGCTGTCTGGGCATAGTCATGGACAACCTGCTCTAGGTGACTCTGCTTGGGCAGGGTGGTGGGACCAGATGACCTCCCAGAGGTGCCTTCCAACCTCAGCCACCGTGTGATTCTGTGATATTGGGGCTGTTGAACAACAAGCGATAGACAGAGGTTTCCGCTCGCATTTAATTTCTGGAAGGAGGTAACTGCTTTGCTAAATGTTGTGATCAAATGTTATTTGACATTCAAATTGAATGTTGATGGTGAATTTCTGTAGGGGTTATTAATGCTCGGCGTGTGTATCTTGTTAAGTTTCTGACTGTGTAATATATGTTAGCTTTCAAAGAAATGTTATATGTGCTGCAAATACAGGACTTCCTTGGATGTGTTTGCTAGTGTCTGAACCTCCAGATGATAGCAATGATTTCCAGTCCCTGGGGCACTTATGCAAGTCTTATTAGGTGTGAGCAGTAATAAATGTTCTTAACACATGCAACTGAGCTGGAAAGCCTGAAAAAATTAATGCAGGGTATTCGTGCCTTCAGCTGACAAGAGTGGTTGCAGCTCCTCTATTTAGGTGTAAGTCAGATCTAGTTTAACTAAATTGTTAATATGATCCTCTCAGCACTGGGGGTTCTCCACAGAATGCAAGACACTGAGAAAATATTTGGGCACTTAGTCCCTGGTTCAAGCTGTCATGATGAAACTGCTGTCAGGAGTTCAGCGGGCAGAAGTGGTTAACACTGGTTCTGATGGAGGATACGTGCTGCACCAGCACCTTCTCCAGACCACGTGTGCTGTGGTTCCAGTCACCTTGAATTCCAGGGTGGGCTGCCTGACAGTTTAAGTTGAAACAGCTCAAAATAAGCTAGACAAGCCTAGAAATTGCAAAAGAGACAAAATCTGTTAAAAAAAAAAAAAAAAAAATTGCAGAAGAGATTTAGGAGCCAAACTCTATAACGAGCTTGAACCCATGAGGAAATCCCTATGCTACTTCTCATCCCAGTTATCCTTTGTCTGCCAAGAACTCCAGCCAAGCCTTTCTTAATTTAGGTATGTTTCTTAGATGGAAAGATCTACAGGGGAAAATATGGGAGTAGTTTCAAGGCTCATCAGCTTTCCAGCCAACCTGAAGAGTCATGGAAGTGGTTTGCTTCAAACTTTGCATGGGGCAGGGCAGAGTAGGCTTCAAGTTGGCTGCCAAGTGTCATTAGTCCTACTAATAATACAGAGCAAACCTGAAAGTCCCCCGTTAGTTGCTGGTTTTGGTTTGATGTATTCGCCCTCAGGATGTGTTCAATCAAGGAACCCTGAGCAAAATTATACCCCTCAGATATTTTATTTTCTTAGAAGGATTTCTGTTGGTTTTAAACTTAAATTTTGGAGGCAAACAATGCATTATTAGAGCTTCAAATTATGCCTAATTAAATGTTTATGTTAAAGTTACAGCTTGTATACCTGCATAAAAATAACAAATGAAACCAGCCTTCCTTTGGCTTAGTCAGTAAACGTTTGTCTACTGAGTGATCGTCCATGGGGGGGAAGGGAAGCCGTGACTTCGTCCACCAAGTAGGACTTTTGCTGTTGGCACTTGATGGTGGGACCAAAAAGGGGTATACAGCAGGACTTTTGCCATTAGTGTAGGCTTGTATTGCCCTGGCAGAGCAAGGTCCCAGGCAACAAAATACGTGAAGACCAGCTCCCATGCAGCCCAGACTGGGCAGGGGGACATGGTCCCCACCCGTTCTGCCCTAGGAGCCTTCAGCCCTGGGGGATGTGGAAAGGAGGAGCTAATGCTGGAGCATGAATAGATGCTAGGAAGATTTCTGAATAAGTTATGTATATTAGTAATGAGACGTTTTGGCACTCCTATTGGCCAAGAGTTTGGTTAGATTCCTGTAATGCGACTGTAGTTTGGACCATTGGACCAACAAAACACTGTTGAACAACCGGTACGTTCTTGGCGCTACTTGAGCGATGCATCGCCTGTTGCACGGTTCCGAGTGTAACGAAGTGCGAGAGGTACGTGACAACGTGCTGAGAAAAGCTGTTCCTGACTCGCAGCCAGTGGAGCTTGGCATTCGTGCCTAACTTTTGAGCGTTTCCAAAGGCACGTGGAATAGCCAGTCCATGCTTGAAAGGTCGTCCTGCTGTCATGCATGGCTTTGAATGGAAAAAGTAACGTTTTGCTTATAGGTCTTTTCCATTTGGATTGGGAAATATCCCATTTCTTTTTATCTTTTTGTAAACACCCTTCCCCCCCCCCCCCCCCCCCAAAAAAAAAAACCAAAACAAACCTGTGAGCAATATTTTTTTGTAAGCAATTCACAGCAGCTGACTTTTGTGTGACATGTATTTTTAACATGGTTAAACATTATCTTTGCATTTGTAATGGATTGCAGCTTGGTTTCGAACACCAAGCACTGCGTTAGCATCAACCGGGCTACTCGGAAGCTGTCACGTGTATTAACAGCTTGCTGAGAGCAGGTGTAAATCAATGTTTGTAAAGCTCATTGTGACCAAAGAGAACCGAAGTTCTGTCACTCCTCGCTCCCGCTCTCCTGGGCAGCACCTTCCCGCCACGCTGCCCGCATGGTTTGCAAATGACAGCGAAAGAACAGCGGCTGGGTCTTGTGCTGCTTTAACCTTTGCAGTGGATTTGTCCGGAGCAGGCCACCATTCCTCTTTGCTGTTGCTCACGGAATGTTAAGGTTACAAGAAATGAAAGGAATGGGCAACAACTAAGACTTGAAAATTTTGAAAAGGTCAAAGGAGCGTGCTTTAGGGCTGCCTGTACGTCTTCATTTCAGCAGATGACAACGGGCCAAATACACTAATCAACTACAAGCTATATATGTTGTTAAATACCAATACCAAACGCGTTTCAACAATCGGTTAAAATGATGCTGTTTTCCTGCTAGGTTTTCAGCTCTTGATACCCAGAAGTTATTCAATTTAATAAAGGCATTTTGATTTCTTTACTGCTGTAGGGTTTACTGCTACTTCATTCTCTTGGACACGCGTGTCTGTGTGTGGCAAGCAGGGTAGTGTAGCCGAGACTTTTGGGGATTACTCTTAGCAATGCGCACGGAGTCCCGCTCAGCAGAAAGCAGGGTGGAATTGCACCTTCTGTTTGCAAAGCACTGATTCTCAGAACAGCAAAGCACAGCAGGGCACGCTTTACGGCAGTTAGGCACGTTGGCCCAAATGAAATCAGCGCTTCGTGTACACATCCAGATGAGCAGCGTTTTCAGAGGGGGGGGAAAAAACCCCCAAAGAACAGGTTGTCATAACATCACTGGAAAGATGAGGCCTCACTGAAGCTACCCCTCTGCAGCGAGCTGGGGTCAGTTATGTCTCATGGAGACCTCAAACCCTCAAAGGCTGTGGGTGCTGTAACCTCACCGGGCAATCTGTCTGGTTCCTTACCTGTTATGAAGATCATAATGTTTGTGCCTTGCTATCTAATTCAAGTCTCTTGCAACACTGGAATGTCTCCAGTTCTGTGTGTGGTGGTCTGTGGAAACAATTCACTTCCTTCACCTTGGCCGTTGCCTTTTGTTTTGTTTCCCCATGGTCTTCCCTCCTCCCGGTGAAATATGTCCTGGAGCTGTATGCATTTGGTTCCTAATGACTAAAGTGTGATCCCACTGAAGTTTGGCATCTGGAAGTTTGAAGTCTGGTGTCAAAGTCTGCCTGCCAGCCTTCCCATCCTTTTGTCAGAGGGAAATAGATGCCTTCAGGAGAGAGCTTATTGCGTTTCTCTGGGGTGGCTCTCTCACCATTGGCTGCGGAGGTAGTGTAACATGGGAGCAACTTGGTTCTCAGACCTCTTGGGATGATGATACTGATATGAGAGGAATTCCTGTAACGTAGCTGGACGTGTGTGGAGGTGGCACAGTAGGAAAGCAAGGAAGGTGCTGTTATGGACACCTTGGAGGTAATGGGTGTAGAACACATTTCGGGCCCTTATTTTCTATTGCTTTAGATTCTTTTAAACTTGGTAGCCTGAAACAATTGTTAATTAGAGAATGTTACTCCTTTAGATGTCCTCTGAAAGACCCAGGAAGCCTGATATGCTGTAATTAGTTCTATGCCACTCAATCAGTTTACAGCACAGCGTATCTTGGGAAAGGGTTTATTATTCCCTTCCGTTTAGGAAATCAGTCCTCTGACAATGTGAAGGTCTCTGATGCATGAAGAATTAATACATTCTTCCCAATGAACTGTATCCAACCCTGCTAAGCTGCTGACTTTATTTTGGATGCGTGGCCTTTTACTTTTTCGGGTGCCTGTTCACTTCTGTGTTGAGATGAAACAAGAACAAAGCCCTAATAAGAGAAGGTCCTTAAATGCAGATGGTCTTCTATTTTAATACAAACATGTGAGACAATAACCCAGCTCTTGCGGAGGAAGATGCCGTTGTCAGGGAAGAGGTTACCTTGGCAACGAGGTCACCCAGCAGGGCCGGCGGTGCAAGGAGGGTGACGGGGCAGCACGTGATGGGAGCGCCTCAAAGATGATGAAAGAGCAGGAGGTCAATCCCTCACACTTCTCCGTGACTTCCGTCAGCCCAAGGTGAGTTACTCCAGGAGCTTCATGGACCTGGCTTTCTGAATACAAATGGTCTGTGTGAATTGCCAAGGGCATGGAGGACCAGAGGAAAGGACTTCACATTCAGAAAATTGTGATCGTCAAAGGCTTTATTTTTTTTCTGTGCCTTTTTTTTTTTTAAAGAGGGATGAGTAGAAGTTCTTCATGAAGCTCACCTGTGGCTACTTGCTCATAGCTATTTTTCCAAAAGAACTAGACTGTGTGCTCCTGGAGAAGGATTGCATTCTGATGTGGAGAAGGGGGACGTGGGACGCAGCCCGGGGTGCTGGGAAGAGGTGAACTGACAGTGGGTTCCATACATAGCTGCCGGTGCTAGGCAGGCGTCCTTCAGGGCTGTTTCTGGCAACCCTGGGATGAGCTAGAGCATAGGTGCCCGGTAGGGAGCTCACAACAAACCGACGGTGTGCTTGATGGATTTATCAAGTTCCTCCAGAAGCTGTTGAGGCCAGAGGGAAGCGGAAGGCTCTTGAGGCTGGTCTGGCACTCGGTCTGCTGGATGGGCCCTGAGGCAAAGGAATGCAAAGGCTGTGGGGAAATTGCTGGGCACAGCTGGCAGACCTGGTGTTTCTTGGTCCTTACGGGATGTATAGGAGAGAAAGATGCAGAAGAGAGAGACCAGAGTGGCGAGCTTACAGGTATGCAGGAAAAGGAAAATGAAAGGGATAGATCCTATCTAAGGAACAAAGAAAAGTGAAAAAGGAAAAGGTATGGAAGATGAAGCATGTGGTTTGGAAACAGCAATTTGCACTCTTCCATCCTTTTTTTTTTTATACTGCGAGAAAAATTAAATCTGGAATGTAAAAGGCAACCTACTTAAAGCAGATAGATAAATACAACACTGTAATTAGCAGGTGGAGCTTAATCACTCCCTATGTTTGTCTTTTAGCTGTTTTTATTTTCTTCACCAAGCCATTAGGTTTGCCTGTTGCTGTTTGATTGCTGGGCCCTGTAAGAAATGCACTGCGCTGCCGCCCTTAAGGCACTCCTCCTCCTGGTTCAGGATTTTCGGCGAGGGAGGGTGGTTGCGTTCCGTCTCTCCATAATTAGCATGCCTGCTAACCACGGCTGCAGCCCAAACTAAATTGCTCAGTTGGAAGCAAATGAGACAATGTAGTGATGCTGTGTTCCGTGCTCACGTCTGGGTCTGGTTTTCAGTCAAAGAATTGCCAGCTTTTCCCTTTTCCAGAGCAACATTCTGCAAATGTGTAAACGACACCACCTCCTCTCGCGCGCTGTGCAAGACGACGTCTAACTGCAGCGAGGAGAGAATCGAGCTCGTGACTTCGTTAGCGAGGAAATGGTGTTCTCGATACTTTTCTCAGTCCTCCTCACCCCTCACCTCAGGCAAAACGAACCTCCTCCACAATCCTCTTGTTACATGGAGATACAGCGGAAAGACACAGTGCTGATAACAGGGACAGCAAACACAGTTTAGGAACTTGCTAAATTATTCTAGACTGCTCTTAATTTTTAAGGTCTGCTTCCCTTTTGTGCTGGAATTAGTGATGTAGCTAAAAAAATCTCCTCCCGAGACCTACTTATTCTTAATGAGTCCCATGAATATTTCTTTTTCAAGGGTGTGGGAAGGTAATGGTCATAGCTGCTCTGATCCTCAAATGTGTTTGAAGCTGTCTATTTTCACCCCTATGCTTATGCTTTTGCTGAGTTTTAATGAATAAAGGAATTGTGATATCCCCAAATTGAATCACAGAATCATGGAATGTTTTGGGTTGGAAGGGACCCCTAGAGGTCGCCCAGTCCAACCCCCCTGCAGTGAGCAGGGACACTGCTAACTAGATCAGGTTAGATCATTGACATTGGCTGATGCTCACTGAGGATGGCTTTGCCCATTCATGGCCAAAGATGCATGCATCTTCTTGTATTTCCTCCGGGTTTGTTTCCCAAAAAACATAGCTGAGGATTCAACTGTGCTTGCTATGTGTGCAAGTCGGGCAGGGGTCCATGTTACTGTACGTGCACCACTGGGTTCACTGATAAATTAGGAAACATTGAGGAATACTGTGGAGTTCACAAAGAAAAGGTGAAGGCTTTATGAGATTATTGCTACAGAAATAGGAATTTAGGCTCAAGTTCTCAGAGCTTTCCCTTTGAGCTTTTACCCCTTGTACATTTGTACATGCCAGGCTGGTAACAGAGCTCGGGCTGCAAGTGCGTTCAATAGAATGATGACAAGAAGGTGTTCAAACTTAGGCCAGTTGGTTTAACACCTGCCAGTTAATTAAGACTGTTAATCTGTTAAAGACTGAGAAATTACAGGCAGAGGGTGCAGTCCCAGCTCTCGGGCACGCTTTGTCCCATCATTTTCCACCCTGAGAATTCAAGGAACAGCAGTAATCAAAGCAAAAGCAGCTCCTGCCCAAGTCCCTGAAGCCTGACTTAGCCTAAGTTGTATCTTCTGCCTCGGTTTGTGTGGAGAGGAAAGGTTCATGAACTGAAGAATTCAGCCTGAAAAGCTGTAAGCTGTGATTGCGGTTGCAGCAGCGGGTGTTAGAGAAACGACGGGCTCTTAAACGTGGGTGTGGAAGGAGGCTGTGCTTTCTCCAAATGAGCTGCTGCTGTTATCCCCGTTATAGAGGTGGCAATCTCTTAAAAAGCACTCAACAAAACTACTAAGGCAAGACAATAAGACAACAATTTATTGCTGAAATACTGATACTTTGAAAAGCTGTAACTTCCTTGCTTAAGCACTTTCCTTAAATGCTAATTAAATATGTAGACATTCTCGTGCAAATTTAATTTAATAACTTAACATCTATTGCTTCTCCAGTTTTTGGTAATTGCCTGTCTGCAGTCTCCAATATACTATTCATCTAGATACACAACTTGCTAATAAACCAGTGCTGCGTTCCCGTGCAGTCAGACTAAACATGGCATTGCACCAGAGGTTCTGTGTACGGGCCCAAGCGATGTGGCTCGCAGTGAGACTGACACGAGCCTGGCTGTGAAGTCGCCACCCTAACCATGGTCAGCAGGAGCAGGCTCAGTTCGGCACCACCTACTGCAGGCTGCCTGGGAGTAGATCTAAAATTGCAATAAGTAGTTTTAAATTTGGGAGAGAAAGGGTAATATAGTTTATAAGTGTTACAAAGGCCCAGCATCTCTCACCTGTAGCTCAATTTTTTTCTTCAAAGCTTCTTGCATAGGACCTACCTAGGAGTGCTAATCAGAATGACCAATGACCTTCCCATCCCTGGCCCTAACTCGGCCGTACCTCAGGCTTGAAGCATCCGTACCACGCCTATGAATTCAGGATATTTTACAGCCCGCTAGCTCGTAGCTTGTGCTTTGTCGGTCATTGGCGGTGGCGAACTTGAGTCTCTGTCGATGTGGTGCGTGTGCCGGAGCGCTGCTCTTCTAAGTCGCTCTGGTGCAGGTGGCTTCTTAGCACTTGCTTTGGGGCTTGAGCAGTGACGCTGGGTGGCACGTTTGGGAGTAGGATCAGACATCTGGTTGCCTGATGGTGGTGGCATGCTTTTTTTAGGTGGTTAGGAGCTCAGCTTTGCTGCAGGTGTGTGTACGTCTGTATGCACACGTATAACGTGAAGAAGGTTTGAGAGAATAGCATGGCAAAGGCAAGTATGAGCTGCTTGTTATTAAGGTAGTGTTACCAAGATGAACATGGTTAGCTGTAATGCACTGGAAAAGTAAAAATCCCCAGTTACAAGTTCCTTTACGTGGTACTGTGTGCCTACGTTCACCACTGCATGCTCAGCCTGAGTCGTTTCGCGCCTCTCTCTGTAACTAGCTGGTGAAATTGTAATGCAGGGCCTGGTGTGGGGTTGCCTGAGACCTGGGTAATAAGTGTGAGCATTAATTTAAATAAAAAATTATAACAGCCTATTAAATGCTCTCATTTATTAGATGTCAGGATTTCCGGATATAGATTAT
Source organism: Egretta garzetta (assembly GCF_000687185.1). NCBI lineage: Eukaryota > Metazoa > Chordata > Aves > Pelecaniformes > Ardeidae > Egretta > Egretta garzetta. Next base: position 545,573 of record NW_009259716.1, on the reverse strand, counting down.
TTTTTGAGTTTTAAAATTCCAAAATTTACATCATTATTTCATAAAATAAGAACCTTTTAAAGAAGTTGATCGAAAACTTGCATTAATAATGATTGTGTAATAGTGGAGGAGGGATCATGCTATTTAGCCCTTCTGAACATTGTCAGCCTGTGTCTTAAGTGGTTTCTCTTTATATTTATAGAATATTTAAGGAACATGGAACCAAAAAGATGCTACTTCGGAATGTCGCGTTTCTTACCTTATTAAGTGTTTAAGTGTCCTTTTCTATTCTGTGGGAGTTTGAGGTTCTTAATTGATTGCAATAAAATAATTATAAAGTGGTAGCTGTTGGCAGCTGTATGTTTGAAGTTCTTTACTTGGGTCCTTATGACACTTCTGTAGTACTGGAAACTTCTGATGTTCCAGAAGATTGCTACTAGTTTATTTTATTTTGGTAGATGCATATTAAATGCAACTGTACGACTTGGATTTTGTGAACATATTTGCAATTACAAGTGGCTTTAGTTGTTCTTATTGCATAATTACTGAAAACAAATTGAAGCTTCAAATGTGCATGAGGCAGCTTCCAGTGGATTAAGAGAGAGACTAGAATGGTTTGGCCCTTTGAAGCTTCAAATGTGCATGAGGCAGCTTCCAGTGGATTGAGAGGCTAGAATGGTTTGGCCCTTTGAACAGAAGATACTGCGTGTAGGCAACTTTCTAATATTTCTTTCAACTGCTGTTGAATCCCCTCCTGCCAAGGAACAGGTCTGTGTCTGCTGGGCATCTCCTGCACCCCTCTAGGCTTCCTAGGCTTCTGGGAGACTCGACATCCCCAGGACAGGGCGGCAGTGGCCCTGCCAAAGTCAGCCACGTGGCTACTGGTTACCTGCTGAGACTCTGACCACGTGCTTTGTGCAAGACCTTTCTGAGATTATGTTTTTAGTCCTCCTTTTAACCCAAAATAAAAGACTTTTTTTGCCTAACTCTCTTCCAGTGTCTTCTGGAGCCATACTTATCTGTTCAAAATGACCTCTTTTTCTTACCTTTGATAAAATTTTTATCTTATTGGAATCAGCAGTTGGTAGAGACTTAGCCTTCAGATGATTAAAAACATTGGAATGCAAAATTATCCACAACCAGTCTACTATCTATAAGATTCCAGATCATGATTGGAAGCAGAAACAATTACAAACATTTATTTTAACCAGAAGCTATTTTTGTGCCCTCTCCCAGTTTCGATCGCGGGAGGTTACTGATCCTAATTTGGTTGCACAGAGTGGAGCAATGTTCTTCATTGTGAATGAGCTAACCAAGAGATTTAGGTAGTTGCTTATGCTCTTTAGACTGTATTTAAGTTTTGGGGAAGAACAGGATACTAATATTGAAAACGAATAAATGTGTCTAATTAAAGCAATATTAGCATGCTCTGTGTACGTCAAGCTTTTGTCCTGCAGGTCACCACTGGGGAAAAGCTCAAAATGAACAAAAATGAACACACAAACTTACTCCAGAGCACTATATCTTGCAGGCCTGTGCTTTAGGTGAGCTCTCCAATAAGATCTGCAGAATTCAGGTTATAATTTGAAAAGACTAGTCGATAGATTAAATATATACAGGGTAGGATTTTGCTCCCTATCCACAGCTTGAGCAGTGTTTTATGTACTACCAGAAACAAACACTGCATATCTTTGAGCTAAAACTTTAAGCGTTTAAATCAGTTCAACAAGACCTCTAGGTAGAGGAGCTAGGAAAAAAAAATCAATGCAAATTAAAGTTATATCTCTAACCTCGGTTTTGAGGGGGCAGGTACTGTTCAGTAATGTTGAGAAGTGTAGTGAGACCTGTTTTCAACACAGGATGCAAGTCCCATTTAGTTTGGGAAACTTTATGGCATCTGTGTGGGTAAGGGCAGAAGATCTTGCAGGACCAGCCTCTGAAACGCCTTCCAAGAGACCAGGGAAAACTTCACTCTCTTCCCTTTGATCTATTTTATAAATACAAAGGTCTTTATTTTCAAGATGAATTTCTGAAGTTCTGGTACCAAAAGCCATATTTATGGTGGCTTTAAAAAGCATCTGGATTTTCAAAGAGATTCAGCGCTCGAGATCTTTGAGGCCAGAATTATTTAAAAACATCAATTCTTTTTGATATGGAACTTAACAAAAGCACGCCAGTGTGGCAGGACTCCTAATACTGAGTGATGGGCGAGTGATGTTGGAAATACATGGCGGCAGATATTTTTTTTGTACATTTAATTTCCAACTTGCCTGTTAGGGCTTGCAGGCAGAGAGAATTGCCTGCCTGATGAATCAGCTGCGCGGCGGCGTGCTCGGTGCTGCCTGTTCAAACCGCGTCCAGCAGTGGAAGCACACACGGGATAAGGTGGATCAAACAAGCCCTGTCAATGAGCTTTTCAGGCGTGTTCTACTTGCCACTCGGGGTTTTATGTGCTACACCTGCTGAGTCTCTGGTTTTGTTGCTTTTGAGTCTTTTTTTTTTTTTTTTTTTTTTGTGAGGCTGTCCGAAATGCTCCCCGGGAGCACCGTCCCTGGCTGACAAAGCTGCGGTGGGCTGCGCCCCTTTGAGGGACGCCTAGCTGTTCCACAGCACGCCCGAGCCGTGTCCAGAGAAGCACCACTCCCCTTGAAAGAGTCTTTGGGGGGAAAAAAAATGTCCAGGTGTGGATCCAGATTGATCCCCGTCCTGGCTAAGTGCAAGCAGGACTGGCACAACAGGCAGCGGCGTGCGTGGGGAAGGATGGCCGCTATTGAATGCGCGTGCCCGTTCGGCAATAGAAGATGTGGAGGCTTCCAGGTACCGGATTCGGTGCGCTTCACTCCCTGCTGGTTTCACTGATGCACCAGAACATTGGCAAAGGCTGAACTTTCCTTTCTGCTCTGTACCTGGGGTTTGTTTTTCATTTTCTGGGAGCTACTGAGGTAACGCTCATGAGGCTGCTCTGCTGCTGCCAGAAGTGTGCCTGATCCGTGCTTCCAGACCGTCACTCTTGGAGGTGGCTCTGATGGCAGGACTGTGGGCCCTGCAGTTTTCTCTTTGGCTTCTGCGAAATTGTTTATACTAGAGTGTGTTGCCCTTATCTTTGCTAACCCTAAACAATTCGTCTGCTTTTCCTTTCGCCGTCTGTTCTAATTCAGTTCTCAGTGCTTCCATTTTTGAGGCCACAAATGTGATAAGCTTTTTCTTCTTTTACTCCTGGAAGCTGCAGCTAGAAGGGCTTATGCTGGCTTGGCTTACGTGTTGAACGCTGATGATGCTATAGGGGCAGTGTCTACGCATAGGTGCATACGTGCAAAGAACCAGCTATTCCCTGCTAATTTAGGGTGATGATCTAGGGCACTTTCTTTGGAGCCGCACCTAACCTAAGTTACCCCGAGCTGGCGATGGTAAATGAGGTGGCAGCAAATGCGGGAAGCAGCTCATTCAGCCCGTGCTTTGACTTCCTCTGGGGGTTGCTCTTCTTCCTCTATTTGCCGTGTATCAAGCCTAGGATAACTTACTTAAACAACAAACTTATTGGTTATGTATTTTAGTCTGAACTAACTTTCTTACCCCATTTGGAGCATCTGGGTTTGCACTTTAACCATAAAAAAAGAGAAGAATACGTGTGTGTGTGTGCAGGGGGAGGGATTGAAACAATTTGGGAAATCTGAAACCAAATTGGCTTAAATAGCTACCCACACTTTGTGAATGGCCATGATGATTTTGTTTTGATTCAGCTAATTACATTTCCAACTAGGATAGCTAAAGATCACTACGCTGGGTTCTCTCTGATTGAATGTTAACTGCCTTACAAATTTTTAATTTTTGTGATATTACTTGATTGCTTCTTCATCCCGTAATTGACTGATAGTGAAATTTTGAAATAATTCTTTTTCAGGCCAAACATCAGAATGTATTTGAGTGCTTTGCAGAAAGATGGAGTAGTTTCAAAAGCAGTGAGTGATTGTGTCAAAATTCAGATGGCGTATGACTCACAGTTTTCAGAGGATCCGTTCACACTTCCAAAAGTAAGGTAATTTGAAGGCCTTTAGAAGCATCACAGTAGTCTGTGTTGAAGATTCCTAGCATTCAAAACCTGTTAGGAAAAAACGCGCTCCGAACGCCCCGTTGTCTCCTCGGCTGGAATGCAGCCGCTCAGGAGCAGTGGGAGATTCATCCCCCTCTAGTAAAAACCTGACACCCAAATTTGTTTTCTTCTAATTGTTCTGGATTTCTGCGAGGTGTCTTTAGTGTCCTTGAAGCTTTTTAAAGAACGCGCAGATGCAACGCCCTGACTTTTCACGTAAATCAGTTGCAAGATTTGTGGGAGAGAGTCAGAAATGCAAACTACTTGTTCAAGATGTTAAATGGAATGTGCAAGGTGTTTAAAAATGAGAACAAATGCTCAAGGCACTGCATTTGCACTGCTTCTGAGATGTGGATTTTATTGCTGTTGACCTCAAAGCCGGCACCTCTGGAAGTAGCCTGTGCTCCTGTGCATGTTTCATTTAATTTTTTTTAATGCCACGTTACCACAAAAGCTGTTTGGGGCTTGAATTGGAAACCCTGATGCCTGGAATGCTAAAGGGCTGATTTCAGTGGGCTTTCTGGCACACAGATACGGGGGGCACGCAAAATGACTCCGCTGCCGCTCTGTCCGTGAAGCTGGAAGGTCTTGGTGCTTAAAGTAGTATGAGCACTGAAGTTATAAATCTAAACGAAAGTACCTTTGTAATTCTGCCTTTAACCCAGCTAGGATTAATCATAGGGCAGTCTCCTCCTAGTTCTCTGTCATGGCTTTTAGAATGCTGACAAAACTCTTGTCGCCTCTGTCAATTCTGTACCCATTTTGTGGAGAAAAAAAAAAATAATATTGTGTTCAGAAGTTTGTCATCTACAATTTAGATATATTGAAGTAAGAAAAAGATAATAGCTTTTGGACTAAATTGAGGCTTGATAGAGCTTTTTAAATTTCAGACACTAAAACCTGTGGTTTCAAGCAAAACTGAGAGATTAAGTCTCCCGTCGCTTGAAGAATAATTCGTGCTTTATTTATGAGAAAATGCAAATACACTAACTAGGAGATTATTCAGCTTTGAATGAATATTTGATCTCTTAAGTACCTTAGGACAGGAAAAACTCTTCAACTAAAAGAATCGCACCAAAGCGATGGCCAGAAGTTCAAAGATTGATTATATTCAAATGTATAAACGAAGTATTTCTAACTTCTCTTAATTGAAGTCAGTCAGTAAGTAGTATTTTTGTCAGTTGTGATACAGATTGTCTTTAAATGGCTTTAGAAAGCAATGGTGCTTCTTGTTACTTTACACATCTGCGCTTCAAAATACAACTGCTGGGGAGCGGAGTTCAGCTGTAAAGGCTGCGAGGGCCGGCGCTTCTCCCCCTCGGTCTGATTTCTCCCTGTATACCCGTGGTAAATCCCCTCCCTAGGTGAAGGGCAAGTGGTTGCGTTGGCCCAAACCTGAGCAAAAGAGCTTTCGCTAGGCTGGTGCACAGTATGTGGAACGTGGTTCTGTGACAAAGCTCCTTCACAAAGGCTGACCGACCGCTGGCGCCCGCGTACCAACGAAAGGCTGCGGTGGGCAACTCTTCTTCGCTTATCGGGACATTTTTTGATCAGAAAAGGTGGATTTTGGCTCGGAGTATGTTCTTGGTGCTGTAGTCCCAGCTGCTTGCATGCTGGTTTTGATGCTTGCCGATGCTGGAAAGAACTAAACCAAGTCTGTTAGTTCAAGGGCTGCTTTACGGTGCTTATTGGAGCAATAGGGTTTGTTTTCTTAAAGTGCATCTTTGGACTTCTCGTTGTGAAGCTGCGTTTTGCAGGACATCTTCCTCTGGTTTGAAAAGAAAAATCTTTTTTCATCTCAGAGACCCTAGGAGAGAAAACTTTTTTGGTTTCTGTTTTCCATTCTACGTTTGTGGGGGATTGTACCTGTTTGAACCACTGTTCAAAGGACTTGGGTCTCATTTCTCGCTGCTCTTCCTCCGTAGCCTCCAGAATGGATATCAAGCAGCCATCGCGTAGACGGTGTGGGTTTTGGGTGCTGTGTCTGAATTGCAGCTCTTCTACACTCCTTGGCTATCCAGGAGCATTATGTGTGAAAAGCCAAGTTCATGTATCTTAAGGAAAGAAATAGAAGAGGATACATTCGAGATAAATGTGTGTTAATAAACTGCAACTGGCTGAGGTTTGAATCCAAGCTGTCATGCTTCTGAGAAGTTAAATGGTTAAGCAAGTAATTTATAGTGGATAATCTCTATGATGAATTTCTCCTCCTCTCCTATTACCAAATCTTCTATGAAAACGCAACATATCTGCTCAGATGTACTTTATTCTTTTAATTGATCTGTTGCATTCATTCTGGTGGTTGCTTTCGAGCCATGAATTGCTTGCGGATGATTAGTGTTTAAAATGCATTGATGAATCCCGATTGAACTTTGACTTTGTTACATGGGACGATAATTTTTTGATGTCCAGGTGGAGATGAAATTAGTTTCTGGTGTGACCCTGCAATCTATAAGATCAATTTTAGCATGTGTCTTATCTTTCCAGTCTGGGAGCAGCAGCAATGTGCATGAAACCTTCGCAACCACAGCAATTGAGGGCATGAACAGCAAATACGCGGCTGTATTTCTGCCTCACCTACTCGTTGTCAATTGTTTCTAATCCTTTCCTTAAAATAAATGCTTAGGGTCACTAGAGCAAAAGATTCCTGTACCTTTCTGGATAGCTTTCTCTCACTGGGGATTTCCTCTGGCAAAAAAAAAAAAAGCATTACTTGTTCCAGGAATTAACCCAGTGGCTGAGAGATGCAGAATAAGCAGAACAAGAAATCTTATCAAGGAATTTTACCAAGGGACTCCCAAGAATTTCCTTTTGCTTTTGGTAGCACTCTACACATTTCACTGTTAGGGAACAAACTCTTGTACTCTGTTTTGAAGCCATTTATGGGTTCAAAAGTTTATTCGGTTGTAATGTTATCAGGTATCCATTACACTTGGGAAAATGGGCGAGGGGGGAAGGGAGGGAGAAGAGCAGTGTATTGATTTCATCTGCGTAAACCAAACAAAACCCAGCCAATGAACAACAACAACAAACCCCCATCCACACAAACATAACAGAAAAGAATTTTAGGTCAGAAAGATAACATTGAATACAGGACCAGCCCTTTCATGTTGCCCTTGGAATGCTCAGGTGAAAGATGAAGTGAGAATATAGTGCCAGAGAAAAAGAATTCCCGTGATGAAGCTCGTGTGACGGACCGTTCGTTGTAGTCCCGGCGCATTCCTCCCCGCCTCCCTCGCTCGCGCGCAAAGGTGCGCAGTCTGCAGAACTTCAGAGCCCACACGGTTCACCCGCTCTCCTTGATGCTGAAAGTGCTGACCAGAAATCAAAGGGGAATAGCGAGCTCAGGTGGGAAGCTCCGTCTGTGACTCACTGTTTTCCATTGCGGACAGCATGAAATATCATCCCAAATTTGAAGCCTGCATCCGTACTGAGGAGTAACAGATGTGATGTGCGGAGATCTGCATCCAAATATCTGAATTTGCTTACTGTTAGATATTTTTGTTTGCTTAAAGAAAATGTTTGTGATGCAGTTGCTTACCTTTTAGGAAAAATTTAAATGAATGATGTCAACACAGAAAAAAAGTGCTTCTGTTTTGGCTTAGCAACATGTTAAACTGATGGGATTTTTTTCTTTTGGTTGCTATTCCTCATATCTATTCTCATTTTGGTTGCTATTCCTCATATCTATTCTCAGCATATCCCACTATAAAGTCCCATGGAACCATTACAGTGCATGCTGCAAATGTTTATTGCCAATGTGATAAATCATTTAACAATGCTCAGGCAATCAAAACGGATTTACTGAATAAGTTTAAATCCCTTATTATAACAAAAGTCCTCCTGGAACCCTCGGAAGAAGTAAACAAACCTTCTCACCGTTCCATACATACCTAAAAAAAAAAAAAGGCAGCAGTTAGTGTGACTGATATTTTTCCTATGACATAACTTGGAAATTATGCAAGTGACCTATTTAAGATTTTCTAGGGTTTTTCTAAGACTTGCAGAATGCAAAGTGATGTCGTAACTATTTTATAATCATGCATAATAAAGCAAGGTTGATCAGGCACAGGGATTTTCATTTCTTTTAAATGTGGCCTGCGAAAGCTCACAGCTTTTCAATAAATCATGCCTGTTTACTTGCTTCTTGCGAGGACATTGGCACGTTTGCGATGGCAGGGGCATTGTGCTGATTCAGCTGTTGGCGCCTGTAGGGAGTCAGAGGAATTTCCTACCCTCCGAATAAACCAAGAAGCCTCTCCTTGTGTGTATTTATGCATTGGAGGAATAAACGACTCCTAGGAGGGTTAACTGAAATCAGCTCTGCATCGCCGGTGTTTTATAGAGGGTAGGATCATTCTCTATGCCCGTTCTAAAGCAGGGTATAGTAGGGCAGGTTCACGTTTGAGGGTGATGTGCCTTCCTGCTCGTCTGTGTTCGGATCCATGGGCTAGGTGGGAAGGAGATTGCCCTTATGATTGCAAGGCTGAAAAATCATAGTTATTAAGGGAGGCCCCTGACACCTGGGGAAAAGCTAACATTATATCCATCTTAAATACATAAACATTACAAAGAGGACCTGGGGATCTATAACTTGGTCAGACTTACGTCAATCCCTGGAAAGGTCATGGTAAACATCTCTGGAGTGCCAGCTGCAAGCACAAAAAGAACAAGCACGCACTCAGAAGTAGTCAACATTGATTTACCAAAATAAAGTTGTGTTTTGCCAGCCTTAACTGTTTGGTTTTTTTTTTTTTTTTATTTAAGTGCCTGGCACTGTGGATGAGGGGAGGTCAGTGAAGCTGTAATATGGTTTCACCTTGGTACAGCTTCGATGCCTTTTGCAGTGGTCTCATGTAGAAACTTGGGAAGTAGGGGTTGGATAAATGGTCAGCTGAAAACCGGCTGTACTGCCAGGCTCAAAGGGTTGGTGGCCAATAACGAGCAGAGTGACCTAGGACTTAATATGGAGGCCAGTATTTTTTTTCCTTACAGTTGTAGCATCATAGAAATATTGGTTGCAAGAGATCTCTGGACCTTGTACTGTCAGGAAGAGTTTGGCTCCATCTTTGATGTTACCCGTCAAAACACAGAGGCGCTTTTGGATTGCCCCTTAGACTCTTCTCAACCAGACTAAATAAGCTCAGGTCCCTCAACCTTCCTTCTAGATCATGTGCTGCCACGACAATGGTAGTCCTCCAATGCACCTTCTCAAGCTTCTGAGCATCTCTTTTTTTGAACTAGGCTGCTCAGTAGGCACTGTCCTCCAGATGCAGCCAGGGTTGAGTGATGTCCATAAACTGTGGTTTGAGAGGTTTTTTGCAGCACTTCAGGGGAAAAAAAAAAAAAAATACTAGGAGAGTAGTGCAGCACCAGGAGAGGGTGCCCAGATGTTCTGGAGTCTGTGTACTTGGAGGGTTTCAAGATTTTGTGATGTAAATCTGTGACTGATCTGATCTAGTCGTGGTTATACTCTAGCTTGAAGTAGGAGGTTGGACTAGATGACCTTTTGGAATCCCTTCCTTCCAACAAACATTTCTGTGGTTGTATGATTCGTTCACTATATAAGAGCTGATTTTGATTTTTAAATTCATGTTTTCTGCTTAGAATTTTTCTCTCTTCCATGCTGCTAAACAGTTACTCCAGAGAACTGAATGGTAGGACTGCAGGATCTGTTTCAAAATGCTGCTGTTTCAAACTGATGTTGCCTAGTTGAATAACTTCTGACAGAACAAAATTTGTAATTCTGAAGATCTTGTATCAGATTTTAAAAAGTTCTACAAGGTTGTGCACTTAATAACAAACCAGGAAGGTGCCCCCTTTCAGTCTGCTCTCAGGACAAATGCCATCAGCACGTTCTGTATTTCTCTAGGGCCCCAATCTGAATAAGGTTTTGGAGACGGGGGGATGCCAGTTCACGTGGCACGTGCATTTATTGCTTGCACATGCTGGTACTTGCCTTGAGATTTTTTTGTGGTTTATTTCCTTTTCATAATCCTAGCCGAAGTGTTTGACTTTTTTCAAAGGGGAAAGTCGGTAATTTTATTAGCAGTGTTACAGTTACAGGAAATTCAACACTGAAATCATTAGGCTTGCAGGGAATAGGGATTAAAGAAGAATTTGGCCTGGAATATTTTCAAATACTCCTCATCTTCATAAATGTATTAATGAATAAAAGAAAATGTCAGAACTGTGCAGAAGTTCGTAGGTGCGTGCTTCTGCAGGGGCGGCATGGTTGGTGTTTCCCTGTTGTCACGGCGTACGTTCCTGTCGTTGGGAAGAGCACGTGAACTGCGAGGGGCTTTGAGCAGAAGGCTGGGCTGAGGTCCCTGCCAGCCTTGGTTACCCCGCTGTGGTCCTATGGGGCGAGCCACAGAATCCGCTGTGCTTGTCAACCCTGGCGCGGCTCCTCGCGGCTGCAATTCTATTCCTGCTTACCCTGATGGCCACAGACTGTCCCCCAGACTTTGCAAGGGGAGAGATGAGCTGCCAAACCCCTTTTCCTGAGCACTTTCAGAGTATACGCTGTATGCATATTCGTATGATGTAAAGGGATGCTTGGCGCTTTGCAAAGCAGAGGGAAGCAGCAGCTTTCCCTGGAGAGTTTATCATCTAGGATCTGAAATAAAATACTGAGTGGGTAAGAGCAGAGTGAAGTGAGAATAAAGCAGGACTGCGGATACCATCCCCAGAACAATTTAGATCACATGTATCTTTCTCAAAATATCTTTTAAAACCCGTGCATCCATACGCATCTTGCAAGCGGTGATGTTTGGGGTCTATTGTATGGGGAGCGCGAAGAGCAAAATCTTAGCACGGTTATGGAAGAGAAATGAGCAAAGGCAACAACTCAAATTTGGTTGCTAAAAGATGTTTTTTTTGTGAGGACGTTTTATGCTAGCAGGAGATGACAGCTAATTCCAAAGAAACCTGTGGAGAATGAGGTTTCTGTAATTACCGGTGCAGTTGTGAATCCGTGATTTGGTGTACAGGTAGAAGGGGAAGGGTGAACTTAGTAGCTACTAGGAAGAAATAGCATCAGGATTTTATGTAAAGCAGATGGGAGGAAGGGAAAAGTGGTGACCCGTTCCTGAAAGGCGTAGAGAGGAAGGTGGTGAACAGCTGTACGGCCAGCATTCAACAAGGGACTCTGGGAACTCCCTCTTAGCCTGGAGCCGTTGCAGTAGGCTGTGGGCTGCTAGAGGGAATGAACGGAGTTCTCAATTCCTCCCCCAAACGAAAAACAGGCTGGTTGACCCAGGTTAGCATTTCTCACCGACCAAAACTTTCTGAGGTGGCAGCTTGTTCTGGGGGCAGCGAGAAGTCCTCCTCCTCTCCGTAGCGTGGCCATTGGAGGAAGCGGTGGTCAGGGCTCAAAGGGGGGGGGCGGGCCAGGACCGTCAGGGTTTGGAGGAGGGGGCGTTCGTGGAGGCCAGCTGAACGGCGCCTCTTAAGTGCTTTGCTCCGAGCCTCCTCCAGCCACGTCTTGTGACGGTGGGGGCTGGGAAAGCTGTAGGGGTACTTGAGAAAGCCGCAAACAAAGAGCGAGACCACCTCTAATTCATACTTTCCTTTTTCTAGTTATGTTTCATGCATTACATATCGCTTTTGGTTATAGCGTATGAGTTCTTATAAGCTGCGCTTCCTTACCATCTGCAACTATTCTCTGACTAATTTACACCCACCTATAATGTTCCTTAGCACAACAAATCAGCTTGTTTAAAGATCTGCTTTTGGGCCTGCCTCTCTTCAGAAAGAAAGCTGCAGTCTGATTTCCTACATAATAGCTGCACAGCATAAATGGAATGGGAATAATTTGTTTTTCCTCTGCTGAACAAAAGATACGGTGTTTGTTCAGGAACATTTTATTAAAAAAAGCATATGCTAAGGAATATGTAGCAGGAAGATAACACGTGCCTCGAGGAACTCTGTGAGGCACGTACCTCTCAAAGTGTTTTATTTCTGCATTTCTTTTTGAAAAGAAGTGTCAAACTACGAAAAGCCAACAGGGAGCTGTCACTAATGCACCAAACAGATTTTATTTACAACATATCTGTACATAGTGCCTTCCAGTCAAAAAAGACATAATTAATGCTCTGGAATACTAGTACATAAGTTTTGAAGGTGAAAATAACCCAGGGTAGGCATAAAAATGGAAAATATGGATCCTGATGTGCAAACACTTGTACAGAACATATGTTCCCATTTGTATGCTCCTGCATATGTTAGATTGCAGGTTTGTGACCCAAGTATGTATGGAATCATAGAAGTCTGTGTCTTTATTGATCCAGGGACAAATGGTTTCAGGATTTTAGAAAAATTAACTTAAAATTAACTTAACTGATGAGAAAAAAAAAATCTGCTTGTTTTAAATATACCATATCCTTAGTCACCGTCCAGCTGTTTTTGAGTTGCTGGATCTCATCCTCTAATGGACACAGCCAATAATTCCAGTCCTTGATCGCACTAAATTTGTACTCGGATGTTTCTTTGAGTAATCCTCAAATAATATTTTAAATGAACCCTGTCTTTTTTTCCTCCTCCTTTTCCTCCCTGATCTCCAATATAATTTTGTCATAAGCATAAATCCAGCCATGTTTGCTAAGAAATCTTCTGGAAGATCTTTGCTCCAAAGCAGTGACTACAAATCACTTATATTCTGTCTTCTGCATCTCCGCTGCCTTGTGAAGTGGGCAGTCCATACACAGAGATTCAGTCATCGGTCACTGGTTTTGTTCTTTGCTATTGGTTAACTCTCCAGTTTGCGGATTCTGATGGTTCCCTGTAGAGCGTGGCTGCCTGCCTTCCCTTTCCTCTGCACGGGCAGCAGTGGGTGGTTGTCATCTGCTCACAGCTCGGAGCCCTTGAGCCAGGCTGTACATGGGGTCTCCTACCTGAGCCCTAAGCCCAGTACCTATCATCCTCTTCCAACCCGCCCGGGCTTACCTTGCCTGCGCTGCCCCAAGAGGCTGTTGGGTAGCTGTTGGCGACTCAAGGAGCAGAAAGCGCCATGGAATCTTTGTGACTGCCTGAAAGGAAGTTTCCAAAGGTATACAAACAGGCAAGCAGGGTGTATAGACGACTGTAGTTCTCGTTCCTTCTTCAGGTCTCGCCCACGCCTTCCTTACAACAAAGGAATTCATCTTCATAAACATTTCATAGCGTTAACGTACTTGAGCCTCCACTGGAGCATCTGAACCATTTTGTAATGCCGATGTGCAGTCACGTAAGTATGCTGTCGTCTTTATTTCCACATATGCCATTCTTTTAGGGGTGACAGTAAGGAAGTTTTCTAGTTGTACTCGTCTGAGATGTAAGCAAAACAGTAGGTGATGTTGTGAAATAACTGTTATAGAACTAGTCAGTGGTTTCTGACAAATCTATCTTGGAAGGCTGACTTTTTTTCTTTTTCTGGAAAATACTATTTAAAGTATTTCCTGAAGTCCAGTAGGTTTTAAGCAACTTGACCACTGCATTACGACGACATCAATGCAACAGTTATATTACATTTTTGTTCAATTCCCAGGTTTGTTTCACTTTTTTCCCCATTTTAGTTCATGTTGATATTTATAAATTCCTGTTTTATCATATTTTTTGGTGGGGTCACTCTGTAGGTGAGCAAGTGGTGTGGGTTTTGTGTTTGGTTTACCCCACTAACTGGTGGGTTTAGCAGTCTGAACTTAGATTTCAACGTAAGTTTTTTCCTTTCCTGGTTTGTTTTCCCTGTGTTCATCACCACAGCCATTTGGCACTGAAAGGAACATCTTTAAGGAAAGAAATAGTAAAGCTGGAAGTAAGGGCCTTCTTAGAGATGGGTTTTTTTTTCCAGTACAGAAAAAAGTATTTGCTTTCCACCAACCTCTTTCTGCTCTGGGAGGTTGGGCTGTAAGGCAGCAATTACTGATCTTATTTCACCCTGATGAAGCACCGTTTTGCAAGATAAAATAGGGACTGGTAAGCAGTGGTTTCTTTCAGAAAACATCTCTGATGCTACTGCCAGTTCCATGAATGAAAGGCCGCTCTCTCATCCCCAAAGTTGTTTTGCAAGAGCTGCCTGAGCAAACTTGGGAGATTGTGGGATGAAGTAGCTCACAGAACAGGATTTTTCTAAGTATTGTTTTAAAGTAGAGAAAAGAAATTCTCCCGCCTCCGGATTTCACTTGGAGGAGGAGCTGCTGTCGCTGTTCTGCAGCGTGACCTCCAGGGCAGCGCCCAGGAAGCTCTGGAGCTGTCCTCAATCTCTTCCTGTGCAGGGAGGTGAAAGAGGAGGACAAGGTAAAAGTTTGTGCGTTTCCAAATAAGCCGACACCAGATAAATTTGCTTCTTTTGAGCCATCTCCAGCACAGACTGCTATCCAGGGATAGGAAATCTAAGCTCAGTTGTTTCTGTTCTTGAAGGGAAACAGTGAGTAGTGAGCGTTACCATGAAGGGAAGTCTGGGTCTCCTGGGCTTGGTTTACCTGTGAAAGCCACATCGAACTGAGCCTAGAAGAGAGCTGCACTTACAGTCAGTCCTCCCAGTTCACAAGTGTTCCTGCCTCTTGGTGAGGATGAGACAAAGCACAGATGAAGGCATGAGGGCCATAACAGTGCTTCCACCCACCGCCCTGAGGCACAGGCACACACATTGCTGTGCCTTAAAGCTCTGGAGGAACGCTCTACAGCTACCTGGGGAAGTGTAGCATATGTAGCACTGATACACTCAAGCTGCCTTTTCTTGGTGGTTGTCTACGTTATATTAAAAAACCAAAACAAAACAATTCTTAAAATGGATCAGTCATAATTAAGTCAGTGAAAGTGCAAAATGGGATGGGGAGGGGAAGCGTTTCAAGACTGCAGGTAGAATTTAAGGGTATAGGAAAACTGTCTTACTGGTGTCGAGTGTAGCAGACACATTTGCGTGGGGGAGCCTTTTCCATGGTGCCTAGATCCGTAAGGGGTACAGTTTGACGTAACCTTCGCTTTATGGCAAAGACTCCCGAGTACTCAGATGGATGAGTAATCCAGGGGGTTAAATTATCTATTCACACATTGAAATGCAGACGTGTTCAAGTATGATGTCTTCTTAACTATGTACAGCTAAGAACTCCAGCGTTCTGTTCGCACTGCTGGTATAGTTATGTTATGCAATATTTAACAGTCCTGCCCTTAAGTTAGTCTCTTCCTTTAAATCTTCTGCCTCTTCAACACTCCAAATTTTCATTAAGCAATGGTTAAAATGTAGTTTTTAGTAAAGCACAAACTTAGGAAGAAAGTTTGAAAAAAAGAGGTGAATGTAACTTTTTGGGAGAATGTTATCACCTTTTTTTTTCCTTCTCTCATTTTCATTTCCCTCTTATTTTCTGATTTCAAACTAGCTGGACCTGGTTCAAATACTCATGCTATTTTGACGATATTTATGGATCAAAAGAATATGATTTCCATGGCAACTGCTCCAGGTTTTGAGCAAATATCAGCTTTGAAGGTGCTTTCTCTTTTGGGGGTTTGTATTTTGTGCTTATTTGATTAACCCCAGGAGGGATTTAGATCTTGTTTATAAACAGAGGACTTAATTTGAAGAAGAAAAGCAAAGTTCAAAATAGAATGGAGTGTTCAGGATATTAGATGTAGCTGTGGAGTTCTATCATCACATTCTTGCTTTGTCCTTGACTATTTCAGCTGGTGCAGAATTCCAAAAGCAATCTTTAGCATAAGCAATATGATGTTGCATATAATCACGTTGTTTCATAGTTTCTAAATAAGTGTTCTGAGAGAGTTATTCTGATTTATAGTTTTGTGGGCCACCGGCTGTCCATTTGACGGTGAGATGCATATGAAGTGGGTAGGCTACATGGTGAAAACGTAGCTGCTAAGCTGAATTGAAGGAGAAGTGTTCCCAATGGTTTTTTTTTTCTAATATTACTTTTCCAAGTAAAGAATTGCTGTAGTTATCACAGATTTTTTGTGCGTGTGTGAATGCAATTGAAATGTTTCATGTGGTCAAAATTAAGGTTGCAAATGCAATCTTTCATTCTGAGATACATTTTATACTGCACAAAAGTTCTAGGAATCAAACTTAAGCGAAAGTGATCTGCAAATATTTTAGCAATTGTTTTCACATGGGTCAAGTTGCAACATAGATTGCACAGTTTGAAAGAGACCGTTGGAAGTACAAGTGCTGTAGACAGCGGCTGCCTTCGTTGTAGAACATATGGGTGGACAGGACAGAGAAAATTGGATTTTCCTGTTGAGAAATGGAAGTTGCTCACGTGTGGTAGCTGGGAGGTGAGAGCTGTTTTGGCAACTATTTGTTGCCGTTTCAGGTTTCTGCTAGCAAGTGATCAATTTAACTATGGAAAGCTTGCTCTGTAAGCAGTGATGATAAAAACTGAACCCGATTGTTGCTTGCACGTAGCAACATGAATCATTGAGAAGTCAGCAGTGCTAAAAAATAACAAATCCATGACTTTAAAGATGGAGTAATTCGTGCCAAGGCTCAACTTTTCTGACCACGGTTCAGAAGCGCTGTTGGGTGCGTCTGTGTTTATGCATTTACAGGCACGCAGACGAATGGTCATGGGAATACCTACATTTGTCAGTGTAGCACATATTCTTCGTTATACCTTGGTGCTGGTATCTCAAGGAATGAGGTGGGGCACTTGCAGGCCACAACAGAATGTGTCTCTCTCATGAGTAAATTTTAATTACGTGTCACAATACATGTTCATGAGAAGGCAGCACTGAGGCTGCACGGGCATTTCCTAGTTCTCTTGTACATGAAATGTCTTTTAGAGGAAAAAAAATAAGGTATTGCCTGTGAGAAAAAAAATTAAGGTATTGGTTACAAGCAACAACATCTCCCTGTGTGTTACAGGCAAGGTTGGAAATCTTCCTTTTGGGCATTGCACCATCAGTTGCCAACTTCTGGGTTATCGAAGTAGCTATGGTAGGTGGAGGCACAAAGATCCTGGAAATGACTGAAAAGCTGAAATCTGTGTAGAAGAAAGAGAAACTGGAAGGGGGCCTCCACTGTGGACCAGTTTAGTGCCAACATTGAAGACTTGAGCCCGTTTGTCCTCCTTTTTCCTCCCCCAAATCCACAAGGTAAAGAAGGCTGCATGGAGAAATAGGCAGGAATACTCTGGGGTCAGTATGCAGTGTTACGGGGTGAGCATTCCGGTGGGGACGGGAGCCTGAGCGGGGTTGTTCTGAGGCGGTGCTTTATGACTCTTGCACCCTTAGATGATGTCATGCAGCGCACCGCAGCAAGCAGTAAATCCCCAGTGCTGATCGCTGCGCTGCCGGAGGTCAGGAGACCTCGGTGGCAGCCTGCGGAATCGCAGGACTTCCCTCGTTCCACTGTTGTACTTGTTCTGTCTCCATTTGGTTTCCATTAGCTGTTGGAAGTGCATCCACCGAGGCGCTGTGTGGTCCTAATGGGTTTGATTAAGCACTGCTCAGAACGCTTTCAGCCTAACAAAGAAAGCAAAGGCACGGGGACAGGTTTGTGGTCTCTTCAGGGAACCACTCTCTATAAATATCCTGGTTAGGTTGTAGGGAGCTACATTGTTGACTAATTTTGATCACCAGCCTTTAAATAACTGCGCTATATGAATGTGTTTTATGGGGCAAGAGGGGGGGGAAAAAAGACTTAGAATAATTTTCTTCATATTTTTCTATATCACCGCCCACACCGTCAGCTGCTGTCATATTTTTCTGGCTCTCTGTTATTCATTAAAGAAAATAACAGAGCAAGGTAGCATCAGCTACTCAGGTCCTCTTTGGTCCTGAAGTTTGTGCCGTTCCATGGTATCATGTGTCTGGGAAGGCCTGGATGCTAATACTGATGTTCTTTAAAAACCCAGAGAGTAACAGGCCCTTCCAGTTTTATTTTCTAATTTGATTTATCACTTTGTTCCTCAGGGAGCTAGGGCATAACTCCATTTAGAATAGATTTATTTTCTCAGACCTATATAGAAATGGAAGCTCTTGACAAAATGCTATGAATTTTTCCTTTTTTTTTTTTTTTTTTTTCTCCTTTTTTTAATTTGGTTTTGTGTGAGGAAACCAGGCTGATGCTCTCCTGGCGGGGGGTCCTCCTGTACTTGCACGGGGCATTTTGTCTTTGCTAGACCCAGACACTGTATTTTTTATTGTAGTCAGGTTACAGATAGCACTTAGTAGGATAGAATGCAGATTGTAGCGAAGAACTGGAAAAACTGACCCAAGTGTTTTGGTCAGGATTGTTTCACTAAATGTCATATTTCAATTATGATATTAGAATAAAAGAGAATAAGAGAATGTTTTTCAAGATTTTAACTGGAAGTGTGAAACCAGAAGGGGTTCCATTTTGAGAGGCTGTGCAATCAAGTACATGGGGCACTGAGTATCTTAAGATTTCCATTCATCCATGCGAATATACTCCAGTTTGGTGTGTTCTGACAAAAAAGTTTTCTAAACTGCAGTCAGCCTACTGAGGCTCGAGAGTTGCAAGTCTGCATTGAAATGAAAAGTCAAGAAACTGCTTTTTTTGGAGATTCTGCACGGATAAGCATGTTTTAAGACTGAACAGGATAAAAATTGCTATTGCTTCAAGTTTCCATGTCAAGGTTTCCCACCGTTCTAGCTGTGAAGTATTCCTGGCCCTTTTGGAAAGTTCCCTGCTCATACACTTCTTAAAACCAAGAATGGCTTTTAAACAGCTTTGCTAGGGTGGCTTCTTTAGCGATGATTCTTTAATATTTGAGAATTGTAAGTCCAATTACGCACCCACATACCTGGTGGATTCAGTCTGTACGATCTGCATGCTAATTTTATCCTGGTGGAGCCGTATTTAATTCAGCTGAGTTACCTTTGATGTTTGCATGAGTGCTGAAGTAAAACGGCTCTTTTCTAACCTGGGAGCTAAATAACTTCTGAAGGGATGCTCCATGGTGTGCCGTGCACTTCAGCTCCTTGTAAGGTGAGAGGGGACTACAGAGACTTGGCGCTTTGGTCACATCAAGGACACCCTGCTACACTGTTTTTTTCAGAGTAAAACCTAGTTTATCTATTTCCTTGCTAAAGGGTAATATTTTTGAATCTCAGCTAGAGTACCCTTGATGGGTTTTTTCCAAATATATATAGATGTCCTGTTTTCAGAAACAGATAAACTGGAAAAATGTTTGCAAATTCCGCTTAAGTAGTGTTGAACTATTTCTATTGAATAGAGAATTCAGTGTTTCAGGTCTATGTACAACTGAGTTGGCTCTTACCAGGCGGGACGTTCTGACTTCAGGAGAGATGATAGCATACAGAGATTTTAACCTTTAGGTCATTTGACTGAACACTGCCCAATTTGCCATAGATCAACAGTCATTTGCCTGTGATGGCTTCACTGGCCTGTGTGGAATGAGTTAATGGTGTCAACCTTCAGAGAGGAGAATTCTCCATGTTGCAAGTGGCAAAAGCTGTCGGCAGGTCTTCCAGTAGACATGTTAGGGTTTGACGGTGAATGGAGGCAGATGCCTTCCTCCTGCATGGGAAGGGCAGAGACAAGGAAGAGTAGGGGTGCTTCTCCCTACTCTATGGAGCAACATGGGTTCCCAGGGCTTAGAGGAGCCATGAGCCCTGCCCAGCACCCTGCCCCACCGTGGCATCGTCTGTTCCTGGATCTGCTTTGCTTCCCACTCCTCGGTGATCAGCAGGGGTTGGCTCTGCACAGTGGCCTGCAGCTGAGCTGGGCTTGCTGGGCCAGCTAGCGAGCTAGCTGGGCTATTGGAGTAACACCGCTGGCAGCAGCTCATTTGCTGCTGTTTTTCACGGGGGCTATATCACAGCTAGTGCCTTTATCTGAAAAACTATTCCATTTCTTTCTGGTTCCCTGTTGAGAAACTACCATTTTCTCATGCCGAATCACCGTGGAAAATGTCAAGTCATTTTGAATTTGCCAGGATCTGGGGAGGAAGAGAGAAAGCCCCATAACAGAAATAACTTTTATGAGGGTGAGCCAAGCCAGGCATTTAACTCCTCTTCATCATATGGTTTCATTATGTAATGCTTTAAATACAGAAGAGACAGACAGGTGGCAGCCAAAGAGCAGGAGAGGACACCAGCCACTGGGGAACAGGACCATGTGGTCCCTAGGCAGTGGAGATGAATAGGAGGGAAGGAATACAGCCACAGATGTCGTAACATTGACGGAAGCGCATGGGGCTGACCCAAATGTGAGATTGTTAAGAGCAGATACGGGGTTCGTACCATGTGATATCTTCTTTCCCTTGCTCTCTTTCTCTCTCTCCATGTTGTTTTGAATTCATTTTCCTGTGTGGCTCCAGGACTGCTGTGATTTCTTTCCCCCAGGGATTGGCTTTCCATTGCTTTTGGATACCACGTACCTTTCTTTTTTGTTTTAGGTGTAATAGAGTCTAGGCATTGATGTAAAATAGCCTGAGGTGGTTGCGTTTTTCACAAGTCATAAACTGTTCCATGTCCTGTTTCTGGCAGTGATATTGGCACCAGACTAAGGGTATTAGATGATTACAGACAAACTTATTGGGATTCTTGTTAATTCTGCAAATGTACAGAGTTCAGTAGCTATCGCTAAGTCATATGAACTAGTTGTTCAGCACTTCAAAAATAAATAAATAAAAGTAAAACAACAGGACTTCAACTTCTCCGGTTACACAGCTGGAGAATCCGCCCAGGGAGATGCTGTTTCACATTGAGGAAACATTCTCGTTTACAGCCCGGCAAGTCTCAGAGTTATCAGGCTTTAAAAAGGTAATGTTTCAACTGGCTTTAGACACTTCTTTGTATTAGACCAGATGAGCCTCACTGGAGAGTCCCAAATAGCCAATTTGTCGAGTTCTTGCACTGAGGAGTTCCGGACAATGCGGTTTGTTTAGTTATGATAGCAGTAGGGATACACGAAAAATAAGCTCATTTAAGTCGGTGTCAGCTCTACGCCATTTCAACACATGCCCTTGAATCTCCCGCTAGCTGTCTGTCTCTGCATTTATACTGTGCTCTTGCTGTTGAAAGACTGGTTACTGCACCATGTTATTTTGCTTGTAAGGTTGTAATAAGGCTAAAGGACTTGATTCTCCCAGCTGCTAAGTACCTCTTGTGTTGTGCTGTGCACCCTCGACTTCTATTGCTTGAAGCACTCAATACCTTGCAAGATCCTACAGTTCCAGAAAGAGAAATGTGCTCCAAGTGTTTTGCAGTTCTCTGATGAAAGTCACTATAGCCTATAGAAGTGCCAGGTACAATTATTACTGTTCAGGCATTGTATCAGTAGCGTCTATTTCTGCATTTCACTTATTCTTCAAAAATGTAGAGAAATGGTTCTCTGTCACCAGAGATAAGAAGATTTTTAGTATCTCTATCATCCCACACTTTTTACCTGCTACTTATTTGTCTCTTGGTTGAAAATGATTCCCCCAACTTTCTTTTGAGACCCTGACAGGTAGAAGTTTTAATTTAAGAATCAAACCCAGAAGCAACAGTTTTTACAAAGATTTACCTATTCTGTTCATTTTTCCGCTTCCTAAAGCACAAACTCTACATGAATAATTATCCTAGTAGCAGTTTTCCAGTCTCTCCATAGCTGGAGTTTGTTGACATTTATCTGAACCTTTCACAAGAAGTAGCCACGTTTGAATATTTGAAATTAACTTTCTCAAAATGATCTAAACATGGAAATTGTCTCTTGCTGTCTTTTATAATACTTTTGCGGAAAGTAGTCACCGTTGTCAGGTCCAACTGCAAAGTCTTTTTTTTAACAAACTGAATACTCTGATACAAGGGGCTTCCATCTCAATCATCTCACTCACCGAAAAACCGAGCCGCTGCTCCGGGCTCTTTCTCTATCAGCAGGGAGGGCAAGCAGCTCCACGGACAGTTCATCCCCTACACAAGACCTGGTTTCAGGTGGAGTGAGTTTCTCTCTGGAGGCACTTTCTTGGCTATGGAGGTACACACCTAGGAAACCTAGACTAGGCACCCATGTTTCAACGTCAAGAAATAACCTGAGTTGATTCTCACACTGAAATCCTGTATCCTCACAACTGAATAACGTGCTGTTGGCATCCGAGCTGAAGAGGGCTGTAATTAGTCGTTAACTCTGAATTGTTACCCAAGCCAACCTTTAAGGGACTTGTTCCTGATTAATGATTGCAGGACCCAGATCTGTAAGAAACTGCAGAAGAGACTGCGATCTCTGCTTCTTTAATGAGTTTTAGTTCTGAGATTCACTATAACTGAGCTGGCCTTGTGAGTGGCCCTGAAAAATTGCTTCTCTCCAAAGCACGCTGCTAGCACTGAGCTGGAGAAGTATTTGTAAGGGGCTATGGCAAACATACTATTTATTTTATTTTTTTATTTTTTTTCTTAAAGCAGAGCCGACTTTTGTTTCTTTTACCATACCTCTTTGTTTTCCTTTGGTAGAATGTGTGAGAAACAGGGTTGGAAACATGTCATTAATCCTCAGCTGTGTAAATCAGCGTAGCTTCGCTGGCTGGACCCACCGCCCTACTGTTTCATTAAAAGATGAAAGCTGTGACTGTTTGAGGTTCTTTCTTTACACGTGTACGTATAGCGCTGCAGCGCAGGAGACTTCTTCCTGTGGTCTAATAATGAAAATGGGGAATTCTGTGTGCGTCTAACTTGTACTATTGATATAGCTGAAATAAGTATGCCAAGAGGATATGTGAAGAATAACTTGTTAGAAATATTAGGTGTTTGAATTGGAGGCAATGGAGAATTTAATGTAAATTTAAAATTTATCTGTACTGTAAATGTAGTCAATCTAATAGAAGTATATATGAAGAGTGGAAAAGAGATTAAGACAACTTTTTTAGATAATGGTGGGGAGTTTTGTTACTTAAGGTGTTGACTTTTGACAAAGTAAGAATGAACCTTAATGGCAAGTTCTTACATGCTCTGAGGTTTCATTCTCCTTTAGGATTTCCTTTGATTTTGCTTCTAGATAGGTGCTTCTGATCTTAGCAGTAGGGTCTCAAATATTAAGTTTTCATTTCAGAAGCAGTTGGTCTGGAATGAGATAAGCCAGTGAGATCACTCTAATTCCTTTTTCCCTCTTTTTCTCTTGGTGTTTTTTCTTTTTCTTTTCTCCCCGCTTGATTGCTTCCCTCCTTTTCCATAAGAGGTGCCGTGCTCTCTGAAAGGTCATCGCCTGGGAATTTACTGATCATCATTCTGCAGCGCGTAGCTTGACTGATAGATCTCGGATTCAGGCTGTACACTATGAAGTACAGATGTTTTGGGTTTGATCTGTAAGTGCTTGCTCTGTGCTAAAACCCAACAGTGCGTGTGTGTGCGCACTTCTTTTTTTTTAACCCACGGTGCATTTTAGCACAATGAGTTAGTGTTACAGTTTTGTGAATTTGACTTCTTTAAATCTCCTTTTATTTTTAAACATCCTGCCACAGAAAAACTTTATCCTCCATGGTTTCATTACAAAAGGATGCTTTGGGTTAGGTTGGGGGTTTTTTGGCCTCATTTAACATTAGCTTAACCCTATTAGTTTTAACAAGATTTTTACTCTCGTATCAGCCGATAATCAATCCCTTCTGCCTTAATGATGTATTGCTGAGATTTGAAATTTGGGGTTACAGTGAAGCAAGGATGCGAGCTGCCTACAGGTGGGAGAGGTTTGGGTTCTGCAGGTTTCTAGATTGACCTTTGTAGGGATGTTTATTGCAATAATCACATCAACATGGTATTTTAGATAGAGATTGACTCCATTACTCCCAGTCTCTGTGTTGTCTTTTATTTCCAGTAAGGCTGTCTGGGTAAACCCACTTTGAAAAGCAGTAGACTTAATTTCCCTTAAAAAAAAGAATGGGAAAGATTAAGAAACAAATAGGGTTTTTCCCTTGACAGCTGCCCATAGCAGTGTCTTTCATAAAGTTCCCTTTCTTTATTTTTTACAGAAGGAAAGCAAAGACTCAAAGCTCAGAACACCTTAGTCACAAGGTGCAGAAAGCAGTAGTTTTCTGAATGGGATCTTAGCTCTGTCCAGGCCTGTTGACTGCAGTCATTTCCAGCTGCTTCCCTCAGAACTATTCTCGGTGAGAGAAACAGCACTAGGAAGCAGTTGCAAATGTAAAACTAGAATTTGTAGTGCTGCTTACATTTCCTTGCCCAAGAGACTTACGGTATCGTTGAGTGTGTGCACACATAAATCCATATATATGCGTACGTAGTCTTCTGCTCCCAGCTGTTACTTCTTAAGCTTGGACTCTTTTCATTCTCCATGGAGCTATGTTAGAATTGCCTGTTAAATATTATTTGTAAACTGTCATGAGTGTCATTCTCTAAGCTAATTGGAGACTGCAGAGAGGAAAAAAATCCCATCTTTAAACATTGATGGACCTGGCTGGTCAAACTTCACATTTTCCGACCTGTATTAGTTGAACACAAGACTTTGTTCTTCTGAGAAGACAATTAAATGCTTCTTCACCTGCATGAATTACTAATTGACAGAAGGACACCAGAGGGGCAATGTATATCAGCCAGTTAATAGGTGCTAGGCAGAAAGAATTAACCAGTGACATCATGCCTGCTAACCTCAAAAGGGACATGGGAATGTGCTTCATACAAAACCAGTGACATCGTACCTACCAGCCTCAAATGGGACATGGGAATGAATCACTTGGATCCCTTTATTTCTATATTTTTAAAATCATGTAATCTCTATTCTATCAGTGCTATATATAAGACTGTGTAATACTGTGAAGGACGGTGGCTAAATGGTTTACAAGAACGCTCTGAGCTCGGGTTTGGGTAGACTGTCACTGGTATTATTGTTTATTCAGAAGGTTATGTTCTAATCGTACTTACACCTACGCAAATACAAAAGTTGATGTAAGCGGGACCAAACCCTGAATGGTTAATTTGAATTAGTTTTCTGCTTTTAAAATACAATATATTCATAAAAGTACTTAAAAAGAACTCTTATTGCTCTCCTTTCACCTCACCTTTAGTAGTAATATATAATTTAGCGATAATCTGGGGAAGCCTTGAAGCTGTCTGGTTTTTCAGAGGGCAGGTGGTCTTCCTTCGGCAAAAGCCTGGTTTCTATGCATTGCCATGAGGCAATCTTGAAAAATCTTAATCTTTATTTAGAATAACAATCAATTTGCAGTGTTCGTGCAGCTGTAGCATAGACCCATGTAAAACAGGTATGGTTCACAGGATGTGAAGTGTGAAAACAAACAGTATGATATGAAAGAATAAAAATGTTTGTAGTTCGCAGTTCAGCTGTCTTCTAATGAGCAATTCAATTAAGTTTGGCCTTGTTAAGTAGGTGCTTGAAAAATAAGTCAAGTGATGCAGTAATTATGAACAGAGAAACAAATCCCTCCCTCTTTTAAACAGCAATCAAAATATTTATGCGGAGAAGTTGTTATTGTGGAGCTTTTTATACATATTCTAAAGTCATTAGGCAGCTAAGATGAGAAGAACGCAATGTGCAAAAACACGGGGTTGGGAGGCTTGAGGAGGTATTCAATGCAAATCCATCAGTATCTCAGTTGCAAGACTCCACAGGGGAATGATTTTAAGAGTCTGTAAGTTTATAATGGGAACAAATGATACTTTTACCAAATCGTAAGCAAATTGAGCATAAAAGGTGAATAATGACATTTCACACTGGGTATTTGTTTCCAATTAATATAGAAAACTTACCCAGCTCTAAAGTAATAGACGATACTTAAGTTTGACCTTAATAACGAAAACTGATTTCTGGACAGTGCATGTACATCATGAGAACATTGACTTGAGTTAATTGACAACTTACTGGGTTCCCACACACACTTTTGTTTTACTGATGATCAACAGTTTTTCTCTAGGACAGCAACATTAAGTTAAAGAGCAAGAGCAAAACGTGAGAGAGACTGCCTGCAGTGTCCTACGGAGTGGCATTTGGTTTGACGTCAGCAGTGCCACAGGAGCTGGTAGCTCATTTACCCCTTGCTATTTGGAATTTGTAAAGCAATCTGTACGCAACACCTTCTGTCCACGTAACTTGTCTGGTTTGTAAAATTCCACTTGCTTCAGCACGGTGGAAGAGTTGGTCTTTGGTTTATCTCCCTTTGTCTTTCTCACTGTCACTACTGGTCACTATGGAGCACGTCCCTCCGTTTCGTTCAAGCTTATACCTGCTTTTATTTGGCAAGGCGCTGGGCTGCATGGTCAAGTGGTCCTGGAATGAAACTGGAGCTCTCAGCTGAGTGGGGCCCTGGTCAAAGCTTTGAGTTAAGACTCAAACTTCACTAGAGAAAACAAAGCATCAGAATGAAGTTGCCTTGAGGAGGAGGGGAGGGAGGGGGTGGGCTGGGCAGCTCTTTGGCTAGGGACAGGGGAACCTGTCCCTGTTGGAGCTCTGCTGAGCATCACCTGTGAAAAGTCTGAAAGTCTGGCCTGTGTTCCAGCTGAGGGTTACATGGCAGAGAAAGAAAAATTAGCAGCTCTTCTTTTGGCACCCTCCTGCCTCACCCTAGGGAGAGCCGTGCCCTACAGCTCTTCATGCTGCTTGAGCTCAGGGAGGAAACGGTAAGCCCACGTGGAAGAACCTCTGCTTGGAAAGGCTTCGGGCAGTAACGCTGGACTGCAGCCGCAGCATCTACGTACTTCAGTAAAAAAAGCAACTGTGCTGCTAAGGGATGTTTGCCCTCCTGTTCTGCATAAAGTAGCACCTCTTTATTGGGAATGCTGCAAGCTAACATTCCTAACTTGGAAATCAGCTTAGTCGGTGTTAGCTGCAGTGCTGCTAACTACCGTTTTCTTACCTGTCTTCCTATTGAACTAATCTTTAGCTGCAGTGCTGCTAACTACCGTTTTCTTACAGATTAGTTCAATAGGAAGACAGGTAAGGTGTCACTGCTTCAAAAACCAGAGCCAAGAACTGACACTTGTGAGATGCACTCTGTGCTGTAGTGCCTCTGTTGCACAGTTTATCTGTTCTCTGGCCATCTCCAGCCCTTTTGGACGTGCAGAAGCCTGCTTGGAAAAATTCTGCAGTAGACTCCAGTGCTGTCATGCTTGAAAGTCCCAGATGAGAATTGAAAATGTTTGTACTTATGGGTGTAACTCCTCTGAGCAGCAAGGAAAGGTGTGGTGTGCTCAGCAAAACTCTGTTGAACAGCAGCTTTGTTCAAGGCTACATTCACTCGCTTAATGTCTAAATCATGACTGCTTTTGTCTTTGAAGATCCGTGTGTGTGCAGCACACTAGTACCATGTAATTGTACTGGGAATGGAATGGATTCAAGAACCCCCAGGAGGTGGGCAATAATATCTGAATTCTACAAAGGAATCGCAGAGTCAGAGATGACAAAATCTGTGTTATTTCATCTCCTGTAAGTGCCAGTTTCAAATTTGGCCTATAGCTGTAATTGCGATGCAGGCGAGTACAGGGCTCTGTGCTTGTGCACTTAATAATCAGTTCTCTGCATGGGTAAGATGGTGGACCCGCTGGAGCTGGTTCACAGCTTCTGGCCAGCTTCACAACAACGCATTTGACTAATGTATGCAGGAGCTTTCCAGATGAAAACATTGAACGGTTCCAGAGGCTCCCTCAGGCAGCTCCTGCTGTGCATCGCCCAATTGATAAGAACTGGTTTTGTGCTTAAATGTGTTGATTAACATCCTGGGTGGAGAATCTGACAGTTCCAGTGATTTCTTTGCAGCAGGAACTGCCTAGAATTGACCAGACTGAACATAAATAATATTAAGTAGTCAGCAGAAGCTGTTCTGTGCAGATGTGGGATAGTTGAGAATCAGAGGCTGGAATTCAAAAGTAATGATCATCATTAAAAAAAAAAATCCTCCAAACCAAGAAAGAAACAAACGCAAAACCCACCCAAAACACAACAGCTTGAGATACAGAGAGTAAGGTCTCGTTGTTGAACCCCTTTGGGAATCTCCATGACAGCAATTCCAACGAGACAGAAAAGCTTGCTTCGTGTAGATGAAGAGACAACTCAAATGGCTTGACTTGGTGTGGCACATGTTGTAGGCACTGAACTTCATGCCAGAGTTTTACGGACTCTCTAATTTTCTTTGATCTGTACTTGTTCTAATCACCCTTTATTATTTTTCCTGTGCAAAGTGTTTCAGATTATTTAGAGTTTATGGTGGTTCTCTCTTCCAAACTTAACTTGCGTTACCACCGTGACTGTTTATTTCTGATCCTTTGGGAAGAAAATTACATAAAATCTCTTATTGCCAACATTTAATTGACATTTTATTCGTATCATTTATTTCAATTGCAGGACTTGAGTGTCATTTAAACAGCAATTATTTTCCCAATACTATATGTTACCAGCTACATAGGCAATACATCCTGCATTACAATGAGTTCATTTAAAGGAAGATGATGCTGATCAGGGAAAGAATGTTTGCAGAATAATTTGGTAGAGCGGGGCTATCGAATGGATCGTGAGGTGGTTTGGGTGTTTCTGATGATGTGAAGTCAATGTAATGTTATTAAAACACTTAAGATGGGATAATCTGCACTAGAGACTTATTACAGAAATCACTTATGGCATGGGACTTAAATATAACCGAGGCCCTGACTGCTGTGCCAAAGTGTTTTGACACTACACTGAAGCATCAAATCCATTTGATTCTTGCTCTTTCTTCTGAAGTTATTACAAAATACTAGTGGTGATTATTGTACTCTGAGCACTTTGTTGCTAGGCGCTGCCCAGAGCCTGGTGGCAAGTTCCACACATATCATCAGATAGCTGAGATTTTTTTTGAAAGGTATAGGTCAACCTGTAAAGCAAAATTACCCCGTAGACAGTGATCAGGCCTTGGAAGTCTCGCTGTTATTAATTCTCTTTGCAGTTTTCTCTGTGGACAGATTTTCACTGGTTCCTTTTCCACTGGGGAAGAAGACAACTGGTTAATGGGGAAGAACCTGACCGTAAGGTTCAAACCTCGTTGTAAGGATGCTTAAAACATTTGGAGAGTGGCATAATTAATGGCAACGGCAGCAATGCCAGGAGCGATGTTAGAATAGCTGAGGAAAAGTGAGTAGATAGTTGCTCCTCTTCTGTGTCTGTATGGGATGGAACCAGCGATGGAATTGTGCTTCTCAGGACCGAAAGGTGGAGGCACCGGGTTTTGCTGTGATGCATTTGGGTAGTTAATAACCCAGAAAAGTAAAGGGAGCGGAGTGTCCTGGAATTGCTGGGATTGGTTCAAACTGTGTAGGGCTTGAGGAGCAGCCTTTACCAGAGCAGGGGAGGTGGAGAGCAGGTAAAGGGCATTCGGCCGTCCTCGCAGAACTTCTCTGGGCACGTGCAAGTCATTTGTATGCGCGGGCTGGATAATCATACCGTTACTTGTGGTTTATCCTTGGGCACAGCACTTGCCTCTAGGCCCTGCACTAGTGATGACATCGTCATAGCACTCTCAAAGAGGATGGTGCTGAAATGACACCTTATTTTCAGATTTTAACACATGAAATTTGTGTGCATCATACCTGAGGGTAATTTCCCTTCTGGCAGCTGGTGAGGTATCTGATCAGGCTGCCTCTTTCTGTCAATCCATGTTTTTATTTTTGGACTTTCTTGAGCAAAATATGCTGAACGTTCTAAGACGATCAATTCTGCTCATGAGTTATGGCTGGAAGAAGGTGATAATTGTTTTATCAATACAAGACACAGTCAGTTGCATTTCAAATACCTTCAACGCTAGTTATCTGATCACGCTCCCAGGCAGCTTTGGTTATTGTTTGTGTTTGATTTTGGCACTCAGTCAGCTATTGGTAATAGATGTATAATACGGAATAACTTCTCTGCTCAGGAGCGGCCAGGCTTTACGCCCAGCTCCCGGTGTGAGCCAGGCGGTGTTTTGGGCAGATAATGCGGGAGGATGACTGGGGAGGAGGACAACTGCCCCAGCCCACACCAGGCCTTGCAGCCAGCTCTGGGGGCTGGCTCACACAGCTCTCCTCCGAGAAGAAAATGAGAAGGTTGTCAAATTGCTGATGATACCCTGCTATTTCTCTCACTCATCCACTCTTGTTGCAGGGGATTTGTGCATTTGTCAGAACCAAGCATTTTTTTCCTTTCCTCAGGTAAATTCTTGATTCTACTCTTAAATTGTTCCTAAAGACTGGTCCCAGCAGGGGCAATGGGCAGGGACCCTTTTCGAAAGGGTTCTCACTAGCTGGCATTTGGGCTTCGAGGGGTGCCAAAATATTTGTCTCAAGTCAGTCCCTGTTTGTTACAGCAGCAAGCGTATGCTAGTGAAAGCAAAGCCTTCCATCCTCTGAGCCAAAATCATGCTTTTTGAGGGCATAACCAATGTATCCAGCTGGAAAACTTCCAGGCGTTACTCTGCTATCTGTCCCTGTGTTTATGGAAATGAGAAAGTCTCTTGTAACCTATGAGGGTGTATACTTTGTGGGGTAGGATAACACTGTGTGTACTCTCATCTAGATGAATACTCTTCTGTGGTGATTCGGAGATCAATAATGAAAAGATAGATTGTTTGAAGGACATGTGAAAGTATTAAAGCCACTTAGCAAGCTTAAGGCACTACTTTTTCATAGAATTAAGTACCAAAGGTTGCTTAAAAGACCAACCTGTTCCCCCAGCGCAAATTTGAGTTAATGTCAGATAAGGGGGCTGGAGGTACTGCAAGACAATGCCCAAAATAATCCCCATCTTTTAGAAAGACCTAGATTTTGCATTGTTAAATTGCTGATTTGGGGTTATGGTGGTCGTGTCACTGATGTGGTGGAAGGAACCGGTCAGCGTGCTCAGAATGACAGCATCTGACATCTTACCAATGACACGAAGTAAGCTGGCTTGGCAGGGATGGGTCTGGGTGCTGTGAGCACGGCTGGTGGGCCTTCTTCCTTCTCCACCCTGCTCTCCTGCTGTAAAGCCATTTGCTTCGGATGGTCAAGGTACAGCTGTTAAAGCTTAAAAGAAAATAATTTTTTTTGTCTTGTAAATAAACTCGTGCCTGCCGTTCAGCAACTCTGCAGCAATGAATATACATGAGGAACCATACATTGGATGGCCTGTACTTGTCTCTGAGTGACTGTACATACAACCCTGATATGTCCTTACCTGAGTCTTTGCCTGTTCAATGCTCACTGCACTGTTGAGGGATGTTTATTTTCTTTCTGACTGCTTTATAAACTTAATTAAATGCTTGCAAATTGTAATTACGAAAGCTTCAGCCAGAAGGTTTATGCGCTGGAGGAATTTGGTCTTTTTGGACATAGTAAATTTTATTTAAAAGTTTGTTTTCATCCTCTGTATTTCTAGCACTTAAAAGCTCAACAATGTTTCTGGGGAAAAAAAAAAGGAATAACCCGGAGCACAGTCTAGTAAAACTTGGGCTATCTGAAACTCAGGACAGAGCTTGGCAAAAACATTTATTTTCTGAGCTTAGTCACTCCAGCCTTCACTAAAATCTGAAAATAGCACAGGGTTGAATTTTCCATAGGTATATCTTAGGCTTTTCTTTTACTGTTCATGAAACAAAGTGGAAAACAGAGAGCAAACAGCCTGCTAGAACAAAAGGATGGGATAGACAGGGAAAGGTTGACCTGATTAGGTTATACTGGCTAGTGTATGGTTCAAGAATATCAGCAGCTATTGGTCTCTTGCTTTCAAAGCTGAAGCTTTGAAAAATTATAAGCCATCTGGGAAAACATAAATGTCATTTTTAGTAGTTGATATAATATAAGCCATCTGGGAAAACATAAATGTCATTTTAGTAGTTGATATGTCAGAGCTCATAATAAACCACTTGCAACCCAGGGTCACTTCCAAACAACTTGCTGTGTGAATTATAAAGTGCAATTTTTGAAAGAATAGGGGTTTCTTTTAGAAACTGAAGCGACATGTACATACTTCTGTCTAGAATGAGTTTACATAGAGTGCTCGGGGATTTTCCCAGAGGAAATATATCCGTAGTTTCATATCAGAGTTTCACACCATACATAATGTCAACTTTTAGTGCATATCTCTATTCATTTTATAGTCTTCTAGCTATTATTTTCAGGAATGCGTACAAAAATGTGACCCTCTCACTACTTAGAGTGGACCAATAGATATATTTCTGCTTTCCGCATTGGGATAACTTTTAGAACATTAAACACAGGAACATCTTTTATGCTTTATTTATTTATTTATTTATTGTGTCCACACAATTTCAATAAAATTCTATCTGTATATGTGAACTAAAAGATGTACTTTGCTTCAGTAAGGGCTGGAACTTTAACTGAATGGGTTCCATGTATTTAACAAGAAGTACAGAGGGTGGTTGCCACTACGCTGGCCATCTGGTTCACCTATCTGTTGCGCGGGAAATAATTAATCTGATAAAACCATAGATTTTTAAGAACATAGGAAACTTGTTCCTGGGTTAGGGCAGTAATCTCCTGTGCCCAGTGTGCTGTCTCCAGGAGCAGCAGCAGGAGGTGTTTCCTAGCGCGTTGTCCTGGACACTCTGCTGGCTATCTCCCTCGCGCTCGCCCAGTACCCCGTAAACTGCTTTCATGGGAAGACTGAAAATCTGAACAACTTTTTCAGTTTTCCAGGACCAAAAATCACCTCCCAGATACTTTTGAGTCCATTTCTCTGACAATTTTTTTTACTTCTCATGGTTCTTCACTGTCACGAATATATGCTCCCTGTTTTCAGGGAGGGAGGAGACGGTAACATTGGCGCTATTTATACTGGCTCAGAGTTATTGAATGTCAAGTTAACCATCAGTTTGTGTGTTTGACGAGATCACTTTCAACATTCCAGTGTTAGTGGAGACCATCTTTGCTAATAAAGTGATTAGACATTACATTAACTTAAAAAATCTATAACAACATTGACATTTCTTTGTTCCTGTTATCTCATTCTTTTCAAATATTTCAAGTAAATGGATGGACCAGCATTTCAAAGACACAAAGACATTAGCCTGTTGTTGTATTGAAGTGTGCCAAATCCTTCGTGCTGGGAACGCTTAAGACATTTGGATGGGACAGATACACATGGAGCTGTACAGAGACTAATGCTACGCAATGAGATAGAAAAGGAAAGAATGACATGAAGTATTGAAAATTGAGAGGAGTAATAAATATGGGGCAAATTTCCTTCTAGGAGCTGCTCTTTCTTAAGCAGATGGAAGAAAAATTGGGGAAAGGTGACTTAGCTGCTTCCAAAATACCAGCTTGCATCCTCCTTTCCGTCTTGAATAAGGAATATTTTATTCATTTCATTCCTAGAAAAGGTTCCTACTGACTTATAATGTTTCAGCTTTCATATACAGTTAGGAAGTACCATGCTTGGGGAGCCTTTTATTGACTGGGTCTTCTTAATGGTAATGGATGAGCACAGCGCTGATGGGGTGAGAGGGCGGTGCAGGCTGTGCCGTTGGTGCGATGAAGGCCTGGCAACAGTCTGGTGGGGTTTGGGCGGTGCGGTGGGGGTACAGGGCGCTGGAGAACGTGGCTGAGAAGCAGCCAGGTAATAGACTAATGAGCAGAACATCAGAAATCAATCAAAAAGCAAGCAAAGGTTTACACTAGGCATGTCTGGTCTCAAATGAGAAGCAGCACAGAAAATATCCCAACATGACACGAATATAAGCATGAATCGATCACGTTGTTCTATTAATGACTGGTGCGTATGTGCACGCTCACTTCTAAGCAAAATTAACTCATTCAAAGCAGCATATGTGATAAGTTGTAGAAAATACAAGAGAAGCTTTTGCTTAAAGAACTGATTACAATCTATAAAGGAGAGGTGTGGCCTGGATTCTTCAAATTTGTGTGCTGGATAGTTCATTTCCCCTGAGAGTTGCTGAATGACTTGTACAAAGCATGCAGCCAGCTTTCTGCTGCTGTTAGCATTTGGTTTAAACATGGCACTGCTTTGGTCTGAGGTCATATCTGGCTTTCAGAAGTTAAAAGATGGATATAAATTCTGATAATATTTTGATTTCTCATTCATAATAATCTTCTCCTGTTTCTGTTGCTCTACCTCTCCCAGGGACTGCTGCTTTGCTGTTTGGGGATTGGGAAGGAGAAGGAGGAAACCGAATCCCAATGTGCACCCATTTTTGTTAGGCTGAAGTTCATCAGGTCCCATCCCCCTGCTTGAAGCATGGCCAAGTTTGAGGTTGCTCAGGGACAGTCAAGTTAAGTCCGTCTCCAAAGATAGCTATTCCACTGCCTCCCTCAACACCTATTTCACTGTTCATCACTGAGATGTCTCTTCATTGCTAAGCAGCCTGAGAAGGACGCATTACTACAGGTTCTCCTGGTGTGTTCCAGTAGTTTTCCTTTTGTGGATCTCTCAAGGAGCTTGCTGCTAGGTAATTAGAGTCATTGAAGTGATAGGAGTGTTTTATCTTTACCTTTTTACTAAGTGTCTTCCCTAACGGGTCTATCCCTATTGTGCCTATCCTCAGCAATTAAAAATCAGCTGATGCCTAAGTCTTTTTTCATTGGCTTAGTTGGAGGGTGATCGGAACAAACCAACCTCCATTAAAATAAGATTTGCAGGCTATTGGTACAACTTTGTAGCTACACAAGCTAAGAGAAGGATAACCAAATTCATACTTTGGGAAATAAGCTGATCACCACAGGAGCTCAGGAGAAATTTTTCTTTGGATTTAAGCATTGAAGAAGTTCTCTTGTTCTCTTTTGTTCTTCAGTTTCCTTGTAGACCTCGTGTGTTAGATTGCTAATAGATGAAAGCTGCTGGGCTTGAAGGGTCTCATTAACCAAATCCTGGACCTCTTTCTCGTGTCCTTTACTTGTTCAGATGGAATTTTCAG
Organism: Egretta garzetta; assembly: GCF_000687185.1. Lineage (NCBI taxonomy): Eukaryota > Metazoa > Chordata > Aves > Pelecaniformes > Ardeidae > Egretta > Egretta garzetta. The sequence continues at coordinate 510,713 of NW_009259716.1, read as the reverse complement.
ACCATTGTTCAATCTACTTTTACATTCTTTGGTAGTGAAGGAAGCTCAGAATGTATCTATGGCTTTTAATGAGTAATGCCAAGAACCTGCAGAAAGCAAGAGGTAGAAATTGAACTGTATGTACTCATTCTGGACACAGATTTAAGATTCCTGTAGGTGGCTTTTTAAAATTTTATTGTAAACCTGCACAACATTGCATGACTAAAGTCTATAACAAGCAACCTCAAACTGAATGTTTATTAAGTTTAGTCTGAGCACTCTGATTGCGTGGCCACGCAAGAGACAATACCAGCCTTCCAAACGCTTCTGTAAGCATACCCTTTTGGACTAGCCGTGCCAGGCAAGATTGCGAGTGCATTTCGTGCAGACGTTCGAGAGGTCCCTCCTCTTCTTCCTCTATGACACCTATCATCGCTGCATCCAGTCCAGTGAGATGACAATGCCGCTTCTTCAGTGGTCTACTGAAGAACTAGCGGGTACCACTGCGTATTCCAAACACACATCTCAAGGAGAAGGGAAGGAGATGGTCAAGGCACTCTTCCATCTCTGTATGAGCAATGGACATGTTCCATTCCCAGTGCAGAAGACAGGCCCTGCAAAAAAGGGTTCCCATGAAACCTTGCATCACTGTGTGTCATGAACTGGTTGTTTGGATTTAAATGACAGTCTTGAAACTTGTTACATTCTCCAAAACTGGAAGTGGAGAATTAATATTGATTGGGAGTTGAAAATTCCATCAAAGATAGTGATGTCATCTCACTAGATGGTGCTACAGAATCATTTTGCCTAGAGAGAGCAAAATTGTGCCTTGTGTGATGATTAATGGCTAGTGTGTTTGGGAGAAAAAGCTGAATTAGATGCTAGAATTCATGTCTAAGCAAGTTATGGGTTTTCTACATAAAACTTTTTAATGCGTAATTGAATCTGAACTGTAATAAATAATTTCAGCAGAGGAAGACTTGAAGTAAGAACTGAAAAAGAGTAAATTGTCATTGTATTATACATGTGAGTTGTAAATAATACACATTTTCAAAGCTGAGATTAAGGAATTGGATAAAATCAGACAGAAAAAAAGACAATGAAGAAAAGGCAGAAAAAGGTGAAACCATGCTTCCTGCGAACAAATCTTTCCAAGATTTTCATGGGACTCATGGTGCTGCATTTGCAATCACCATGATAGACTTGTTAAAAGTGTAATATCTTGCTATGGAATGCTGCTGATTTAAATCACATCTTGCTGTGTAGCTCTTTTCTGAATATTAACAAACACATTTAAAGGATATTGTTCTTTACAGACATTTAATTAACAAAAGATTTATTTATATTGCTATAAAATTTGGGATGAGGAGAGCTAGTTTAAAAACTGATGGCAGGAGATTACACCATGAAGATTCATTGTCCAACTTTGATGTAGTCTCAATAAAATGATAAGCATAGAAGCGTTATTCCACGATGTTAGTCCAAATATCCCAAATTCCTGTCCTCATTATTCCCCAAGGTGAGGCACAACTAATCAGCTCTTGCCCTAGGATGACCAGGAGGAAGTCTTCTGTTGACAACATGCACAATGAGATGACATGGTCTTTAGTTTAATGAGATGGTCTTTAGTTTAAGCTGGGTCTCTGCAGAACCAAGGAACCTAGTACAATACATAGGCTAGAAAGTCAATCAAATATAGAGATGGGGGTAAAGTGCTTAGCAGTGCTATTGGAATCATTTAGCACCAGCCTATCAGTAAAATCATCCGGGCATGACAGCTGGATCAAATAGCAAGACTAAATATTTTGGATATAGGGCATAGTACTCATCGCTATCTGCAGAACCTCAGTGTTTCTGGACAGAATAATGCAAAACTTGCCAAGAAGGTTGAATGCCAAGAATAATGCCAACAAACCCTTGATGATCTGGTATATATTATCCTGCATTCCGAATGTAGCTATGCTCATGATTAGCCATAGGTTATACCTTTGAGAAGGATTGCTGCCGCAAATGCCGAGCACACAGCACGGTCTGGCCTGTGGGTCAGTGACCTCTATGGCCGGGGGAGCAATCTGAGGCCCCGCTGACTTAAACAGGCAAACTACTCGGTGTGTTGCAAGTAGTGCTTGGTATGCTGTCCTGCATTCGGTTCCTGGGAGCACCATAAAAATGTTAAGTACAGCAGAGCAGAACTGGGCAAATAATGGATTCTTTGCTCGACTGCTGAAACAAAAGGAAAGAAAGAAGAAATTAAGAAAAATGAATCCATTTGAAACAGGTTTTTTTAGAGGCACTTGGGGAAAAAGTTTTAGAAATACTTGACTGAAAAGAGTTCTTTTTAACCCTTTAATTTTTATAAAGTTAAATTTTACATTAAATGCTATTTGAAAGTGAAACATTGTGAAGTTTTATCTTGGAAGTATATAAAATTGCTGGTATTGCCACAATTTTTCATTTGAAAATAGATGACATGCTCCATATAAACAAGTGACATTTTTATAGATAATTCTTGCCCGTGCCAGAATTTGCCGTTCCGTCTTGTTGTGAATATGATATTCATTAATGGAAATGTAGACAGAATGTGAAATGGGCTATTTGAGATAAAATTGGCAATAGATGGCTAACAAGTTTGTCTTGTCTTCTGTTATTAGGACTGCTCCATCATCCTGCCTTTATGGCTCGTACACGCTGATGCGTGACATTATTCCTGTGATGACAGAAATGCAGAAGTTATTTGTGCAAATGGGGTAATCTTGTTGTTTTGTATGTAGCTTTCCGCTTTCTAAAACCAGCATCATTTTTATTGAATAGTTTAAAGCTGCACTTAGTGTTATTGATGTTGCCAGAAATCATAACTATTTTGAGTTAAATATGAGGCTTCTGTTTATTTCAGTTAATACAATGTTCCTTTTTAATCATCCTTTAACAAATAATCTTGCTCTTTTTTTCTCTGGGTGAATGAAGAACAACTATTATCAGGGAAATTGTTTTGATCTGTATAAGATGTTTGGCATATTATGCTTAAAATATTTGTTTGTGGACAGAATTTATTGAAAGTATTGGAATTTAGCTAGAAGTTAAGACAAAGCTCCCCTGACTTTCAATTCCAATCTAGGGCAGCAAAAGAGTAAAATTGGATAGCAGCCCTTATCTAGTTTAATCACCGAGGCTAAACTCTTGAGTGGTACTCGGTGGGCCAAGGGCCAGGCTTTGCGTGCTCTGCCTTGAGAAATCCTTGCCCAGCCGGTAGAGCTGCTCTGACAGAATATATCGCCTGCTGGATGGGAAGAAGGAGCCTAGCAGGAGAATAACCCGGGCTTGGCACAGCTTCTGTTTTAGGTCTTTCTGGATTTCGCTTGCTCTCTGCCCTGTGGCGAGTGTCCAACCTTGGCAGACCCAACCCCTGAGATCCAAGCCCTGCTCCCACGCTGGGACCGTGCTGCTCCCAGCACCGTCACCCCGGCCAGGAGCGGGAGCCTCTTTCTACATACAACAAGCGTGCTCGCCTGGGTGGAAGGATGAACTTAATTCTTTATATCTTGTGTAGGTAGGCTGCTGATCGTAAAAGTGCGGAGAGCCTAGCAGAGCGCTGAACTTCAGAGCCCCGAGGCAGGCCAGCCTGTGTTACGCCTGAAAGGTGTAAGCCCACTGCGTGCCAGCCATGGTTGCACTGACCCCAAGCTTAGAATTTCACCAGAGATCCCAATTTGAAGGTGAATCACATGCCTTCAAAACCCTCTCAAATCACAATTTCTGCTCTCCACAGCTCCACATCAAGCTAATGATGCCAACTGAGGAAGATTTAGCTTAGTTGCTATGGCAAAACTGGAGAGAAGGACACAAAGCTGATACAAAAAGTGTGTCATCTTCAGTGTCCACTCCAGTGCGCTTTTCTTTTTTCTCTTCCTTTTTTTCCCAGTCCAGGGAAGATCTGAGAGAGAGAGAAGAAGGGGTTGCACATGCTCCTCCCGTGTTACATACATTTTTGTCGTGTGATACAATATATATTGGCATTTAATACAAATTAGTAGACTTCTAGAGAATTAATTTCCATTATGATATTTACTCATAATCATTGCTAATTTGGCAGCATCCTGCAGTGCTTAATATTACATCTGCTTCAGAGGCCAGATGATAATACCGCAGACTGTAACCAGATTATTTGCTGAACCATGGAGCAAATGGCTGTGAAAATAAATATATTACCAAAATATTACCAAAAAGGAATATTGCAGGACCATCCATAGGATGCAAAATCCCATCTCTTCCAGTTTATCACCAGACATATGAGTATGAGGCATGCCGTATGCAATACTTAAACAGTTCTTTATTCCCATGAAAACATGTCTTCTGGGGAAGATGGGGTTTTGGTCTATCATAGACTAACATCCAATGTGAATACAGTTTCATAATTTTTCTAAAATACCTATCTTTGTGAAATAATGGAAACAAAAGCGGTAATTGTTCAGTGGTTCTGTGCACGAAACGTATCTCTAGTAGAGCAAAAGAGAAGGTAAAACTCTATTGCAATCCCCCAATATCACATCAAGTTTGGGGAACCTGTCTTTGACATGTCCCTGGCATTCAGTACAAAATGCCAAAAGGAGAACATTTAAACTCTCCCCCAACCCTCATTTATACCTCCTTTCTTGACCACTAGGTACATTGCTACTGTATTTTTCCCTGACAGTTCTATCCTGGGGTGCTGCGTTCGGCTTGGAGGTCCCATTTGAGCTTGAGTTGCCTCTAACACTTGAAATTCTCTCTGTATAGTTTTAGGCCATTATTTTACTTCCCACCCCTGAATGCTTTCAAAAGCATTTTTGGGGCTAGCAGGGGGACAATCAAGTTAAATCTATTTAGAAAATGATTTAAATACAGGAGGTTGAGATGCTTACTTTGAACCTTCAGAAAGGGTGGTCATGAGTTTCAACAGCACAGATTGCCTAATACGTAAGGACTTTTGGGTTTGACTCCGACCATTGACTCCTGAGCAGCTCTTCTAAGTGTGCCGTGTATCATCTGTTGTATTTACCAGCGACGTGGGGAAAGGCAGTGGAAGTAATCAAACCAAAAAATGTTCATTCCTTGATTTCAATCAAAAATGTTGTGAGAGATCTTTTGCAGTAATTGTTCATTGAAAAAACTGTTCTTTTTTAGATGAAACATAAGAATCTTTATGAAAACATTAAAATAAAAGGGTGGGTGGGTGGAATATGTCAATATTTGGGAAAAGTTTAATTTTAATGAGAAGGTTGTCTCTTGGTTCCAATAAACATAATGGTACAAACCTAAGGGAAAAAAAGAACAACAAACAACAACACTGGAAGAGATAATAACGGGTAGGTATTTACCTGGGCCCAAACGCCTCCTTTTTTCTGTAGAACCAGGAGCAGCTGGAGGGACTGTAGGCTGACTGTAGCTGTTCAGAACCTGCTGTTCATCTCGCTCGGTCTGGGGGTCTCTGTGGTCCAATGGCAGAGGAAAGCTTTGTCTTGGGGAGTGGAGAAAATTCAGGTTCATGGAATAGTTTACGATACAGCATCAGTGCTAAGAGGTCATGCAGATAAGCGCAGCATGGCAGAGACAAAAAAGCAATGCGATTCTGTTATACTGCATTTACCTAAAAGTCACATCGGAAAGAAATGAAGGAATGAAGTCTCAGCAGCTGTAAGTTTGTTCTTGGATTATTATCTTCTTTGGAGTTCACCAGTTAGAAACTTGGTTACAAAGATGTATGAGGATTCTATTATGGAAGAAAAAGAAAAAATATTTTACTCATATTATATGTTGTGTCGCTGAAGTGGAGCCTGATAAAACTAAGAGCTGAGAAACTACACATGATAATTTCTAAAGTCCTCCATAATACATTTTCACAGAATTACAGAACGGTGGAGGTTGGAAGGGACCCCTGGAGGCCATCTTGTTGAACCCCCCCGCCCAAGCAGGACTACTGAGAGCACAGCTTTTGAATATCTGCAGGGAGGGAGACTCTACCGCCTCTCTCTTTTCTAATACTTTTAGTTTGTTTGTTTGACTTGGCTTGTTACCTGGCTTTAAGGAAAAAAACAAAACCAAAAAAAAAAGAAATCCAAAAAAACCCAAACAGAACAAACAAACAAACAAAAACCTTTTTTGTTTTTTGTTTGTTTTTTACTTTTTGTTTGTTTTTTACTTTTTACTTACATTCTCCTTTACAGCTCTAACAGTAGTATATACTAAAAGAAAAAAGGAAATAATTTGGGTTTTTTCTTCAAAGTGCATTAGTTCGTTGTCTAAAGCACTTGTTGCAATACTGTAGGAATTTGTCCCAGGTGCAGCTACATCCTGGCATCACAGACTTCATTCCACTGATTAAGCTGTAAGTAAGAAATCCCAGAAGGTTACCAGGCTGAGAACTCTGAATAGTTTATAAACTGGAAAGCCCTGGGGTATCTGAAGTTTTTTGATGAAGTAGTTGAGAATGTGATCACCTAGCCCAGAGGGAACGATTCGCCTTTGAGCTGCAGATTGCGCCAATCAAGGCGGCGGATTGCCTTGTCATATGCGTAGGTCCTCTGAGCTACGAAAAGTGAAGCTTCTTGCAATTAAGTTTTATACCATCTTTAAGGAAAACTGTGTTCTTAATATAAAGAAAAATTCAAATCGTAGTTGTTTTTGTGAACCTTTAGAAGTTTTCTATTTCCTTTTCTTAGTTCTAGATCTTCCTTACATTAGGGATGACCAAAATATGAGGCGTGACTTATTCTTTCTTCTCCATGTCACTCCCATTTATTTTATTTTTTTATTTTTTTTAAGACCCTCTCACTAGCCTTTTGAAGACATACATTCATCTTATGGTTTAAGGGAAATGACGTACTTAATGTGTATGTGGATTTCGTGTATGTGGGGCAAGTTCTTGCCAGTCCTTCATTAACTTTTTGCCTTGCTTTGAATTTGTGGTAAAAACTGGGCTCCAGCATCACCATTGATTGTGCTGTGCTGCTTAACAAATCTGAAATGGAATCACAATTTCTATACTTCCTACCTTCAAAAGGGAACAAATGCATGTGATTGTTTCCAGGTTTTTAATAATTGATTTCTATTTCTTGTACTCCTAGAATGTTTTCCTCCTGCACTTCTTTGTGGCCCATCTTTAGAGGCTCTCACCTTTCCTTTTACTCGGTTGGGTCTAAATGACTGACAATCATTTGCAGTCTTGAGCTTAGCTCACGGACTCATATCGCAACACTTAAGGCAAAGGCCAGGTAGAACTCGGGTAGTGCCTGTCAGGGCAAGGTAATAATACAAATATTTTTTCAGAAATACTTCCTGTTCTTTCTATCTCCAGGATATATTGGTAAAAATTTATTTAACTGTAGAAATTATTTGCTTTTGTTCACTCATGCCATCATTTGTATCTAAACTGAGATTGCTCTTATGTTTTTAATGTTTTTAAACCTGTTGCTGGTCAGCTGGGAACCGTTTATTTGTGGCTGGTAGGAGTGTTTTCCTTATGAGCAGTAATTGCATGGGCTTGCTACCCTGTGAGCACGTGCATTAGGTTACAGTAATCAAACAAGAATGAGAACCTTGGGGATCAGAGTCTGGTGGTCACCAAAACCGAATGAGTAGCACAGACTGACTGGCCAAATGTGAACAAAACACTAAATAATAGAATTGTGACACTGGAAATCTTAAGTCAAAATTACTTAATACACACTGCTCACTGCAGGGGGGTTGGACTAGATGACCTCCAGGGGTCCCTTCCGACCCAAGACATTCTATGATTCTATGACATGTATTTAATCCATTTTGTGCTTCTGATTTCTCTTGTCTTAAACAGAATATGAGAGGAATTTCAGCAGAACAAAAATTGGTTGTTGGGAGATGATAAGCTGTATGGACACAAGTGATTAGGACGAGTAAATCCATGTTAGAAGTGGTGTAGCTACAATAAAGTGAATTAAGAATGTAATTTTAAAAAAGATAAACTGACAAGTAATTTGTAGGTTTAGTAGAAAATGCAGTCAAGCATAAACTCTTCTTTTTCCCATGCAGAGTAAAATGCTTATTCTGACAACTGACAGCCTCTGAGTGTCTATTGCTTGGGGTTTTTTTTCATCCTCTGGACTTTTATATTCCCTCCGTGAGTTGTCAAAAAGGCAGTGACTTTTACAACATGACAATTATATACTTTTATATATTTTTGCTAAAGAAAATACAGAAATAACTATCCTATGTTTCATTAAGATGCAGAAATAATTTTCTTAATGTTATTGTAGTGCTTTCAATGTAGAGCATGTGTACATAAGAGAGGGTATTGACCAAAGGGAATGGCTTTAGGCACGTTGGCAAATATTCTAGTCATCTTTGAAAAAGGAAAATAAGAAAAATGGATAGAATAAGAGCATGAACTATCTTCACATTGGTGTACTATTTACTTCTTTCATGGGTTGTTAGCCCTTCTACAGGAGGTTGGAATATGGCTAATCAAAAAAGCCGTTCCAGCCAAGAGCGTTGCCCGAGCACGGCGGCTGTATCCTGCCCAGGCTCCGAGCTCCCCAGCCCCGCACCCGAGAGGGTGGTTCCCCCACGGTTAGAGTAGCTGCTGTAAACTGGTCATGAAGGTTTCATCTTACAAATTAGTACATACCATGTCCCAGTCAAAAAAGTTAGGATTAGCGTGTTAAAATGTACATGCAGCTTAACACTTGAGAGAAAGTGAAGTAATTTTTTTATAGTATTTGTTGTATACAGACGACGCTATTGAAGTAGTTTGATTAAATAGGCAAAGTATCTGAAATATATAGAATGGAAACAGTACATCTCCTTGGCTTTTTGTGCTAGGCTATGCCGTTTCTCGGATCTGTAGCCTAGAGCTATGGAGGTAATAACGCAGTAGCAGAATGCTTCAAAGGCACCACTTGCTACTTAGCTGAAGTTATGGGAAATAGTAAATATGATTAAATGGCTACTCCTGCTGCAGTTCATTTGACAGCTTGGAGCCTCTCTTCTTTCAGGATGAGTGAAAGATTGTCTAGAGTGTATAACACCAAGCTTCTAGAGCTGCCTTTTACATCTCTCTCATAGTCATCGAATATAGAGATGATGAATAATGGCAGTGGTTTCATTAGTTGCTCACTGGAGGCCTCTTGTGGTTGAGTTCCGTTGACAAGAGATGTTAGTCTTCACGTCTTTATAACCCCACTTTAGGCCTTGTCATAAGCATCGTTTATGTCACTTGAGGCAAAGAATAAAATAAAATATATATTAAAAAAAAAGATTTAAATAAACAGTGGTTTGCTATAAAAATGATAAGCCTTACGCCTAGAAAGCATGGCTGCATCGCACACACAGAAAACCTTTTGTGTGAGGGAGAAAAGCGCCCTTTAATGACCCAGTGAAGAGGTCCATGCTCGCCGGCACAGTGGTCCTGGCAGTGCCGTATCTAAATCTGATATCAGTGGATTGCAAAGATCATGATCGTGCTTAGGGCCGTGGCTTAGTGGTGGGATGGTGGTGTTAGGTTAATGGTTGGACTTGATGATCTTAAATGTCTTTTCCAACCTAAACGATTCTATGACCAAAATTAAAACAGGATTGGGAAATGGACAAAAAAAATATTTGTTTTTTACTGGTAAGCAAAATGAAGGTGGGGCGTTCATTCACAGGAGGCATGGGCGTCATGCTTCTACTGTATTTTTTCTACAGGTTTAGGGGTATGGGTCAGATTTGTTACTCATGAAAACCAGAGACGTTCTTTAATGATAACTGGGCCAGTCTGTTTTACAGGTGCACTGACTTCAGACTGGTGGGATTAGTCAGACGTGTTTGGTTTTGGTATTCTCAAAGTACAAAAAGGTACTTCTCTCTTCCTAGGGTTTCATCTAAGGGGGGTTTATATTGATGACTTTCAGGAATAGCTTTTTTGCAGTATTCTTGGCACCTCTTCAACCTGCATCGCAGCAGGCAGAGTGATGGGTGCTCTGAGCGCCTTGCAGGATTTAGGCATTGGCTCGGTTTCCTTAAGTGTTTGTTGGGGGGTTTTGTGTTTGTTGTTGGGGAGGTTGGGGTTTTTTTAT